>NC_039358.1:23774852-24094400 GCF_003573695.1 Papaver somniferum
TGTCTTATTAAGAAGAAGACTGGTGTTCTCTTGGGAACTTCTGGATGAATCTATTACCCATTGTTCTAGTGTTTAGTCTAGATACATATATGCATGTTTAAGCTTTTCCTCTATTATGCTTAGGATCTTTATGCATAATTTATTTATTTTAATGAGTATCAATCAATACATGAATTTCCAGAGTATTTATATTTCATGACTGTGCATACACAGAGTGTTCTACACATAGGTTGTTGTTTGATTTATTAAGTTACAACTAATTTGTATTTACATCTTTTTTTTCTTTTGATATTCTGAGACCGCATCCTGCTCTTGCATCTAATCATACTATTACTTCTGTTAACTGTTATGCTAGCAGTATGAAAGGAGATTTCAATATGTGCTTTCATTTTTCTTTGTTATAGAATAGTTGTAGTTTTTTTCCCAAATTACTATCATCAGGAGGAGCATTCATCCAAGTTAGTACTGACATAATCAAGACCATTTTAATTAACTGTTATATTGAATACCAGACCTGTTCATCATCTCAAATGTTATGACATAATATCATGTTTTATAATAAAATCATCATTATGCTCGATTTTTGGATCGAGTATACAAGAATTAAATATATGCAAGCTTATTAACTTTTGATTTTGATTGAAAAGAATTCAGACCATATTTAATTGAATCATATATATGTATATGCAGTTTCTGATATGCCTATATACGAGAATTCCAGTTGGGAGACAGAGTATGATGATGAGTATGCTGATACTGAGACTGCTGCCCTGGAGGTTCAAGCCTTGCAGAATGTAAGAGAGTCAGAGGATGAAGGCGAAGATAGCGATGGTAGTGGCACCAGTTCCGATTCCGATGGTGATAGCTCCAGTTCTGATGATGAATCTATTGAAAGTCCTGAACATCCTGGTAAATGTTTGATCTGTTGTACTAGCTTGTTTGTTTTGGACTTAAGTAGAATGTGTATACTCTTACACAATGTTTACTCTTATTTTGGGTTTTTAAACTATAAAAGACACAGGGGCTCCAAACAATACATCAGAGTCTGAGGAGATTACTGTTAGAGGTTTAACTAGACTTAAGAAGCTGAAGAAAAAATTTAAAGGCAAGAAACACGTGATAGAATTTGATAAACTTGGTCGATTTAAGGGGGAGTATAAATCTGAAATTGCTAGTTACATGGGTGTATTGGTACGTCGAGACGTTGTTCTCAGGCACTTGAAGTGGAAGGAAGTGAAGTCAGTGCTGAGGGATAAGTTATGGCACGAACTATTGGTATGTATATGCTGATCTATATTCAATTTTAATTATATTTTTGTTGGGTTACCCGCCATTAATATTCGATTCATATTGTGGCAGCGGTTTTATGAAATTGAGGAGACTAGGAGAAGACAAATTATGAAATATTTTGGTGAACATTTGCGCAACTTCAGAAGAAAGTTGTATGTAAAGTTTATAGTGCCCAATTTTGGTAAACCTGGTAAACTAAATACTATTCCTAAACCATATCGTTGTATTGTGAACCAAGAACAATGGGACGAGTTCGTAAAGTGGAGGCTGTCTGATAAATGCAAGGTTGTATATCACACGTTTTAGTATTATTATTGATATTAATTTCATTAATTAGTCTAACTTTTTTATGAATGAAATTCTTTAAATTTTTATGCTCAGGAGTTGTCCATAAGGGGAGCTAAGGCGCGTGAGAACCACAAATATAACCACAGGACGGGAAGAGCAGGGTATGCAGGGCTGTTGGAAAAATTAGTAAGTCCAGTTTCTTATCAAAAATTAGTATTATTTCCAGTTTAAATTATAGTATTATCTATCTAATATTTGGCTTGTGTATTTTATAATTACTAGATTAATGAGAAAGAGATCCCTGAAGATGAAAATCCTTCACGGTCTTTACTATGGAGGAAGGCACATCAAAACAAAAATGGAGAATACGATGACGATGATGTTAGGGAAAAAGCAGCTCAGCTTGTAAGACGACTGAAACTATCTAGCTATTTGTTTTGTGCTTGAGTAAATGTGAAAATAATTTTTCTTTAATTGATTATCACTTCTAATCCCTTAATTCTTTTTTTGTGCAGGAGGATTTTGATAAGCAGCTGGAAGATGGAACTTTGACAAAACAACCAGGCAATGATTCTATCACCCTTATGTTTGGGGAAGAACATGCTGGGCGTGTAAGATGTATAGGCAAGGCAGTGACTCCAACAACGTACTGGAACCTGCCACAGAAAGGAGCATCCAAGGAGCACATTAAACTGAAGAAACAACTGGAAGATGAAAGACGCGCGAACCAAATGGAGAGAGATAGGAAGGATGCAGAAATGAAGGAAATGAAGGCAGCAATGAAGGCACAAGAAGAAATGATGAGCAGCTTAATGTCTCAGCTAAAATCTCAAGGCATATTGAAAAAGAAAATCAAAAGCAAAAAGGCACGGGTATGTTTAACATCATCCAAGTAATTTTGATTAAGTATGTATTTCCTAATAATTC
Organism: Papaver somniferum; assembly: GCF_003573695.1. NCBI lineage: Eukaryota > Viridiplantae > Streptophyta > Magnoliopsida > Ranunculales > Papaveraceae > Papaver > Papaver somniferum. Next base: position 23,777,358 of record NC_039358.1, read on the forward strand.
TGCAGTATCTAATATGTCAACTGCACTATACAGAAATCTCTTATTAGAGAGAAGTCTCTTATGCTTGAATCCCATGTTACAAGCATTTCTCCGACTGAAAGGAATGAATCTAATACAAATAGAAATGACCCTGAATCTGAACATGTATCTCAGTCTACGGGATCGAAAGATAGTTCTGAACTCCAAATGGTATGTTTCTTTTGCAGATATTTAAAATATATAGTGCTTTGAGAGTTCCATTTTTTGTTGATGTTAATATAGCGTATCTTTTTGTAGTCTGGAAAATACAAACAAAAGTCTCCTGCATCTGAGCATCTACCCCTTAGTTCATACAAACAAAAGTCTCCTGCATCGAAAGACAAAACTGAACTTTCAACGGTATGTCCTTTTCACAGGTATTTAAGCATTTTGAGATTTGAATCTGTTGATGTCAATATAACATTTATGTTTTGCAGATTGGTAAATGCAAACTGGCTCATGCTTCACTGAGAAATATCATTGCATGGGGTTCGGTTCTTCCATCAGTGCCAGGTCAGAAGGTTCATGGAGATCCACTCCGGGATGATTGTGTCAGAGTGACGGTTGAAAAATCGATATTAAAGAATCATTGTTTGCCAGTCCCATCTACTCATCTCAAAACAGTAGAGGATGCTGAAAAATCTATAGTAGCTTGGCCTAAAGAGTTTGTGATCTCTTGCTCTAGTGTAAGTTTTTTTATTATACATGTTTATTACCTTCTGCATCCTGACCATATAACTGTTAACATGGTTTTTCCCTTAATTATACATCCACTGGCTTGCTGCAGGGCCATCCACTTTCATACCCCGGTGAACATGATTCTGGCCCAAACGATGAATATGATTCTGACCCAAACACTAAGAAGACAAAGAAGAAGAAACCTGCATATATGAAGAGCGGGGAACTAAAGTCTCCGAGATCCAGCAAGAGACTCAAGACTGCATCCTAATTATTAATAGAAATTGTCGTGGACTATAGGATTTGGATGTTTAAACTTTTAAGTCTCTCTTTGAAAGTTTGTTTTCTCAAGGTTACTGCACAATTATCAGATTGAGATGTTTATTATATTGTGAAATGAAATTATTTTGGTACAATTCTAATTGTAGTCTTCATTAATTTTTTATGGATGGTTATTTAGGTGATTTTTGAATAGCTACATTGAAAACACTTGATGTGTCCAAAAGGTGAACAATAGCTACATTCAAAAAACTTGATGTGTCCAAAAGGTGAACAATAGCTACATTGAAAACACTTGATGTGTCCAAAAGGTGAACAATAGCTACATTCAAAAAACTTGATGTGTCCAAAAGGTAAACAATAGCTACATTGAAAACACTTGATGTGTCCAAAAGGTGAACAATAGCTACATTCAAAACACTTGATGTGTCTTTCGAAAAAATTTAGCCACGGTGCTACAAATTTTTAGTAGCCATAACTTATTAATTGGCCATGTAAAATGTTTATCATGTGTCCAAAAATATGGATGGCCATGGTACCATAGATTAAACGTGACTACAAATCATGTATTAGCCATGTTAAATTATTTTTCGTGTGTCCAAATGATAGAGATGGCCATGATAAAATGAATTTTGCGTGTCCAATTGATGACAAAGGCCACGGCTATAATAAAATTTACGTGACTTTAAGGTAAACTTTAGCCACATATAATTAAATTGTGTGTCTATAAGGATCCTATGGCCACGGTGATAGTGAAAATGCTTAACTACCAAAAAAATATTGAGTACCATATAGACACGGTTTTAGAGTTATGGCCATGGTTAATCATATTTTATAGCCACTCAAAGTTTATGTAGCCATAGGGATACCTTTTTGTCTCGGCACCTGATGCCACATTTTTGGAGTGAAAAAAATCCATGACCAAAAGCCTATGGACACGGTGATTAAGTGTGTCCAATGTGAAGATTTGTACTAGTGATGGTTGGCCAGTAGTAGTACTTCTCGTGTATCTGAAGAAACAACTTCCATTTTCCTTGGTGTTCGCCTTCGTGCATTTCTTTCAGCATGATTGGGATTTCTGCATCATTCAAACACCGTAGCAAACTTCCTCCAAAGCTTTTACGATATAATATTCCTTCGTGGAATACGAATCTCTTGGACCTTTGTTTTATCTTGGCTGCGTCTTTCTTGCTGATAGGGAGTATGCCGTCGCGAAGGTAACTGATGTATGGCTCCTTCCAGTCCCCGGCGTAGCCAATATTGAAGATTTCCAATTGATGCGGCGGTGCTTGAAAATTGGAACAGGTTCTTTGAAGTAACCGATATTGAGCCTCCATTTCTAGCCAGTAGTAGCCGAGGCGTTGCAAACGACGATAGAGTGTTACTACTAATGCTAGACCGCAAACTTCACCATGGACGCAGTTGAGTTGTTGTTGTGCATTTTCCTCTCAGAGGCATCTTGACAAGGAACCTTCTGGGTTTCGGTGGTACAGCACTCCTCGGAGCATGAAGAAATTTTATAAAGTTTTGAGTCTGACCTTTCCCTTGGAAAGCGAGCTATCAAGCTCTTGGATAATCGGTGTTCTCCAGTCGTCGGCTTTAGTCTCTTCGGGTTGCGAAAGCCATGTTGAAGCCACGGTTCGTCTCTTCACTGTCAGGGTTTCCTTAAAGCCTTCAAATTGCAGTTTTGATGCTAGTGTGGCTAGGCAATCAACATGTTGGTTGTTGTTGCGCCCAACATGCATTATGGTCGTGTCGGCGAAGTAATTTAGTAGCTTTTGTGCCTCGTCTCTATACGGGGCCAAGGTTACTTCCTTCAGTGTGTATACTCCATTCATCTAGTTGACAAGTAATTTAGAATCTTTTGTTATTTACAGACGCGTGGCTCCAGCTTGTTTAGCCAATGAAAGTCCGGTGAGAAAGGCTTCATATTATGCTGAATTGTTGGTGCAAGGGAAGTCTAGTTCGAAGTAGTGCGAGGAGACTTCACCAGCTGGGGATACTAGGACCACACCTACTCCTCCGGTACCGTTGTTAGGGGTGGCAGAGCCGTCGAAAAATAGTAGCCATGTTTCTTCCTGTATGAAAGAGATTTCCGGAAAATCTCCAGGGAGGTCCTCGTGTAGTGTCGTGGTATTCTCTCCCGGGAACGCTGCTAGCAAGTCCGCAACTGCTTGTCCTTTGATAGCTCTCGGGAAAGCGCATGTTATGTCGAATTCTGACATCTGGAGGAGCCATTTGGCTGGTCTTCCTATCAGGCCCGGTTTTGACAGGAGGAACTTCACAGGATCGAACTTAGATATCAGCACCACTTTGTTGAAAAGCAGGTAATGTCTGAATTTATGGATGGAGTGGATCAGGGCCAAGCATGTCTTTTCTTCTTTGGGATATCTGAGTTCGGCATCTCTTAAAGTTTGACTGAAGTAGTATATGGGATGCTCAATCCCTTCGTCATCTTCTTAGGCGAGGAGAGCTCCGACGGCAGTGTCACTAAAAGAAGTGTAGAGGTGTAACAGTCTTCCTTGTATGGGAGACTTCATGATGGCTTGGGAAGACAATGTTTGTTGACTCTTCCGAAATGCCTCCTGTTTTAGCGCGGTCCAGACAAAGCTCGCTCCCTTCTTCAGAAAGGGGTAAACGAAGCAACGAGTTAAGCCAATTCCAGTATAAAGCGGCGAATGTAGTTTATTTTACCCATGAAACTCTGGAGTTCTTTCACAGTTCGCGGTGGTGGCATTGTGAGGATGGCTTGGGTTTTGATTGGGTCGGCTTTGATTCCCTCGGCGGTTACCTGGAAACCTAGGAGCTTGCCCGAAGAGACACCAAAAGCACACTTCAATGGATTCATCTTCAGCTTGTACTCGCGACACCTTTCAAACACCTGCCGTAGAATCTTCGCATGGGCCGCCCGAGTTTTTAATTTAACCACTATGTCATCTACATAATCTTCGACTTGCTTGTGCATCATGTCGTGAAAAATGGTAGTCATGGCGCGTTGGTAGGTGGCGCCAGCGTTTTTTAAACCGAAGGGCATCATAGTGTAGTAAAAGTTTCCGAGAGGAGTTCGAAAAGCCGTCTTGCTTGCGTCGTGTTCGTACATCTTTATTTGTTTGTAGACGTTGTACCCGTCCATGAAAGAGAACATACCGTGTCCGCTGGTGGCGTCTTTAAGCATGTCAATGTTGGGAAGTGGAAAATCATCTTTAGGGCAACATTTTTTCAGATCTCTAAAATCGTCACATCACCTGATTTGTCCGTTCTTCTTTTTTACCGGAACTACATTAGCCAGCCAAGTGGGATGGTGAATCGGTTTTATGAAACTAGCAGTCAATAGCTTCTGAATCTCTATCTTAATCTGTTTTTCCACATCGTGCCTGAATTGTCTCGGGGTTTGTTTGACCGGTTTGGATCAGGGTATTATGTGTAGATGGTGAGTGACCAGCTTCTCTTCCAAGCCATGCATTTCCTCGTATATCCATGCAAATACGTCTTGATATTCTTTGAGAAGGTCTACCAGTTTTGCACGTTCGTCTGCGCACAAAGTCGAGTCGATTGAGATGGGTCGCGGAGATTCCTCACTCCCGACATTAACAACCTCAAGTTCGTCCATGGTAGAGTTGGTTCCGTCCTGTAGCTGTCGTGGTGCATCCGGTACCTCCTCTTGCGGCTCGTTGATGCGTTTGCATTCTGTTGGGCGGGGAGACTGTGTGGTAGTCTCTCATGTTAATTGCTAACAACGGTGTTGATATACGGTTTTCCCTTTTTCATCATGACTCATGATAAAAGCCCGTTCTCGCTTGGTACAGGAGCGAGACAGACTCTGGTTCGGCGGGTGGAGGCTGGCGCGCCTCTCCGCCGAAGAGGTGGTGTGAGACCGGGTTTCTCCCTGAAACGATGCAATCCCATTGCTTCCTTTAATTGACGCCCACTTTGGCAGTGGAGTGTGGTGAGTTTTGTTGGCTGCGTCCCCCGGGCTCTTTCTTGGCTCAGACGTCTCCATGCCACAGATCGGCGCATAGGGAGATAATGATGCAGCGATGCGGATGACTTCTCCGTTTAGCATGGTTTTCAAACACTGGTGATATGTCGAAGGAATGATTTTGTTGTCGTGGAGCCATGGCCTTCCCACTATCATTTGGTAATCTGGCTCCTTTTCGATTACTTCGAACCTCACCTTTGACTGGACCGGTCCTACTGAGAGATTCAGGTTGATGTATCCATACGTGCTGGTTTGATTTTCTTCGAAATTGGTCATCGTAGTGGACTGTCGCACGACTTCGCTTGTCCATACCCTGGACGTTCTGAGCGTACTGAGGGTAACGACGTTGGAGGATGCTCCTGTGTCGATTAGGGCCCTTTTGAATTCCACATCCTTGATACGAGCGGTGAAGCGTTGGGCCCGGTTATGTCCTTCTTCTGCCATCATGTCATCGTCGGTAAATGTGACATTGTTGATGGACATATCCGGCATTCTTGAAGTTTCCAAACGCGAAGGAACCAGGGATGCGTTTAATGTTATTCGATTGATGGCAGTGGATGTCTCCATCCGTTGATCCTTTGAAAGATGTAGGAGTTCACATAAAATTTCCACCAATGAGGCCGCTTCCTGGCCTACTAGTTTCTGATTGTTAGTGAAGCTGTTGACTTGGGAATGATCTTCTGGGATGCTAGTCCCCAGTCCCGGGGTTTCTGGGACAAGTGGGTCACTCAACTCCGAGGTTAAGATGATAAGGAAGTCGAGTATGTTGTTCATCGCCTCTTTCATCAGATCTATATTCCTGGTGTAGATCTCCTGAACCCGTGCCAGATCGGCCAGCCTTGGAACTTCTCCATCGATTGCGTTGTCGGATGTTGCGCCGGGAGAGGAAACATTGCCATTGGCCTGAGTGAAATTTGGGGCACCCTAAAACCAACCATCTTCCTGAGTTGGAGCTAAAAAGGCGTAATCTGAAATTGGTATTGCAACCGAGAGATTAATCTCCTACTGTGGTCGCCAATTGTTTGAGGGTGAAAACAGTTTATGCTGGTTTCGGTAATTTCGTGTGTTGTGGGTGAGAAACGAGCTTAAACCCTAAACAATGTACTGCAAGGGAGTACTTTAGATTCGAGAGATAAATCTGTACAAATCTGGCCTAAACCAATAAATGGTCGTTCCATACTTGCTTCGGTCACAAAGTGAAGGAGAAGGGTTGGTTTTGGGGAGGGAAGCGAAGAGAGTGTTGAGACCAGAATAGTTGATTCTGGAAGAGTAGTTGTTTGAATTGTATCAGAAAGTGAAACCTAACAGATGGGAAAGCTAACAAGTGATTTCTGAGTGTTGTATGCTCCTGACTAAAACTTTTTGTTCGGTGGAAATAGGTAAGACCTATTTATACAAGTCGAAGTGAAACGTACTCTGGCCCCGTAAGAAATATAAACAGAAGAGTAAATGGGAGGAGGTCGTAACCGATAACGCCTAAAATTGATGTTCCATAATGAAGGAAAGCGTTTCACCATTACTCCCTGTATTTACTAATCGCCTCATCCTTATGACACTGTCTTGTAACGGGCGTAGTGTACGCCGCACGCTGTAAACCGCCAAACCAATACCCTAATGAGCATCCCCCAGTTTGTGACATGTGTTTATGTCTCGAGTGTTTTCGTGGAAAACATGTAGCATGTTGCTGCTGTTTGGCAAGTGGATCTTGGGAGACTTGCCAGCTCGGTGGTGACCCTCGACGGTCGAGATTTTGCATCTTGAGAGGAAGGGTAGCCGTTGATTATTGCAACCCTTCGTTTGGTAGCCAGCGGCATGAAAGCATGGCCGGCATGGCTTTGACATGGTTAGGGGTGGACAAGCTAGGATTTTGGCATAGTTTGGGAGCGGCCAAAATTAGGTCTTGGCGTTGGGCCAAAGGTTGTCACGCGTTCTGGTGACCTTGGACGGCTAAGATCTGCATCTTAGATGGTAGGGCGGCCGTTGATTGTTGCAACCGCTCGTTTTGGCAGCCAACGGAGTGAAGGAAAGGATGGCATGGTTGACATTCTTTGGCGCGGAGATGTAGTTTGCACGGCATGCCATTGGCACATGCGGCATGGTTGGCATGCCTTGGCACGGAAATGCAGCTCGGCATGCCATTGGTACATGCGGTATGATTGGCATGCCTTGGCGCGAAGATGTGGCTGGCACGGTATGCTATTGGCACATGTGGTATGGTTGGCATGCCTTGGCGTGGAGATGCGGCAGGCACGGAATACCATTGGCACATGTGGTATGGTTGGCATGCCTTGGCGCGGAGATGCGGCTGGCACGACATGCCATTGGCACATGTGGTATGGTTGGTATGCCTAGGAGCGGTGATGTGGCTGGAACGACATGCCATTGGCACATGTGGCATGGTTGGCATGGTTGACATGCCTTGGGTGGCGAACTTGGACGACCGTGATATGCATCTCAGATGGAAGGGTAGTCGTTGATTATTGCAACCCTTCGCTTTGGCATCCAGCATCGTGCATGGCTTTGGCATGTGTTAGGCGCGACTAAATTAGGGTTTGCATAAACCGTGACGTTTGGACTTGGGCTGGAAGTTTCCATGCGTTGGGTGGCGAACTTGGACGGCTGAGATATGCATCTCAGATGGAAGGGTAGCCGTTGATTATTACAACCCTTTGTTTTGGAATCCAGCGTCGTGCATGGCTTTGGCATGTGTTAGGCGCGACCAAATTAGGGTTTGCACAAACCATGACGTTTGGCATTGGGCTGGAATTTGACATGCGTTGGGTGGCAAACTTGGACGGATGAGATATGCATCTCATATGGAAGGGTAGCCGTCGATTATTGCAACCCTTTGTTTTGGAAGCCAGCGTCGTGCATGGCTTTGGCATGTGTTAGGCGCGGCCAAATTAGGGTTTGGTGCAAACCGTGATGTTTGGCTTGGGCTGGAAGTTTCCATGTGTTGGGTGGCGAACTTGGAAGGCTGAGATATGCATCTCAGATGGAAGGCTAGTCGTTGATTATCGCAACCCTTCGTTTTGTCAGCCAGCGTCGTGCATGGCTTTGGCATGTGTTTGGCGCGGCCAAATTAGGGTTTGCATAAACTGTGACGTTTGGCCTTGGGATGGAAGTTTCCATGCGTTGGGGGGCGAACTTGGACGGCTGAGATATGCATCTCAGATGGAAGGGTAGCCGTTGATTATTGCAAACCTTCGTTTTGGCAGCCAACGACATGGTTTAGGGCCGGCATGGCTTTGGCGTGGAGGCATGGCTTTGGCATGGAGGTGTGGATGGCATGGTTGGCATGCCTTGGCGCGGAGACGTGGCTGGCATGGTTGGCATGCCTTGGCGCAGAGATGTGGCTGGCATGGTTTTCCATTGGCACGGTGGTGCGGCTGGCTTGGCCGGCATACCTTGGCGCGGAGACGTGGCTGGCATGGTTTTCCATTGGCACGGTGGTGCGGCTGGCATGGTTGGCATGCCTTGGCGCGGAGACGTGGCTGGCATGGTTTGCCATTGGCACGGTGGTGCGGCTGGCATGGTTGGCATGCCTTAGCGTGGAGACGTGGCTGGCATGGTTTTCCATTGGCACGGTGGTGCGGCTGGAATGGATGACATGCCTTGGCGCGAAGACGTAGCTGTCATGGTTTTCCATTGGCACGGTGGTGCGGCTGGCACGGCCGACATGCCTTGGCGCGGAGACGTGGATGGCATGGTTTTCCATTGGCACGGTGGCGTGGGAATTAGGTTTTGGTATATACGAGGGTGATGTCGGTCAATACCAAGGGTTCTACCGTGGAACATGCCACATGTATATAAAAAAAGGTACCCTGGTAATTCTTACATAGGCATGCTGATTGATTCAATAAATGCGCTAGTGGTCGCAGTGACGTCATGTCAGATGTTCGGTTTTACGATTTTTACCCTAAGATAAAAACCACCATCAACAACAACACTCTTCAGGTAAAAACCTTATTATGTTTCATATAATGATGATAGTAAATTTTATGATAATTTCTCACATCATAACAGTTTTCTTCCAAAGTACAAAAGAAAGGGATTTAACCAAAAACAACCTTCATTTGATGAGCTAAAAGCTCATAATTGTGCTACTTGATCACAAGGTTGAAATCTCTCACACAAATAAAATCCTGGTTGAGAGATATGTTCAGGTATACTTGTGAGAAATGGTATTTTTAGACTCTCAAGCTAGCTTCTTATCGTTTTTAGTATGTGTATCTTTGCAAAAATACTCGCACATGTATTTGTTTGAAATTTCTATTTCTGTTTTATTTTTGGTTAAACAAGGTGTTACTCATATACTCTAAAAGTTGTTTCTCTTATGAGACATAGACTTTTGGAGTCATTATGATTTCCTCTTGTGCAAAGAGTTTTCTGCAAGATCGTGGTGCAAACGACTCTTCCCTCTCGTTTGGGTCAAGTTTAATCTCGTACAGGCTACCCGTATGTATGGCATGGATCAACTAAGGAAACCCTAAAAACTCCTTCCCTAAGAAACCTTTAAGTACCCAACCTATTGAGTTATGTAAATCACGTAAGCATACTCTAGTTTTGGGTTATCAAGAATGTTAGAGCATTGCTCGGTCGAACTAGCATACGTTGTTATTTCAAGCATGTTTGTCAATGTTAGTGATCAAAACTATAAGTTTTGATTTCTAGTCTACTATAGCTAAGGTCTCGGACTAGGATAGAAAGTGTAGTTGAGCTCAAGAACTCCATGGCAATCATCATACAAGACAAAGGACTACTCAAGGAACCGGTGGATCTTCATCGACTAAAAGGTATGCGGAGACTTGAACTTATCTATCACTCAAAAGTATATTTATCTCCTATCTTGAGAAAAAGTCGTTTTTCCATATATACTTAGATTATACACATTTGCTATTTCGAGCCGAGTTTATCTCGCCTATCTATTTCTCGAAATATGTGTTGGTAAGCTTTCTCTTTAGCCAAGTTCATCTTTACCTAGTTACGAAAGTCATGACAAGTTTCAATCACTTTGAAAATTGCTTACTTTGACGAAAAATAGTTTGTGAATAACAACTATAGAATATCAACGTCCTCTAAGAATGTTTCAATGATTGAAATGAGAGTTTAGATAATATAACCATTGGAGGATATAAGCATTGTTGTAGAAACACATATATGTATAACTCCTTATTCCTTGAACCGAAGTTTGCGAACTTTGTTGATTAAGAGAACCAGAATAGTGACGTGAGCCAAGTCCGGGAACTCAGTCTGCGGACTGGCGGAAGTTCTCGACCCGAGAAATTCTGCTGGAGTTTGTAAACTCCGTCCGGGAACTTAAGTCCGCGAACCCAGTCCGCGAACTTGAGTAGGTTATATCTAAAAACGATGTTTGTTAATTTATTCTTATATAAACTAAGGAATGCAAATTTGAAACCGTGGCTATATAGTTCATGAACCGATCCGAGTGAATCAAATCATTTTTGCTTCAATTGTGTCTTGTGTAGTTACATAAGATTTCCTTGCAATTGAACAACTCTCTAACTAGTTCATTTGAGTCACTTGAACTAGTTATGGTGAAGAAGAATATGGTTGATATGAAAGTGATCATATGGCTAACCATTTGGTTGACTATTGTTGAACCAACAAATATACAAGTTTGGGTACGGTTACACAAGCCTAGAAACATGCATTTTATTTGTGTGTAACAAGCTAGTTTTAGATCTAACGGTTGAAAGATATTAGCTTGAATCTAATTAGGTTTTCATCTAACGGTGAATATTGAATGCTTTGTTACCAAGCTAACATTGATTGCAAACCCCGATTTGAAAGACTATATAAGGGAGAACTCTAGCAACTTGGAAACCTAATCCCCACACCTTCTGTGTGATACTAGTTGTGCTAAGCTAGAGTCGATTCTTCTTTAACCTTTGGTTTCTTCTTCTAAACCAGGTTAACGACTTAAAGACTTTGTTGAGATTGTGAAGCCAGACCGATACTACTTTCTTGCAGTAGTGTGATCTGATCTTGATGTTTCTATCATATGAGTACAATTGTAATAATTGGATTGAGATTGATATCTCCGATAGGCAAGATATAAAAGAAATCACAAACACTTCGTCTCATCGTTTGTGATTCCGCAATATCTTTTTTCGATGTGTCGATTAAGATTATTGTGAGGTGATTGATAATACTAGGCTGTTCCTCGGGAATATAAGTCCGGTTTATCAATTGGTTCCTGTTCACCTTGATTTATCAAAATACGGAACAAAACTCTTAGGTATACTCGTGGGAGACAGATTTATCTATTACCGTAGACTTTTCTGTGTGATACAGATTTGTTTATTGAAGTCTTCGACTTTGGATCATAGCAACTCTTAGTTGTGGGTGAGATCAGCTAAGGAAATCAAGTACGTAGCGTCCTGCTGGGATCAGAGACGTAGGAGCATAATTGTACCTTGGATCAGTGTGAGATTGATTGGGGTTCAACTACAGGCCAGACCGAAGTTAATTTGGAGTAGGCTAGTGTTTATAGTGGATTAATACAGTGTCTGTTCAAACTGGACTAGAACCCGGGGTTAGTCTGCATTTGCGGTTTCCTCATTAACAAAATTCTGGTGTCTGTGTTATTTCTTTTCCGCATTATATTTGGTTATATAATTGTGTAGATGGTGGATTTTCGACAAAATCAAAAATCTTAAACCCATAATTATAGGAACTCCTGATCCAGCAATCAGATGTGAGTATTGAGACACGGGTCTCTCATCGAATCCTATAACTGAGAATACTTTCTCTCATAGTACATGCAGATATGTAGTCTCTCATCTGGACAAGGACATATCTCATGAATATTGAACACTTCAGTAATCATTTTTATATAGAATCACGAGATTGACGGCTCCTAGACAGCTTGCTCTGCTAGTATAGAGCGATAACGTCTTCAGGATACAAACAACAAGTTTTCCTGACTATATAAAGGATATGAAGCTCTAGCAAGCTCATGTCATAATAATTAATGCTCCTAGACAGCTTGCTCTTCTAGTATACAACCATCAGTTAATTATTCTTAAATTCTTGGATTCATCCATTGAATTTCCGAAAATATTCAAATATTTTCGCAATATTTCATTACTTCAATCTATGGTTCTTCCCAGCAGAATTTCATGGGTTAGTAATAAATATTCAACGCACTGGCGTCTGAGCTACCTTTGAGTAAGCCCCGGCTCAAAAGGTGCAAGTGTACTCAACGATGATGCACTAACAATCACCGCACGAACGAGTATTTCAGAATACGACGAAGCGATGAACCTATACAAAATAGGAAGGAAAATAATAAGTAATTAAAATATTGACCAAGACGCTGGGAGCATGGGCCCACCGACTGGCCGGACGTGCCATGGTCAATCCCACGCCAGTTTTACATTTTTGTCATATTTTCTGTTATTTTCCTTGATCTCATGAAAATCCTTTCATTTGAACAAATATCCTTCGTTTTGAGGAAACTCCTCGATTTCGTGGTGTTTCCTTCACACTAAGGAAATAATATAAAATTAGGGAAAATATTGCGGGGTTGTGATTATTGGCCAACCATCCATGCCTTGATCCCAGCCGGCCCCGCACCTCATGGTTTCTCATTATTTTATTATTATTTCCCTAAACTCATGAAAACTCCTTAATCTCATGATATTTTCACAAAACCATGGAAAATATAATATAAAATTAGGGAAACCCGTGGGACCGGGCCCCAGCCGGCCGGCCATGCCTCAGCCGGTCCGATACGCCATATTATTTTATTATTATTATTTTAAGGTTTCCTTGATCCCATGAAAGTCCATGGTATTTCTCTCAAATTATGAAAATTCCTTCAAATCATGGAAAAATACACATAAAATACATAAAATTAAGGAAACTCGTGGGACCGGGCCCAAGCCGGCCGTCCATGCCCTAGCCGGCCCCACACGCCCTTATTTTATTATTTTCATATTATTTGCTTCCTTGATCCCATGGAAACTCTCACTTTAAGGAAACTCCTTAATTTCAACAAAAATTCTTGATTTCATGATATTTTCATAAAATCATGAAAAATATTAATATAAAATTAGAAAAAGGCACCATGGGACCGTGGTCACTGGACGGCCGGCCATGCCTTGGCTCCAGTGGTCCCACGCCACATATTCCTTCATTTTATAATTATTTTCCTTCATCTCATGAAGTTTTCTCAGTTTCAGAAGAACCCTAACTTTGTCATATTTTCTCGAATGGATGCTCAACTGCACGCCAGAAAATATCAAAATTCTCAGGATTGAGACACGGACGCGTTGACGATGTGAGCATGTTACCTTGACCGACCAGGGTTGACTCCTTGGCTCGCAATGAGCCGGTCCCATGTATTTTCATGATTTGACCTAATTTGCGCAATTGCACGTATTAGGTCCAAAACTCTTCCAAATAATTTTGGATTTTCATGGAATGATCGTCAGTCGATCCCGTGACCACCCAAGGCTGATTTCATGACCCCTTGGTCGGTCCCCCACCTCTTCATAATTAATTAGGTTTTATCACCTAAGGCTCAGAGGAGCATTATATGAGAAATGATTGAATTAGCATTTGATCATCCTTTCACCAACTCTTCAAGAGACCTTGGTATTTGCTCACATGAGCATATGGACGCTACATGGTCGACCCACGGTCTCATGTAGCCGATTCCTCTTTTATTCCATGGTTGATTTTGAAATAAACCATCAATTGGTCATCAATTGATCAAATTAGGGTTTCTGAGCCCAAGGATCATAATTCTAGATTCGAACACTAATTACTTTACGACGATCTCATGATCCGTATTCTTATTAATTATGCTCGGTTCAACTACCACTATTCTAATTAATGTTTTATTTTGGTCACGCTACCAATAATTCATCAGACGAGCAACACTTGCTCAGAGCTCAAATCAAGGAATATTGGTTCAACTATCAATATTCAACAATTCAGAGCAATACTTGCTCGCCTCAACTATCAACGTGAGAATGATACTTCCGTCTCAACAGACATGTTCAATTCATGAGTTTCATAACATTTGGAAAATCATGTTCAACTCAGCAAATACATAGACTCATCATCCCATAAAATCATGAAGTCAACAACTGACTAATTAACCACAAGACGTCAATCGTGTCACATGAGGGTATATTAACTAGGGTTTTGGTCTGGCGGTCTACGACATGTGTGTTCATACACACGATGGAATGTGAGCAATTCGTGCAATCAGTTGAAGGAGTTAACAAAGTAGTGGATGGAAAATCGACCAAGTCTCCGCACGATGAGCAACTGGTTTCAAACACGATTTCCATTTCCTCACTCTTTGATTCCATTAACTGTCACACTTCATGGGATCATGGTGTCTACAATTCCAGCAATATAAATAAGTCTCCGAAATCATGATTGAATATACAAGAATCTCACGTCTCACAGACAACACGATATCAATACCTCATCAATTGAGCAATTACTCTCAACTGAGCAACTACAATCATTCAGAATACACAACACACACAATCTTTGATTACCATTGATTCCACGCATTTCTCAGCTTCCCTCCTACATATCAACCCATCCTCTCTTGTGACTGAATTTACTCTGGAACGACCATTGTCTTGGTTTAGGCCGGAGTAATACAGATTGATCTCTCTAATTCAAAGCACTCCCTTCTTGCAGTGCATCTGTGTGAGGTTGAACATTTCACTCGGCTCAAGAAGTCTCCTCCGTACGGTCGTCTCCTCAATTCCGTGAAAACCAGCAAATCGTTTTGCCCCATCTACAGATTGGCGACCACAGTGGGAGATTAATCTCTCGGTTGCAATCTCAATCTTTCACAAGATGGTTGATCTTTGGTCACGTACGATCACAGATTCTAACACAAACAATCGTAACACCAGCAACAACAACGATGAGGATATACCGGAAACAATTCCGGCCTCTAACACCGGCGGTGATGATATTACTCCTCATCATGCTAACACGGAAGGTCATCCTCTGTTCGGCCGACACCCTGAGGAAGTCAGAGGAAACCCACCACCTACCATTGTTGATCTCATAAAAGTGCAAGAGACCCTTGCACAAAATCAAACCGATATGGCTGCTACACAGAAAGAGCTGTTTAATTATCTGAAGACTCTCGCTGAAAAGATGTCAGAGAAAACTCAAGAAAAGGGAAAAGAGAAGGAAGAATCCTCAGACGCTGATCCTGAGGTAATCCCAATTCATACAGTGGAAGATGAAGAAGTCCGCAAAGTTGCAGATGATCCTTCAGCGAAGGAGTCATCAAACTTCATCACTCAGGAGGATTTGGAACGCCTTCTGGAGAATCGTGGAAAGGACAAGACCTCGCGTGTCCATCGTCACCAACCTCCATACCCTGCCTCTACCCAAAGGATTCCTCTTCCCAAAGGTTACATCTCTCCAACTTTTACTTTATACGATGGAACCGGCAATGCTCGAGAACATGTTTCTCGGTTGCTAGAAGCTTTGGGTGAACATGAGCATACCATGTTGTTCTCCTCAAAGAATTTTCAAAATCCTTGAAAGGCAGAGCATACACCTGGTACAACAACATCGCACCAGGAACCATCAAAAGTTGGGGAGAAATGGTTAATGCTTTCTATAGGAAGTACTTGTTCGTTTCAGAGCAAGTCACTCTCTCTGATCTCGGAAGGATGTTTCAAAAGAACACCGAACATCCTAACGACTACGTGAAGAAGTTCAAAGTTCGAGCGTTGGATTGCCATGACCCGAACGTCACAGAGCAACAACTTGTGGACTTATATATCAACGGAATGATTCCAGTCTACAGAGCCTTATTGGAGAATCTCAGGTTCGATACTTTCTCAGAACTCCATGAAGCATCCAAGAGGTCGGCAACTACTGCACCTGCTCTGCTAGAAAGGACTAAGACTGCAAAAGCTGAAGAACCACGAGAGACCATAGGCAGCAGCATACGTTTGATCAACAAACATTACAACCTTCAAACTTCCACAAATGCTGTTGCGGAAGGGAGCAAACGGAAAGCTGAACCAAAACGCAAGCATACTTCCTCAACCCCTTCAAAGGCGCAAAAGAAGGATAATGTGCAATCTCCTCCTCAACACATGGAAGATCCAGAAGCACCTGATTTCCCCTGCTCCATTGAAGAAGTTATCGAATTACTGGATGCCTGGATTCAAGACGGCGTAATCAAGTTTCCATATGTCAAGAAGGATATAACTGAAAAGGCCATGGAAAATCCTCGCTATTGTTGCTTTCATAGATTTGTCAGCCATCCCACAAGCGATTGCAAAACTTTGAAGCGTATATTTAAGGAGAAGGTTGAATCGGGAGAACTCAATTTGGGGACTGAATGAGTACACAGAGATCCCCTTCCCGTCAGAACCTTCACTCTTTCTGAACCTCCCGTCAAAGAAGCAGTTCAATCCTTGATTGAGCACATCTGCGAATTGCTATACCTATCAAAAGCTCAAAGGAAAGACATGTTTGCTTCATTAAACCACATCGTGTCAGGCAAACGTCTACTGATTCAAGAGACATTTACTGAGACTCCAGTGACGGACAAAGAAATGTATGACTGGGGACTGCTCACCACAGTGCACATCAAATGAAACGAGTTCAAGAGAGCATTTTTTGATGTTGGCACTGTCGTCAACATCATCCCTCTGAAAACTCTTAGAGCCGCTGGCATTACTCGACAGGAAGCTACTCATGCCCCCATGGAAATCAGAGATCACGAAGGAGTTTCCAGAGACGCGTACGGCTACGTCATGCTCAAAGTCAAAGAAAATTTGGTCTGCACCGAGACCAAGTTTTACATAATCCGAGAAGATCCAGGATATGACATGATTCTTGGACGCATATGGATTCATGATGGGAAGGTGATACTGACACCTTCAATTGCACATCTCTCCCTGAAGAAACCTCTGACTCAGAGGGAGAAAAAGAAGATATCTCACCATTCGAGTATCTGGAGGAGGTCAAAGCCTTGAAATAACTTACACAAAGGCCTAAGGAACATACAAACGCTTTCGTCAAGAGATTTCGCACTCAGGAAAGTCTTATTCCTTCTCAAATATGCTTATTTGGTTCAAGGGTTTCACTCCGCAAATAATTTAACAATTGCAAGATGCTATGAGTGGATAATTTCGCCTCAGCAATATTACACCCAATGGTTGGATTCAGAAATTCTTTAGATTGATAATCCAATCAAGAGATTCATTGCGGAGGATGTGGCTAAGCATAACAGACATTATGAAGGATACTCCTTTATGCACGAATGTCCATATGTGCCACAGCCACAGAATTTCGTCATACAAGGAGTTCCGAATCAATAGAATATATTCAAAGCGCGGTCGACCAAACCTAAAAAATTTCATGAAGGGGACCTGGTTCTCAAAGAAGCTCAATGTGGTCTTCATTCTACAAGGAACTCTAATTGGGAAGGACCATTTATGGTTTCTAAGTCCATAACCGGAGGATACTACAAACTGATCAACACAGATGGCAGAACCCTACCAGTAATTCACGAGAATTGGCTTAAGGCGTTTTTCTGAAATCATCAAACATTTGAGGTACTGGGCGTTTGAAGCATTCATGACGTCTGGATTTGGCATTTAGGATTTTCTTTCATTGTATTTCAATTCCTCCAAAATGTTTGCAATACTTGCAATCAGTATTTGAATTCAACAATTTATCAAAATTCAGTTCATATTCCTCAAAAGAAAATCTCTATCAAATCCAAAAGAAAATCCTTAACCATCTATCAATCCAAAACCAGCTAATATCAAAACCCAAACAAAAACCTCACATCTCTCAGAAGTTCATAAGTTCAAGAGATCATGAAAAGGGAAATCAAAGAAAATCAGCAAAAAAGGATTTTCGCTCATCTGCATACTTCAAGGCCTGCAAAGCCTCCTTCTCTTTGTTCAACTCTTCAGTCAGCCTGGCAATCTTGTATTCTTTCTCCATCACAACATCATTGGGAAAGGGTATGTTGTTCTCACATGAGTCCTTGATAGTGTTCATTTGCTTACGAAGCTACTTAACATTGAAGCCAAGTCTTTCTGAATTCTCCAAATTAAACTCCCAATCAAAGAGTATATCTGGAGTCACAGTATTTCTGGCCCTAGTGCATATATCACTCACGACACGTAAGATAATACCTACTTGCATTGTTAAGGCATAAGCACGTCCAGGGTTCTTATCAACGATCACGTGACCAAACTTCTTCCATAGTTTCTCATACAAGCCTGCATATCTAATGGGAACGCTGAATCCACAAACTAGTTCATGATATGGGAGTGAAACATCAAATGGAGGATCAAAAGAAACTTCTGCACTTGTATATTCACGCACCACTATACGGTTCTAAATTACTGGGGCAGCTTCTACAATCAGGGCAACAATATTCTCTACCGGTGTTTCAGTTTCTTCTATCACTGAAGCAGCAACAATCTGGGTTTCCACAACTTCAGTGACAACCTTCTCATGGCCATGAAGTGCAGCGATGGTTTTTTCTTCATCAATAACTCCAGGGCAGTTCGAGTTATCCTCATTGGATTCAATATCCTAAACTTCGGTATTTGACACCAAATACGAAGATTACATGGGGTTAGAGTCATTTAAGCATGAAACCAAGTGAGATTATAAAATACAGTATACCAGCAATGCAACATCATAGTTCATCATTATGCACCCAAGACGTGAGAAAATAGCATGAAAGTCATGAAGATACGTTTTATGGTAACCTCGTCTGAAGAAAGTGTACTCTTCCCTGTACTAGAAGACAAACTGGGAGCAACCTACAAGGAATCTGAAGATGGGTCATATACCATTCTCTTAATATGGATGTCCTATACAACCTGTCAAAAATTCATGACAATCCGATGAACAAGCTAAGAGATGTGTTCAAAACATTGAGCAACATACCATCTGAAAAAATTCTGAAAGTCACCTGGAAGTTTACTGTTTCGCCTTTTTCGAGCCCTAAACGTGCTCAAAACTTAAAATACTTCTTTGCTAAAGCTTGGAAATTTTCCGGGCTTAAATATGCATATGAAGACCATGAAAATCCGACTCCATATGAAGGTTTTATGACGTTTTTCCTAAAAGACTGAGTTCTGAATTTTCTGACGACGAATTTGGACTAAGTTTTTCATGTATACACGTGGATTCTCATTCATTCATTCACGAATCAGCACTTTCATACTTATATGAAGAGGATACAGTACATGTACTTACTTGGGGGATCTTCGAAGTGTTCGAGGAATTGGGATTGTCCGTGATTACGACAAAGGGCTCATTACTTCTATTCGGCTCATACTCTTTAGAAGTGCCTTCGTCTCTATTCTCAGAGAATGGTCGAGTATCAGCACTCTCCGTCGCCATGACGACATCTTCCTGGACACATCCTCAACAATCAACATTTTATCTAAAAAGCATCATAATTGAATATGAAGAGGATACAGGACATGTACTCGACCATTCTCTGAGAATAGAGACGAAGGCACTTCTAAAGAGTCGGAGCCGAATAGAAGTAATGAGCCCTTTGTCGTAATCACGGACAATCCCAATTCCTCGAACACTTCGGAGATCCCCCAAGTAATGAGCCCTTTGACGACATCCTCATGGACACATCCTCAACAATCAACATTTTATCTATAAAGCATCATAATTGAATATGCGAAGGAATACTTACGGCTTCTTCTTCATCGATCAAATCAGGAATTGTTGTAGGAAACCGAAGACCATCAATACTTGATGGAATAAAATTCTGCAACGGAATAACAACATTGGTTTCATGATCCTAATAATGTGGGCGAGAAAAAGTCACAACAAGGGGAATACCGAGAATTCACCAAAGAACCAACTGGGGATTTTATGGTATTAGGTAACAGCTTATAACTTTTGTTCCTTCCTTCTCCACCGTGAACAATTGCTTCAGTTTCTGACAAATCTACACGGATTCGAGGTCTTACATTACGACCGTCCTGTGGTAAAATTAAGTAACGTAATTAGAATACAGTTCTCATAATTTCATGAAGATTATACGAAGAGACATACATGAGAAGACCCTGGAGACGATTTTCGTTTATCACCAGAGAGATACTTCAATCTTGGTCGTCCAGAAATCATCTCAGTAGAAGGAGGATCCTTCACTGGAGGCTGACCAGCCATCACGTAATCACGCAAACCCTGAAGTTGTTGATCCAAAAGTCTATATAACCTGGAGTTACATATGCAAATCTCTCGGATAAAGGGAACCAGTAATTACTTCCTTCCACATGAGTATGGTTTAAATGGGTTCTAAGCTGTTCAACTGATGGCTTTCTCCTTCGAAAAGTTGGAATACACTGATCCATACCCATTTGTCGAGCCTCTCTGTCAATATTATATTACTCCACTGAGAGTCCTCCGTATATAGCCGATATCAAATGACAGGGGTGCAACTCAACATGAAAGATCTTTCGCCATCACTTAGATTTGCACCAGACATCAACATCATACTCTCTCCAGTATTGAAAGTTGTTGGCTGGGAAACATAAGCAGGAACTGACACCCACGGGCGGAAGTTGAACTCAGATTCATCATCTAACACGTCAATGAGGCGTGCTTTAGACTGAGGCTGCTTTGTAGACCAACGCATGATCCTGACATTATCTTTTTCAGAGAAAATGGGACGAGCATCAGCGTTCGGTCCTTGCAAAATATTACATGGAATAGGCGCATAATTCTTGAAGCGCTCCCACATCAAAGCTTGAAGAAACATCGTATTGGCATAACATTCAATCTTCATAAAGCCATTCGATACACTGGAGTCTATAACCAAGGAGTCTAAG
This sequence comes from Papaver somniferum, assembly GCF_003573695.1. Lineage (NCBI taxonomy): Eukaryota > Viridiplantae > Streptophyta > Magnoliopsida > Ranunculales > Papaveraceae > Papaver > Papaver somniferum. The sequence goes on from NC_039358.1 coordinate 23,798,172, forward strand.
TTAGAATACAAAGAACCCAGGAACAGGCTGCCTATTGGGAGTTGCTCACCTTGAGCCATCTTGATAGCAAAGGGGATCAAGAAGGGCTTCAACAAGTTTCCATTGTCTTCAAATATGTCTCTCGACATCCATAAACATAAGAAATCAGCAATGGGTAACATACCGTCGATGGGTTTATTAGAAATCTTGTCCTTTGGCCACCAACGTGTCAACCAATGAGCATAGCACCCTTTAATGCCAGAAGCCTTATTTATTTGCTCCATTGCATCTGCCAAAATGTTAGAAACCACAACCTCCTCATCTGAAATATCCCCAGGGATATTTCCCATGATTGGGAGATGCATCAAAGCAGCCACGTCCTCTAAGGTAACGGTAAACTCTCCCCATCTGCATATAAAAGTGTGAGTGGGAATACACCAACGAGCAAGTATATCCACAATACCTCTCGCATCATGGAAAATGAATAAGTCTCCAGAAGTCTGAATATATCTCGTCACTTGCGCCTGATCGAGCATGGCCCTGACATAAGGGAAACCCAACATATGTCTCGCCCATCCTGAGAACTTTTCCAAAGGTCGTCGAGAAATCTTAAACTCTATGATTGATGCAAGGAAGATCCCTCGTTCAAGAGAAAATTGGATCATTGTCTTAGGAGTCACCAATTTCTTCTGAGTAACATTTCTGGGATTTATCAGAAGACGATACAATGGAGATTTGAGATGATTCTCAGTTTCCTGCTCAACCTCCGCAAAAAATGCATCATCTATATTCGGGACATTCTTAATTCCAGGGGTTTCATCCTCTTCTTCGCCAACGGAAGTCTCATCCATACATGTCTCATCTCTGGAGATATCATCATAAATGCACATTTCATCTCTTGAAGCATCATTCGCCTGGGAGTTGGACATTTTGCGGAGTAGCTGTAAAATTCACACTACATTCTACTTAAGTATGTCGCCCAGATATAAATCAAGGAAGTACAAGCATCTAATGGTAACTTTTAACTCTTACCTTTTACGCTTCCACTAACGATAGTGATAGTAATGCTAGAGTTAACACCTCAAAATCGTTCTTTTCTTCGAAACCTACAAAAGACGAACGAAACTCAGATTTTTCATAAAATCATGAATATCTCCATTGCGTGAATATTTACCATGGAATTATAAAAACTAAAACATTATTTCATCATAAATAATTGTTTACTTTGAACATTATTCAAAAAATCAGTTTTGAAAATATGTGTTTACAAAACATGAAATAATAACTCACGTTTTATTTTTACTGAGTAACAACTCACGCAAAAAAAAGTACACTCTTTTCCGTGAAAGCATGCCACGGTTTTGTATGCAAATATACTTTTTATGGACATACCATGATTTTATATATAAAAAAAAACTTTTCCTTCGTACTATCGTCATCCATCTTTAAATCGAAGGTTTATTTCAATTTTGTGAAACCTCATACATTATAGGATAAAGTTTTGATTTACATGAAAGATCATAAACAAAATTTTATCACTGGATACAAGTCCACATATAAAAAAAAAACTTTTTCCTTCGTACTATCGTCATTCTTTAAAACGAGGGTTTATTTCGATTTTTTGTGAAAATTCACTCCTTTTACGATAAAACCTTGGTTCACATGAAAGATCATAAACTAAGTTGTATCACTGGACCTAGGTCTATACATAAAAAATCTCTCCTAAATCAGGGATTATTATTAGTTTTCAAAACTAACGATCAAACGAACATACGTTTTCAAAAACGAGGGTTTTCAACGAAACTCACACTCATATATGCACATGTATATAATTTTATTATGATCAAGGCATGAACAACTCATGAAACTCATAACATCTGGAAAAAAAAATCGCCGCTTACCTGGTCGGCGCCGGCCAGGGTCTGATCGATCGGCCGCCTGTGATGCTCCGGCAATTTTTTTTTCTCTCCTCCTGCTGTTCACGTGAAGAAGATGGAGAGGTGATGAAGGTGCTGGTCGTGGAAAAATAATAATAAAAAAAGGATTAAATCCTTTTACACCAAATTTTTATTTCCAAAACCTAATTGTATAAGGATTTCCTTATTTGGGCCCGACCCGCGAATCCTAAACGAACAGGGTCCCGTCATCCAAATCAGCGGTTCAACACCAATTTATGCTCATTAGATGAAGCTCTATCATACCACTGGGATCTTCATTCAAGTCATGGTTTTCTCGTACTATCAAAATCCGGTAACGTCTTAACTTATGACTAAGTTCAATTACTTATATTGTTATAATCGGAAAATCACCATTCAATGCTGACTGAGGAACACTACTTTCCTCACTAAGCAGGGGACTTAATGTAGATGGTGGATTTTTGACAAAGGCTAAAATCGTAAACCCATAATTATACGAACTCCTGATCCAACAATCAGATGTGAGTATTGAGACACGGGTCTCTCATCGAATCCTCTGACTGAGAATACTTTCTCTCAGAGTACATGCGGATATGTAGTCTCTCAGCTGGACAACGACATATCTCATGAATACTGAACACTTCAGTAATCATTTCTATATGGAATCACGAGATTGACGGCTCCTAGACAGCTTGCTCTGCTAGTATAGAGCGATAACGTCTTCAGGATACAAACAACAAGTTTTCCCTGACTATATAAAGGATATGAAGCTCCAGCAAGCTCATGTCAGAATAATTAATGCTCCTAGACAGCTTGCTCTGCTAGTATAGAGCCATCAAATAATTATTCTTAAATTCTTGGATTCATCCATTGAATTTCCGAAAATATTCAAATATTTTTGCAATATTTCGTTACTTCAATCTATGGTTTTTCCCAGCAGAATTCCATGGGTTAGTAATAAATATTCAACGCACGGGCGTCCGAGATACCTCTGAGTAAGCCTCGGCTCAAAAGGTGCAAGTGTACTCAACGATGATGCACTAAAAATCACCACACGAACGAGTATTTCAGAATACGACGAAACGATGAACCTATACAAAATAGGAAGGAAAATAATAAATAATTAAAATATTGACCAAGGCGCTGGGAGCATGGTCCCACCGACTGGTCGGCCGTGCTGTGGTCAATCCCACGCCAGATTTATATTTTTGTCATATTTTCTGTTATTTCCTTGATCTCATGAAAATCCTTTCATTTGAACAAATATCCTTCTTTTTGAGCAAACTCCTCGATTTCGTGGTGTTTCCTTCACACCAAGGAAATAATATAAAATTAGGGAAAATATTGTGGGGCCGTGATTATTGGCCAACCGGCCATGCCTTGATCCCAGCCGGCCCCACACCTCATGGTTCCTCATTATTTTATTATTATTTCCCTAAACTCATGAAAACTACTTAATATCATGGTATTTTCACAAAACCATGGAAACTATAATATAAAATTAGGAAACCCGTGGGACCATGCCTCAGCCGGTCCCACACGCCCTATTATTTTATTATTATTATTTTAAGGTTTACTTGATCCCATGAAATTCCTTATTTTATTATTTTAATATTATTTGCTTCCTTGATCCCATGGAAACTCTCACTTTAAGAAAACTCCTTAATTTCAACAAAATTCCTTGATTTCATGATATTTTCATAAAATCATGAAAAATATTATAAAATTAGGAAAATGCACCATGGGACTGTGGTCACTGGTCGGACGGACATGCCTTGGCTCAAGCGGTCCCACGCCACATATTCCTTCATTTTATAATTATTTTCCTTCATCTCATAAAGTTTTCTCAGTTTCAGCAAAACCCTAATTTTGTCATATTTTCTCGAATGGATGCTCAACTGCACGCCAGAAAATATCAAAATTCTCAGGATTGAGACACGGACGCGTTGACGACGTGAGCATGTTACGTTGACCGACCAGGGTTGTCTCCTTGGCTCGCAATGATCCGGTCCCATGTATTTTCATGATTTGACCTAATTTGCGCAATTGCACGTATTAGGTCCAAAACTCTTCCAAATAATTTTGGATTTTCATGGAATGATTGTCAGTCGATACCATGACCACCCAGGGCTGATTTCATGACCCCTTGGTCGGTCCCTCACCTCTTCATAATTAATTAGGTTTTATCACCTAAGGTTCAGACGAGCATTATATGAGAAATGATTGAATTAGCATTTGATCATCCTTTCACCAACTCTTCAAGAGACCTTGGTATTTGCTCACATGAGCATATGGACGCTACATGGTCGACCCACGGTCTCATGTAGCCGATCCCTCTTTCATTCCATGGTTGATTTTGAAATAAACCATCAATTGGTCATCAATTGATCAAATTAGGGTTTCTGAGTCCAAGGATCATAATTCCAGATCCGAACACTAATAAATTTACGACGATCTCATGATCATTATTCTTATTAATTATGCTCGGTTCAACTGTCAGTATTCTAATTAATTTTTTATTTTGGTAACGCTACCAATAATTCATCAGACGAGCAACACTTTCTCAGATAAGCAATATTTGCTCAAATCAATGAATATTGGTTCAACTATCAATATTCAACAATTCAGATCAATACTTGCTCGCCTCAACTATCAACGTGAGAATGATACTTTCGTCTCAACAGACACGTTCAATTCATGAGTTTCATAACATTTGGCAAAATCATGTTCAACTCAGCAAATACATGGACTCATCGTCCCATAAAATCATGAAGTCAACAACTGACTAATTAACCACGAGACGTCAATCGTGTCACATGGGGGGATATTAACTAGGGTATTAGTCTTGCGTTCTACGGCACATGTGTTCATACACACGATGGAATGTGAGCAAGTCGTGCAATCAGTTGAAGGAGTTAACAAAGTAGTGGATGAAAAATCGACCAAGTCTCCGCACGATGAGCAATTGGTTTCAAACACGATTTCCATTTCCCCACTCTTTGATTCCATCAACTGTCACACTTCATGGGATCATGGTGTCTACAATTCCAGCAATATAAATAAGTCTCTGAAATCATGACTGAATATACAAGAATCTCACGTCTCACAGACAACACGAGATCAACACCTCATCAGTTGAGCAATTACTCTCAACTGAGCAACTTCAATCATTCAGAACTTATCTTATTCAGAATAAACAACACACACAATCTTTGATTACCATTGATTCCACACATTTCTCAGCTTCCCTCCTACAGATCAACCCATCCTCTCTTGTGACCGAATTTATTCTGGAACGACCATTGTCTTGGTTTAGGCCGAAGTACTACAGATTGATCTCTCGAATTCAAAGCACTCCCTTCTTGCAGTTCATCTGTGTGAGGTTGAACATTTCGCTCGATTCAAGGAGTCTCCTCCATACGGTCGTTTCCTCAATTCCGTGAAAACCAGCAAATCTTTTTGCCCCATCTACAAATTGAAATATCACAGGTTGTGCGTTGTTCAATCAATTATAATATCCGACCTTTTGGTTGTTGATTTAAATTGATTGACACTTGGATATTGGTCTTTGGTACCATCCAAGTTATCTCTCTAGTATTTGATAAAGGCTCGTAGATTTCTATTTGATTGAGTATATATCAAATCGAGAGATGGAGATATAAACTCTTTGATATACTTTTTATCTAGAGTGAGTCTGACTGTCTGGTTGATTCTCTAGAAAGTATATTGGAGTTTGTCCATATAGATTGCTAAGCAAAATATTGGGTGTGGTTGTTGTACCCCCACTTCTTCAAAGAATGTCGTCTTCTTCATCTCACTATGGTGATTTTGCAAAGGGATTTCTTGAGAAAGGTTTCAGTTTAGATTCAATAGGGAGGAAGAAAAGAACTCTTGTAGAAGATGGTACACCTAATGCCTCATGCTACTATGCCTACTCACACCAAGATGTTGAGAATGAGGATATGATTTCTGCTGAAGTGGTTCATGACTTTCTTAAATACTTTGAGGAAGCAAAACTGCAACTTGTTGATACAATGAAGGATCTTGATGTGGTTAGAATTGAGTTGAAAAAGGTTACTACTGACCTTGGTCTCATAGAGTCACAAGCTAAAGAACTTCTCAACAAGGATATCTTCTCCGAAGACGCAGTTGATATTATGAATCACAAGCTCAAAGGCCTCGAAACCCGTGAAGCTGGCGAACATGAACCTTGATTCATCTTGTGACCGGTTTCTAGTAGATGTTTTTTTTATTTTTATCTAGGAAACTTCTTAAGAGAATTTTTGTTCTTGTTTTTGTTTAAGAAGGATAACTAGAGTTTGGAATAGCCATTATTGTGAGTACACATAGATATGTCCAACATTTTCATCTTCATGTTTTTAGATTTATTTGTTTAAATTCTAAAGTTTGGTTTGGAAGATGATTTTTGCAGTATTAATCTTTATAATTTTATATATTGCAAAGTGTTATGGGATATGTGTGTTTACGTCCGTGAACTATTATTGTCCCCTATATTGTCAAAAGTTATCTCTTTTATATGTTGATATGCAAGTATTGATACAAGATCGATGAACTTTTGACAAACAAAAGTTAAGCCTATTATGTCAATTTTTGATGGAAGATAGGTTAAAATATTTTGTTAACAAAGATTATGTCTATTATATGTCGTTCTGCAAATAGTGATGAAAATAGAATGAATCTTTGTATATTCCGTAATATTGATCTTTCCCTGATCCATATCTTATGTGTATACTTCAATGCTCCATAAGGTTTTCTTGTGTTGAGCATAAAATGATTGAGTTGATTATTCTTTTATGGTTAACATAGTCATAGCTCCGTAAGTTCTCTTATGTCGATCATGTTCAATTAAATTGATCACTTTTGTGTTTAATTTGATTTTGTGTTCCGATTAAATTGATCATGGGTTTACTTGTGGTTAGTTTAATTAAAAATTTTGGATATAGAAAATCATTTCATTATGGTTTTTGATGTCCAATAAAATCCTTCTTTTCTTGTAAACGAAAGGTCGCTCTTGTTTTTCTCTCGGGAATGACATCAAATGGGGGAGAGTTCTTTTGAACTTGCGCTTAATTTCCATATCTTTGTGAGGAGTGTGGCTTTGGAATTATTTAGGGGTTATCTTGTATCTTTATAAACTCCTTGATGAATGCATTTAGCTTCGGCTTTATGATTGCATCTAAATAAGTTGATATGTACTTTTGTTTGGTCTTGAAGCGTCTTCGTGGAAATTTCATTAGGATCCCGTTTTCGCACCTTTGCCAATTTTATTGACAAAAAGGGGGAGAATTAATATGTAGTTCACACTACAAATACATATAATTTACGTGTTTTACGGGTCATTATGTAAGGGGGAGTGGTTTTCACGTTGAGACGAAAGTATTTATTGGACCGAGACAAGAGAGAGGAGAGCACAAACGCGGAATCAATAATCGTCTACATTGATAATCAAATCGGTGTATGAATTCTCTTGGCTCAACAAACTATTTATATAGTTCACAAACTTGACGACCACTTCAAAGCACTTTCCTAACAAAGATCAAACTCTAAACAAAGTCACTTTCCTAACATAAGCATGACTCTAAAATAGAACTCTTCTAGAACTCTCTAGAACCAAAATACCTTGTGTCGCAAGATAACTTCGACTTCCAAATATAGTCTTGGTTTATTGTTTCCAACATCCTCCCTTAAACCAAGACTTCCATTATCCAAGCCTTCGACACACTGATCAAGCCCCACTTCAATTGAAACTTCTTTGATAAAAACATTCTCAACAATCCTTTTCAACCGACAAACGGTTCACTCTTCAGGCACTGGATTTCTTCAATGTTTCTTGACAAGCTAGAAACACAACCATGTGATCTATCCACTTGCTTTCCAAACGCGAAACCAACTCCACCTACTTCACTTGTAGGATTTCTTCTCTTCTTACCTACTTTACTCGCAGGATTTCTTTTCTACTACCTACTTTACTCGCATGATTTCTTCTCTTCACATGTTACTTAAACAAGAGTCACAACTGACAGTTAGTGATGTCTGTTATAACTGATCTTTTCACAGCTTACAAACCTTTCTTCTTTTCTCAAGTACACATGTTTCTTTACTTCCACAAATCATGTTGCAATCAAAGAACAAAAGAACAAGCACAAAGGATAAGAAATGAAGCTAAAACTCTACTAATACTTCTTTTCTTCACATTTTTGTTGATTTCAAACCGTTTGATCTTCTACTTATATTGATTTCGAATCCATAACCTAACCCTTTTAATCAGCCACTCACCCAAAGCTTCTTCACCTTCTAAAATCAACCATTGCTCTGCCAAAGCAACCCTTGTTCATTGCACCATCACCAACATACACATCATACTATTGTAACATTACTTTTTCACAAAACTGCTTTCAGCCACGCCTGTTACTGTCAACAGTAACGTTTACTTCTGTCACACTTCTGTTAAACTGTAACAATCTTTGGTAACGCTTCTGTAAATAGTTGTCACATCCTTCAGTCACACTTTTTTCATCTGTCATAAAGTCACACTTTTTTCATCTGTCATAAACTGTGACGTTTCTTCTGTTACATATTTGTTACTGTTCAACTGTAACAGTTCTCATGTAACTGTGACACTAAACTTTTGTAACACCTTTTTGTTACTAACTTTCAATAAAAAAAATTTTAGCAACAGGTCGTACCAAACTTCTTTGTTTATCTCTTAACCGTTGCCAAACGATTATGCACACAGCCACGACCAATGGCACGAGCCACTGTCCCCTTCTTCTTCTTTCTAAACTTCCATGGCAGCACCAAACTTTATTACTTCGTCTACTGACCATCACAACTCCATTGACTCCAACAACAACTTCTCTTGTCTTCAAACAAATTTCATCACCAGCTCGAGCTGTTTCTCTGTAATCACCATCATCATACCAGAAGCTATCAATTATGATTATCGTCCACAATTCATGGCAGCAATTTCCCGTTCATCACAACTTCTAAATATCGTCCACACGATGGCTCACAACTGTCGGCAAAGATGCCACAGACCATTGGCACCAGCCTCTTCGAGTTAGCTATTTTCACGGCTCTAAACTCTTCCTAATTCACACGGCTTCTTCTTTTCTTTGCAGCTATTTTTTTTAAACGAACTCGACCACTAGGTTTAGCCGATAGTGAATGTGGAAGATACAACAATCAGCACCACCAAGATCAATTGAGAGCCACCTGATACTTCACGAAATCTCAGTAATCTTCACACCAAACTTTCGCAAACGGAAGCCATCAAAACCACAGAAATTTGCACAATTCTTCTCTTCAACAGCAAACAACACCAATTCTTCTCACCTGTGTTCATGCCAGCAGCCAACTTCTTCTTTCTCAGCCTTTTCGACGACTAGAAATAACTTCCAACTCAAACCCTAACAGCACGCATGTGTTATTTTTGTTGATATTTAACTTCTAACTCTTTTCCTCGTGTTCACCACAGCGCAAAGCATAGTATCTTACCAGCAAAAATCAAACGCAGCTTCAAGACTAATTCTTTTTCTCCTTCTCCTCTCTCTTCCTCTCACCTTGCTCTGATACCAATTGTTGGACCGAGACGAGAGAGAGAAGAGCACAAACGCGGAAGAAATAATCGTCTACATTGATAATCAAATCGGTGTACAAATTCTCTTGGCTCAACAGCCTATTTATATAGTTCACAAACTTTACGACCACTTCAAAGCACTTTCCTAACAAAGATCAAACTCTAAACAAAGACACTTTCCTAACATAAGCATGACTCTAAAATAGAACTCTTATAGAACTTTCTAGAACCAAAATACGTTGTGTCGCAAGATAACTTCGACTTCCAAATATAGTCTTGGTTTATTATTTCCAACAGTATTGACTAAGGGGGAGTGATACATATCACCATAGTAATGTTGTTGAAGTTGTGATATAAGAACTTTGATGCTGTGTAATAATACTATGACATTGTATAACAATGATCGAGAGCTTTTTTTTTTCTCATTATTATGGCTACGTAACTTCAACAACTATGATGTTGAATTGAACATCTATGGAATCATGGGAGTACTTGGAAAAGACGAATTTTTCGAGTAATGTTGAAGCACCAAGGAGATCAAGCATGTGGACGAGAAGCTACAAAGTTTTATCTATTTTGTAATTCATATGTATTGATAGTTTTGTCACTAAATTGACAAAGGGGGAGATTGTTAGAGCATTGCTCGGTCGAACTCGCATGCGTTGCTATCTCAAGCATGTTTGTCAATGTTAGTGATCAAAACTATATGTCTTGATTTCGAGTATACTTATGACTAAGTCTCGATCTAGGATAGTTAGGAATAGTTGAGCTCCAGACTCCATGGAGATTATCTTACAAAGACGAAGAACTACTCAAGGAACCAGTGGAAATTCATCCGACCAAAAGGTATGTGGAGACTTGAACTCATCTGTCACTCAAAAGTCTATTTACTCTATCTCCTACTCTTGAGACAAAAGTCGTATACGTAAGTTTTCATACATACACATTTGCTATTTCGAGTCGAGTTTACTCGCCTATCTTTTTCTCGAAATATGTATTGGTAAGCTTTTGCTTTAACCATTTTCATCTTTACTCGTGACGAAAGTCATGATGACGTTTCAATCTTGAAAATAACATTGATGACGATAGTCGATTCTTTATGTCTAACGACTATTATAACATTATAGAAGAATGTTTTAATGATTGAAATGTAGAGTTGAGATTACGTAACCAACTACGGATATAAGCATATATACTGTGTTCGCACATTAGTGTATAAATCCATGTGCCGGAAACCAAGTGCGTGCATATGTGTGCATGCGGTATTGGTGAAGGAGACAGGTTAGGTACGCGTACCCATACTGGCGGAAGTTTCCATACCGAAAATTTCTGTTGTAGTTTGTGAAGTTTGCAAACTGAAAAACCAGTCACCTAGGTATGCGTACTACGGAAATTTTCAAACCGAAAAGTTATGCTGAGTTTTCAAACTCAAAGTCCGGTTGCTATGGTACACGTACCCGTACGCGTACCTAAGCTGGTTATATTTCTCAAATCGGTAGTTTCATGAACTTAAACAATAAATCAATAAGGAATGCAATCTTTGCAAACCGTGGCTATATTGTTCATGAATTGATTCAAGTAAATCAAACCGATTTTGTTTCATTTATGTCTATGTATAAAGATCTAAGCAATTGAACAACTCTTGAACTAGTTCTTATGATTCATTCGAACTAGTTATGAGAAAGATGAATACGGTTAATATGAAAGTGCTCATATGGCTAACCATTGGTTAACTATTTGTGAACCAACTAAGTGTACACGTTTAGGTGCGGTTACTCAAACCTAAATGAATACATTTCATTTGTGTGTATGACAAGCTAGGTTTCGATCTAACGGTTGAAAGATATTAGCTTGGATAAATCAGGTTTTTCATCTAACGGTGAATATTGAATGCTTTGTTACCAAGGTAACTTGGATTGCAAACCCTGATTTGAAAAATATATAAGGAAGACGTCTAGAAACTGGAAAAACTAATCCCCACACCTCCTGTGTGATACTAGTTGGTTTTGCTAGAGTCGATTCTCCTTTAACCGTAGGTTTCTTCTCGAGACCCTGTTGGTTAACGACTTAAAGACTTCATTGGGATTGTAAATCCAGACGAAACTACTTCTCTTGTAGTTGAGATCTGATCTTGCCATTTTCTATCGTACGAGTTCAATTGTAAGATTGGCTTGAGATTATATCTCCGATAGGGCAAGATAAAAAGAAATCACAAACATCTTCGTCTCATCGTTTGTGATTCTGCAATATCTAGTTTCGCTACCATACGATTTAGATTATTGTGAGGTGATTGATAATTCTAGGTTGTTCTTCGGGAATATAAGTCTGGGTTATCGATTGGTTCATGTTCACCTTGATTTTATCAAAAGACGGAACAAAACTTGTAGGTTTATGTGTGGGAGATAGATTTATCTACTATCGTAGACTTTTCTGTGTGATACAAATTTGTATATTAAAGTCTTCGACTTTGGGTCATAGCAACTCTTGGTTGTGGGTGAGATCAGCTAAGGGAATCAAGTGTAGTATCCTGTTGGGATCAGAGACGTAAGGAGCGCAACTGTACCTTGAATCAGTGTGATATTAATTAGGGTTCAACTACAGTCCAGACCGAAGTTAGTTTGTAGTAGGCTAGTGTCTATAGCGGCTTAATACAGTGTGGTGTTCAATATGGACTAGGTCCCGAGGGTTTTCTTCATTTGCGGTTTCCTCGTTAACAAAATTTCTGGTGTCTGTGTTATTTCTTTTCTGCATTATATTTTGTTATATGATTGAAATATCACAGGTTGTGCGTTTGTATCGATCAATTGTGAAATCCAACCTTTGGTTGTTGATTGGAAATTGATCATTGGATATTGGTCTTTGGTACCATCCACTTTTATTATCCTTGTATTTGATAAAGACTCGCAGATTTCTATTTGCTTGAGTAAAATCAAATCAAGAGAGAGATATTAACTCCTCGATATACTTTTCTCTAGATTGAGTCTGACTGTCTAGTTGATTCTCTAGAAAGTATATTGGAGTTAGTCCATACAGATTGCTAATTGAAAATATTGGTTGTGGTTGTTAGACCCCCGTTTTTTCAAAAGCGACTTGAAATATACGTTGGAAATAGAAACAAATCAAGTCAGTATTACTAACCTCAAGTGGAACGATGATGTCTTCGTTGTAGTCGTTACTTGTTCACATTCTTCGGGTCTTCAAAGTAATACTTGTAAGCATCAACATTGCTAGACTTTCTAGTCTAACCAAAATGAAGTTGACTCTAGTAATTAATCAAGCGACTCTAGATGAGTTTTGACACTAAAATATGACAACCAAACTTGACATACCAATGCTCGGTGGGTTTAACCGAGCAATGCACGATCTCCCCCTTTGACAATTTTGGTGACAAAACTCTATTACATATGGAGATAAACGAATTACAAATCTCATTCTTCATACGCTTGATTCCAAGTTTTAACAACACAATATCTTGCACATACTCAAAAAATAAATGTCGTTGCTGAAATTTTGAATAACAAAAGCTTTACCACCCCCCCCCCCCCCCCCCCCCCCCCCCCCCCCCCCCCCCCCCCCCCCCCCCAGTCTATGATTTACTCTTTCGTTAGATATAAAGTTTAAGCACATATATCCTATCCTAGTGATCATAAATAACTTGTTTACGTCATATATTGCTCCCCTTTTTTGTCACAAAAATGACAAAGAAATGAAAGGATCTTACAAATCCAAAAGGCTTGTACAACCTATGAGAGTTAAGCACGGAGGTTTCAGATACCATTTTAGATAACCAATACTAAAATCGAAACTACAAAAGTAACCTTGTTTTAGTATGTTGTCAAGGAAACAATTGCCCAAAGCAATTTTCCCTTAGTCTGATAAATCAACTATGATAACTTAGTTCTTAACCGAGCCGATTGTGTATGTACAATCACTTATTTCGATAAGACATAAATAGAGATCAGAATTAGCTCAATTTATATTTTCAAGTTCTAATTATTTATAGAATAACTTAGACCTTCCTTTAGAACAAGACAAACACTAGGTTAGTTAACTAGTTTTTCTTGTCCAGGACTTCGATTAGACTTAAATAACCGAATCCTACATTTGATAAGTCTAAACTAAGATCAGAATTAACTTATTTTTTCTCATCCAGAATCAAATGGACTAAACAAATGATCCAGCATTTTGTTAAGAAAAAACAATAGATACAAGTCAAATCATTGAATTGGCATAGTTTTTCTTAATCGGGAGCAACTGAAACAAATATAATCCAATGTAAGTATAATAATTGCACTGATTTTCGTTATGAAAAAATAATTGATACCAATTAATGAAGAAGATACCAAATCAATAAGTCAAATAGAATTGACATAGTTTTTCTTAACCAGAAAAAATTGAATCACAATAATCAATCCATACGTCATAATGGAAAATATCAAATGTACCGAATTTTGTTAATCAAAACCAAAATATATGCAATAAAATCAATCTTTTCTTAAACAAGAAAACGATTAACTTACAATAAAAAAATTGTTACCTTGGTTTCCGCAACCTCTTCTCCCCAAAAAGATATATCAATTAAGCACCAGTTCAATAAGAACCCTCCCTATGTTTGTTGTCATCCTCTCGCAAGAACAAAAGAACAACAACCAAGACAAAGCAACCTTTACCAGAGAAAGTTTGAATTGGTTTTTACCGTTGCATGCCAATAACAAAAGTTTAAACCCAAAACTCATATGTTATGCTAAATACAACTTATTTCAACATAAACTGATATCAACATCACTGTGACTTTCGCACATGAGTTTTAATCATATCTCCTTATGATCCTTTGATAAAACCTTCTTAAAAAAGTCTAGAACTTAATCCCGCTAAATCAAAAAGCCACACAAATCGTAAGGGATAACACAATATGAGATCGAAAATTAGGTTTAAAAAAAAAACGAAACTAATATCTCATAAATCGAAAGCAATAAGATAAAAATATAACCATTCATCACAGGCTTATGCAATCAGAACTATCAAAGAAAGAACCAAATAATTATAAAATAAAAAATTTATTCATTCATAATAATTGATAGTTTATTCGAATAGACCTTACAAAAAACATTGAACTACTAAATATCGTATGTCTTCAAGAAATATTGAAGACATCACTTTCGAACTCTAGATTCAAATTCTTCCGAGCAATTTTCATTCCAATTGAACGTTTTTTTATCTCAAATAATTGGGATTGAAGATCAATAAGTGCTTCCTTTGAATCTTTTATCATAAGTTCATGATGATTAATACAACTTTTAACAGAAAGGATATGTTTTCTTAGAGAATCTTGTCGATCATTAAGTTGTTGAGCATCTTATGTTTCGCACGTGAACGATGCACATAGTGCCAAATCTTCAAGAGATGAAGTTTCTTTCACCGATTTCTCCATTTTTGTTATCAAGATAATCTTCTTTAGGACATAAAAGATATATAACTTGAAATAGGAGAAAATCAAGGAGCAATATAATCTGGTTTTTGGAAACCGAATATATTCAAACCCAAATAATGAAAGATACCGATCACGAGTTTATTTTTACCTTATAGTTGAAAAGATTTCTGAATCCTGCCCAAGATTGTGCCTCTTCACATATAAAATTCTGGGGGAAAAGTGAGGATGTATTTTTCCAACACAATCAGTGTGCGTTGGGGTGAGAGTTAATCTCACCACATGTAACAGAAACATCCTGAGGATGATTTATGAATACAGTGGATTATGCTCGTATTTTATGTTGCTCCTTTACCTTGACTTTACAAGAGTCTGCAACTTCTTTTATGGATCTAGTAAATTTATTAAGATCAAGCTCCATTTATTTCATCCCCTTACAGACTTTCTTGATGAATTTATTATTCCTTTTGGAATCCCAACATAAGTCTGCGGTGTGGTCATTTCTTCCACAAAAGGAACAAACCATAAGGTCAGAAGACTTTGAAAAAGTATCATCTTTTTTTTACAATATTCTGACAATGCCGGTTGAGCTGAAACAAACCTGTTGTTACTCGTACAAGGTTTTCCTTATACCATATACCACACAAATTTACAAAAGATTTTCGTCCAAAAAGCATAGCAGTAACTTTGCTTGAACTACCTGAGAGACGTTGTAGATCCGCTTTTAGGATGTCAATCTCTTTATCTTTCAGAATAATTATGTCAACAAGTTTTTCTTGCTCAGATTTTTCCTCTTGAGTTTTATCAGACAAAGAATTTTTCAAGTTATCAAGTTCCCCTTTTAAATTTTGATTTTCTTTAGTCACCAACTCAAGTTTTTCTAAACAGTCATTTAGGAGTTGATTGGAATTTGATAACTGTTAGTTTTGATAAAAAGTGCATCATAATTTGATATTCCTTCATAGGTTTCTCCTCAGGGTAGTGTTATATGCTTTGTTTCACTTATGAGCTCTTTTGCTGGAACAGTTTTTGGCCATATGTAAAAAACCACCGCACTTGAAACATTGGATTTCTTCATCATCCTTTTTATGACTGGATGATGATTTATCAAGAATCTGTTTATCTTTCAATAAGAGATCATTGATTCGTTGTGTCAGAAGTACAATTGTTGAATCAAGCTCATCTTCAACAAGTGCTTTTTCTTCTTTACAAAATTCTTCATACCAATTTATACTTACTTGTTTCGAAGATTATTTAGTATTATTTGTGGCATTAAATCCAACATTCTTGTTCTTCAGCAAGACTTCTTTATCAAAGATCTTTAACTTTCCTACAAGAGAACTTCGAGAAAGCATAGAAATATCAATGGCTTCCATTGTGGCATGTTTCTTAGACTCATATATAGATGGTAACGATATTAGAATCTTGCAAATACTATTTTTTGATACATGAAAATATTTACCCCTTAGCGGGACTAGGGAGCCCCTAAAGGGAAGGTGAACACAATATGAAACATAGGGGACTTGGGGACTAAGTCCCAAGTGATAGGTGTCTAACACACCTTAATATTTATCTATTGTTTATGCTTTCTTTACTAAGTTTTCTTGTAAATCACGTATCTTATGTTTAGTTTTGAGCTTTAGGGTACTTTGGAGTCGTTTGGAACAAAAGAAGAAGAAACGTCGCTTAAAAGGCAAAAATGTGCAAATGCTTTTGGAAGAGAAATTGTTTCTCACTATGAGCTTTTATTTCTTCATCTCTGTCTGAAAATCACATCGTCTTTAGTGATGCAAATTATTTGTCTAAAAAGCATGACAACTTTAGTGATGTAGAGAAATTGAAGAGAAGAAGTGAATCTGAGAAGTAAGAGACGGCTGTTGTTGGCGGAAGAATTCGAAGAAGATCAAAAGCGTTATTGCACAAGAAATTTTTATTGGGAGTTCACTGGAAGTTAAAGAGGCATTCAGATGGTCGCACATATCCTAGCTGTGGGTGCCTTGGGCAGTTTTGGTCATTTCCTAGACCTGAAATTTGGAGAAATTTAGTTCTCTCCCAATCATTTCCTCAGTCGCACTTTCATGGTGCTCAGAGACCAGAGAGAAATGAGATCGAGAAGATGATGTTGCTGGTAAAGATTAAGAGAGGGTTTTATAAAAATTAAGATGAAGTAGAGAAGACAGAAATGGAAGAGAAGGCTATGTTGCTGTGAAGACTCGAATCAGGAAGAGAATTGAGATCTGTTAGTTTCTATGGTTTTGGAAGCATCGATAGAGAAGACCAAAAAATGGAGACCGTTGTGTTAAATTCCAAGAAAGGAATAGAGAAATCGACAGAAGAATGAGGGTTTGAGATCGAGATTTTAGTGAAGAAGAAGATTGTTGCTCGATTATGTTGATTGAGAAGAAATATAAACTAGGGTTTCTGGTTTATTTTAAATGGAAGATGGTGGTTGTTTCTGAAGCTAAAATGGTGATGGTGGGTGTTGGTGGTTCAATGGTTTTATTTTGTTTGTTGAGATTTACAGAGAAGTAAAGATGGTTTTGGATCTGGTGGCTGATGCTGGTGGTAAATAAGAGATGAAAAAGCTACAAAGATAAGGAAGTGCATATGCATTTCTATAGAATGGGTTTGATTGTTCTGGAATGCGGATTGAGGTTATGGAACTGAACGGGTTACAGCTGCAATTCAGGCACTGGTGGTTTATAGGGAGATGGAAGTACAGCGGAAGCTGCAATTGTCGTGACAGAATGGGTAGATGTATATTTAGGATGATAAAATTGCAGGTAATGGAGTTGTTGGTGTTGTTTCGCTATGTGGTTCTGCAGTTTTTTAATCTGTTCTAAAGTGAAGCTAGTGGTGAAGCAATAGTGGAATTGAACTTGGCAGTGACATATAGATGCTCATGGTGGTGATATTGTTGGATATTGCAGCTACTTGTAGTGTTTTTTTGGTTCAGGTGGAGGTTGCAGATGCAGAGTAGATGAATATCTAGGACAGGTACACATTACAGGTGCATGGTGGTATTTATATTTGCTACAGATGCTTAGATGGTTGTATTGAGAAGCAACTAAAGTTGGTGTTACTGCAAGTCAAGTTGAACTGGAATTACAAGGAATAATATTGAAGTTGAAATTGCAAAGCTGTTGGTGGTTACAGAGATGTTTGCAGAAGCTGAGACTTGTTGTAATTAGTGTTGTAACAGTTTAACAGGTGCTGGTGCTGTTTTGCAGAAGTGGCCTGAGTCTGAGATGTAATGGTTGCAGTTAAGACAGTGGTAGTGAAATGGATGCAATAGGACTGAATGTTGGAAATATGATTGAGATGGTGAATGAATTGATGTTATGTGTGTTGGTGGTTATGAATTCAGGCAATGGACATGAGTTGTTGTGTTGCTTTGTATGGCTGAGACAGAATTGGTGGTGTTGGGTTTGTGAGGTTGCAGTTAATGGCATTGCAGGAATGAAATTGGTATTACAGAAATGGCTCGACTGAACTACCTGAAATATATGTGTGTTGCAGCTGGAATAGGAGATACATAATTCAGAAAGAGTTGGGTGGTGATGTTGTTGGTTACTCTTGAGTGTATGTGGCTTAAGAAATGTTTTGTTTGTGAATTGTTGATGGTCAGTGGTTTACACAATTAGGGTGCATGAATTTGTATTTGGAAGAAGTTGGCGGGGCATTGGACTGAGCTGAGAAGAACATGTTGATGGGGAGTTATGCATCACTAAACAACAAAATGGCGCAAAAGTAGGAATGGCCTATGCAAGGTTGGCTCATGCCTTTGCAACTCTAGCCTGGAACTAAGTCAGCTGAGTTAGCCTTGGCTCAGACCTGACTTATTTGATTAGACTCATCTGACTCGTGATATCACTGGGTCGAGTCCAGTGACTCGATTTAATCGAGTTGAACCAGTTGACCAACTTTAACCAGTGATCGGATGGACCTTGTTGGTCACCTGAGCACTTTTTCGGCCAACTTCCGGCTACTTTTTGGGACCTCCGACGACAACTTTTTGGGTATAATTTCTGCTTGGGTTTTCCTCACATATGGGCTTGGTGGATTTTATAATGGGATTTTGAAGACTAGACCTAATTTTGGAACAAGAGGAGCTACAAAAGAGATGCCTTCTATAACTTGGGGGTATCACATATTCTACTTGTAGCTATTGGAGGAGAGCTGATGTTGTAGGATCAGAATCTCGCAATGATAATGTTTCAGCGAAATTATCAATCACACAATATAACAGCGTCGCAGAACAGTTTCAGAAATGATAGAATAAATGACATCAGCAAAGATCACGAGAAAGATATGATAGTTCTGCGAAAATTAGAGAGTTTGCGAAATTAACATTTGTAAGGTTGCGAGAATATCGCAACCATCCGAAAATAAAGGACAGATTAGCTGTCATCCACTATGTATTTCTTATAAATAGTCGTTCGAGTTGTAAAGAAGGGAGGAGATTTTTTGAGTAAGAAACAAGTAAATAGGAGAGAGAAAGTTCAGAGCAGAGATCATTCTTGATTCTTTATCTTTTCTTGTAAGAACATTCAAAGATTATCAATAAAATTAAGAGTGTAAACCTAAAAATGAGTTGATCAACAATGAAATCATATGAGGGGTGTAGTGTAGGATTTCCTGCAACTACATAATGGCGCTAGAAACAGGGAGGAGTTGAAGATTATTCTAGAAAAAGCTAAAGATTGATATTGAGATTTGTGAAAATTTAAAGTGATTGATTAAGAATTTTCATAATTTCTTGCAATACTGTTACATTGAAGAAATGGCTAGAAGAAGAAATACATCCGAACAACCGACTACTATTAGAAGAAGCAAAAGAATTGCTGGAGAGAGAAAGAAGTGAAATGGAGGAGAATCTACTAGAATGAGAAAATAGAGAAAATCAAATTCAACCGCCAATTCAACAAACACTAGTTCAAGAGAGGAATACAGATTATGACAGGGTGAGCGTACACACTTGGCGATCAAATTCAGAAGAAATAGAAGAAGAGCAACAAAATAGAAATTATAGACAGGAAGAGAGAAATCAAGAAGCAGATGAAGGAATAATTCATGGAGGTGAGGAAATTGGAGCGTTAGAAACATTGAGACGAAGAATACATAGAAGAGAAGAAAGAAGAGCTGAGCAGAAGAACGTGCAAATTTAACAAGGCAAAATCACGAATTAAGGATGGAGAATATAAGACTACAGAATAGAAGATCGAGAAGTATTACAAAATCATATTCAAGATCGACTAGAAGAGAAATGAGGCGAAATTCACCCACAATCAATGCTGGAAACAATATTCAAGAAGAAATATCAAATCCTAATGAAGAATATCGCGAAAATAGAGAAAGAACGATGATCGTTACATTCCACAAAATGAAACTTTTGATGATGGGCAAATTGGAGGAAATCAAGAGAACGGGACAAAATCAGGGACAAAATAACCAAGATGGCGAAGGAAATCAAGAGGAAGGAAGAAGAATTTTACATGTGAGAGAAACTCAAAGAAATCAACAGACAATTGAAGAAGAAATTGAAAGACATTATGCTGAACAAGCACGTTTAATCTGCGAACGTGAAAGATTGAGAGAGGGAAATGGAAGAACAAGAGCTTCAGGAGACAATTCGCCAGAACAATCATGACAATCGAGAAAGAAGGCGTACACAAAACCGGAATAATGAATCTCAATGAGGAGTATGATAGAGTAAAGAGAATGGCTGAAAGACAGCGAATTGAATTGATAAGAAATGAACAAAATTATGGAGGGGAAAATGAAAGGCATCATCATTTGCGAATTCAAGATAGAGATGAGGAAGAGAATCGCAGAAGAAGACGAGATGAGGATAATGAAGAAGAGATGCAAAATTTCGAGAGAAGATAGACGTGAACGCAGAAGAAGAGAAGCAAAATTAAAGAGACCAATGGATCAAGATTCAGGTGTAAATAAACAAATCTTGAAAGAATTAGAAGAAATGAGAGGAATGCTAAATAACAGAGGAGAAGTAGGTAGAAGACAATTGGATGAAGCAATAGAAGAAGCTGCGAAAACTCCATTTACAAGGGAAGTACAATTAGGAGGAATATACCACGAAATGCAATTTGCCCGCATTAACCAGCATTTTGATGGAACAACTTGTGCAATTCAGCACATTAAAGCCTATGTGAGGTGCATGTTACAATGGGAAAATCATGATGCGGTATTGTGCAAATATTTCGCATCCAGCTTAACAGGAGAAGAAGCGTTTAAAATGGTTTGAAGGTTTACCAAAGAATACAATAACCTCCTTCAATCATTTGCAGACTACATTCTTGGGAGCATATATAAGTAATAATTCCTCACGACCTGGTATAGAAGATGTGTTTGGATTAAAACAAAGGATTGGCGAAAGTTTGAAACACTTGACTAAAAGATGGAGAACTATGTGTAGCGAAATGGCTGGCCGTGTAGATGAGAGATATCTCATATTATCATTTATCAATGCTATGTTTGCAACAAACCTATTGTATGTCCAAATTTTCAGAGTCAAGAATACGATTACAATGACTGAATTGCGAGAACTTCAAGAAGAATACATTGCTCTAGAGGAAAGGCAAAATGAAATGGAATCATATCCAGTTGCGAACACCAGCTCACAAACAGCGAATGCAAGCTTATTACCCAAGCTAATAAACACAGTGGCGAATACTTCGCAAGTACAACAAGAGAAGGTGACAAGTAACAATCAGCAGAAATTGGTAGCTATGGGGAGCCGAGATCAAGAAGAGTATGAAAGAGAAAGAAATTTCTACAATCGTGGAGGAAATAACAAGATTCAAAGCTCGATCAACCGCAAGAAACTTATGGAGGTCAAAGACAAAACTATAATAAGGACAAGGAGTCACAAGGTAATATGGGAAGAAATCAAGATGCCACCTCTAAATGCAAGTGTGGAGAAGATATGGGAAGCTATAATCTTGATGGAAAATATACCAACACCGTGGAACATGGGAACGGAACCACCTCCAAACCACAGAAGTCATGAATTTTGTTCTTATCATCATTTTCATGGACATACCACAAATGATTGCAGAAATGTAAAAAGAATTATTTTGAGAATGATAGATCAAGGAAAACTAAACGACTTTCTGGTAGGGCATCCGCAATCTCAACCATTACCACCACCACCAGAACATCACAAAGTGAATACGATGAAAAAAAAGAAACATTCTTCATAGAAGTTGGTGCAAAAGCAAAAAAATCTATTTGTCACTCTATCGTACATTCATATAAGACAATTGAAGATTTTCATGATAATGTTTTGAGTAGAGTGTTCGCAAGAGATAATGATGGAAGAGAAATTATGAATATTGCGAAAATCTCGCCACTAGAGGAATGGCAGAGAAACAGATCATTTTTTTACGCAGAAGAAATTCCCGAAGGAGAAGAGGTGCATGACAATCCATTGGTAATAAAATTAGAAATTAATCCAAAACCGAAAGAAGATGAGGATGATGAAGCTGAAGATTCATGGGCAATCAATAGAATTCTAGTCGATACTGGAAGCTCTGTGAACATCTTATTTTATCATACTTATAAAACCATGGGTGGAAGAGATGATGATCTTATACCATCAACATATAAGATATATGGTTTTAATGGTACTGCTAACAAGCCTAAAGGGGAGGTTACTATGCGAATTCCATTGAAGGAATATCTTCTGAAATCTCATTCTGTGTCGTTGATGTAGAATCACCTACAATGCGTTAATTGGTCGACCTTGGCTACATGGGATTCTAGGTGTAGCTTCAACTTTCCACCAGTGCATCAAATTCCCTCACCCCAATGGTGTAGGAATCATAAAGGGAGATTGGGTCGAAGGAAAGAGATGTTACGAAACTGAGATAGAATCTTGCGAAGGAAGAGCAAACAAGAAGGAAAACTGGCGACACAAAATCAAAGATGTACAAAGAAGTGAGAGGTTGATGGTGGATACAATCGAAAGGAAAGGAGAAGAGATGTTGCGAAATTAATGCTAGCTCAGAATAAAAAGATGAACATACCACTACCAAGGAAGCAGTAGCAGAAAATAATAAAGAAGCAGAGGATGGCAAAGGTAATAAAAACAAGAAATGTATGAATGATTAAGTTGTTGCGATAATCTCTCAATAAGTAAAATTCTCAAAAATACATTTGATTGAACAACAAAATTGAGATTGCGAAATTCAGATACAATGTCATGATTTGTGAAACTCTCGCAGAGATAATGAATTTTACAGAAAATAATCAGAGAAGAATGACAAAAGAGAAAGAGGCGAACCTTTATGGCGTAAACCCTAGTTCGAGAATACAATTTCGCAAGAGGAAAATGTAAGACCTAAAGTACGTCATATAAGGGGGTACCTATTGCATGACTCAGGGAAAGGCTACACCGCCACCGGAACCTGAGTCATGGAGATTTGGGGTCAAGGAAGCCCATCCGGGAGAGGCACCTTGGATTCTAAACTTAAGCATATGACTTAGGTTGGGCGACTAAGGTAATAAGGACTATCCCAAGGAGTGCAGATCTGATCAAGGCACCGAGGTACACGGTTGAGTCAAGAGTGCCAGGGACGTTTGAAGCGTACTTTTCCATTCTTGACAAGTCTTGGCTTATACTGCACTCGGCCTGAAGAAAACCCCACTTAGGCTGCAGTCTTGTAACCATAAACCCTATAGGTAAAAGGGATAAGAGGCTGCGAAAACAACTGGTTGTTGTTAAGACTGGATGGGAGGAGCTAACCTTGTATGGTATAAGTACGCCTCCTTGAAGGGGCAACCAGGGGAGATAAGGGCGGCATCCTCCATTAGGGAGCTGATAAGTGTCTTAAGACGCAAATGTCACGAGGCTTTTTATTCGCAAGGATATTAAAACTTGTCATATTTGTGCAACAATCCTGAAGAGGCAATAATACAAAAGAAAAAGATAAGACGAGGTCAATGGGTTTTCGCATGAAAGTGTGAAGACGTCCTGCGATTTCGTCGAAAGACGACAATGTCACGGGGCTTCATTTTCACAAGAATATTTAGGCCTTTCATATTGTCGCAACATTCCTGAAGAGGCCATAATACAAAAGAAAAAGTTAAGGCAAGATCAATGGGTTTTTGCATGAAAGTGCAAGGACGTCCTGCGAGTTTGTCGCAATGACAAGAGGTGGCGTAATAAGACCTTTAATTAGCAAGATAAAATAAGACCACACAGGAATGAGATTTTGAAAAGAAACAAAATTCACTTCGCAAAAGGTTGCGAAGTTATACAATAAGAAATTTTTATGAAATCTCTCATTTGGATTCAGATAACAGAGGCAAGTATGGGAATGTATGAAATTAGAAAATGTTATTTGTCTCCATATGAGAGATTTACTCAAAAATTCAAGAATTAATGACTATATTAATTAACTGTATTGCAAAGAAGAATTTTTTTAATTTATGCAGGTCAAAATGAAAGAAATACAAATATACAGAAAGAAGAAATAAATGTACAAGTATTACAAAGAATCAAAGAAAGAAGTAAAGACTATTTCTTGGTTAATCCTTCAGTATCTTCATCAGAATTGTTTCCTTCTTCATCTGCGTCAGAATCTTCATCACCATCAGAACTTCCATCACTATCAGATTCTTCATCATCAGCTTCGCTATCAGAGATAATCAAACTGGGAGTATTCTGTGGGATTTCTTCTAAAAGACAAGGATAATCAGAATGTGGGATATTATGATCATCACAAACCATTTGGATGGTTTGATTGCGAAAATGCATAGCGTCATTCTTAAAATTCGCAACGGTGATCTTGATTTGATTCTTTAATCTAGAATACTTGTCGTTGCGAGAAGAAAGATTCTTTGCGAGTTTCTCCTTTTCAGCTTCAAGTTCTTCAATCTTTTCACGATATTTATTTTCAGAATCTGCGAACAAAAGACAATCAATTATTAACTTGATGAAAATTCATAAGAAGCAAAAGATTAGTAAAGAAGAGAAATTAACAACCTTCTCTGTCAGGAATCATATCTCTAATCAAGGCTGTATGTTCAACTTGGAGACTAACATTTACGCCTAAATATTTTCTAGCATCATCTAAAATTTTCGCAGCCCAAATAAATTCATCCTCACTACTTATGAGAAGACGAGAACGAATTTGATTTTCCCTTTCGCAGAGTTCAATATTCTTGCGGTTAGCTTCATCTCGCTCAAGTTGAACTTCAAGGAGAGCCTCTTGGAATTTCACCAAATCCTTGGCACCTTGATCAGAGATACGATCTTTATCATCTATGAGACCGCTAATTTTGGTTCTTAACTCATTGGTTTTCTCTTTGGAATCAATAAGGAGACGCTTAAATCTGTTGGCTAATCTTAAACTGGATCTATGATCAATTTCTAAGAGGCGAAATTTAGATCTAAGTTCATTTAGAGAAAAAGATGAAATTCTATCATTTGAGAAGCTATTTAAGGAATTGTTATGACGTTCAAGAAGGGTATCATTATCCAAGGCATTAGGAAATGAGCGAAGAAGGGTAGCTTCATCAGAAAGACCATAAATGTCTGCAAAAAGGATCATTTAAATAAGATAAAACAACAGGATGAATGAATAAAGAAAAAACAGAAAAGCAACATACCGTAAAGCTGATTATTAGCTTGTTGAAGACTAGAAATTTTGTTCTTATACGAGGAAGAATCAATTTCTAATTGTCTATTCTTCTCGCAAAGACCTTTAACTTCAGCTTCCAATTCTTCATTCTTTTTGTGAAATTGAAGATTCTTCTTTTCAAGATTTTCACGTCTTCTCTCTAGATCTGAGGCAACAGCAAAAGAAGCTTTTTCAGCCTGCGAAAAAATATAAAAAATATTAATATAGAAAGAAATTTTGAATTACAACAATGAAGAAGTAAAAGGATAAAAATATACCAGACTATCGAGAGAATGCAAAAAATCGGGAGTCACTGATCTAGAAACTCCACGAAGAGAGCTATCACCATCCAGCAAACGAACATCGCAAAGGGTAGCGAGAGCTTTGCAGGTATCTGCGAATTGGCTATCTCCCATTCCATGTAGAGAATCAGAAAAGAGGCCAGATAACTTAGCCATAGAAGATTCAGGTGGAGAATCTTCACTTGCAGCAATATCATCGTTGTCCTCATCACCTTTATCACTTTCAGAATTTTTGTGAGGAGGAATATTTGAAGGAGAAGAAGAACGAACTTTCCTTTTTTTGGAGGAGGACCAGTTGATTTTTCCCTGCGAAGAGCACCTTTACCTTTATCACCAATCTTCGCAACATCAGCAGATTCTTCTACTTCAGCAATAATCTTCACACACAGATAGAAATAAGAAATGGAAGCATGGAAGTAACAGTACTATTTAAAATCATAAGAGAAAATTTCTTACCTCATCTGTGTATGAGCGAAGAGCTAACAGAGTACTAGATTTCCCAGTCCTGTTATAACTATCTTTCAGTTTTTGGATCTGCGGAGTGTCGCAAGAGTTAGTGAACAGAATAGAAAAAATCAATAAAGAATATAAAATGAGTTAAAGGGGAAAAACGTACCTATTTCTCCTTCTCAGGCCAATAGAAAACCCAAGGTTGATAAGCAGCGAGATTCGCAGGAAGAATATTTGACCCAGCAATGTAGGGTCCTTTTAGCAGTAAAGAAAAAAACACACATTTATCGTCTTTGGATTGGCGAGGAGTTGTGTTTTTACCAGAATGCCAATCAATATCTTTCATAAGAATTTTGGCTTCATCAATGTTATCTTTCCTTTTTAAGCGAATACCCCAGCGAGCATTCTCTTTCTTCATGGAGATAAGTTCATAGTTCTCAAAGAAAGTCGCCAATGTATACTTCTCAGCAACTATCTCTAGGTTTTCGAATTTAGGATCCCTAAGTTCTTTGGAATACAGAGATCCTCTACCAGCACCACGATTGGCGAACTCTAGCATCAGACGGATGAAATCCCCACTCAGTTGGAAGATGGCTCGCAAAAATCCCGAATGAGCGAGAATTTCATAGAATAAAGGAAGATCTGGGTTATAAAGAGGAATAGGGAGACTTGCGAGAATCTGACCTAACGAAATTATGATTGATTGATCATCACAATATTGATCAGAGAAAAGCTTGACAGAAAGAATTGATTTGGCATTCTCACCAGGAATGGTGGAGAGTGTGAAACCCTTATCAGCAAGATCTTTTTGGACATCTTGTAAATTCTTCTCATATCTATGACCACTTGGATACATGTTTGAATATAGAGTATGGGAATGTATATAAAGTAAAAGGATTGAAGGAAGAAAAAATTATAGCAGCAGAATTTGCAGAATTTTCAGAAGGATAACAGAGTTGCAGAGATGAGAGAATCAAAATAGAAGAGAAAGTAAAAAGAAAAATAGAAAGAAGAGTAAGATGAATATATAAAGGAGATTTATTTTACTCGAAGAAATAAACACCATTAAGACGAAGAGACGTGAGCAGTTGAAAAGCTGCGGTTACAGAAGACGTGTCAAGAAACAAATGGATGAAAGAATACGTGTGATAAATGCAGAATATGAAAAGATGAATATCTGCGGCATTTCTCATATCATTCTCTACTTTGCAGAGAAGATATGAGAAGTGGCAAGATGTAGGATCAGAATCTCGCAATGATAATGTTTCAGCGAAATTATCAATGACACAGCATAACAGCGTCGCAGAACAGTTTCAGAAATGATAGAATAAATGACATCAGCAAAGATCACGAGAAAGATATGATAGTTCTGCGAAAATTAGAGAGTTTGCGAAATTAACATTTGTAAGGTTGCGAGAATATCGCAGATCATATCCGAAAATAAAGGACAGATTAGCTATCATCCACTATGTATTTTCTTATAAATAGTCGTTCGAGTTGTAAAGAAGGGGAGGGAGATCTTTTTGAGTAAGAAACAAATAAATATGAGAGAGAAAGTTCAGAGCAGAGATCATTCTTGACTTCTTTATCTTTCTTGTAAGAACATTCAAAGATTTATCAATAAAATTAAGAATGTAAACCTAAAAATGAGTTGATCAACAATGAAATCATATGAGGGGTGTAGTGTAGGATTTCCTGCAACTACAGATGTTCTACTATGGTTTGCTTTGTTTCATTTTCTTTATTTATTTTTATTATTTGTGATGAACTCCATAGATATGCGTAGCTAATTTAATATTATTGGTTAAGGATGTAGTCCGATTTCGAGAACTTGTGCTTGATTAATGCATTAGTTTTATCTCTTTGATTTCGTTCAAACTTCAATTATTTTTATAATCACATGATTGATGTATTGTGATAGGATTTAGATGTTTGTTAGTTAAGTGGACAATTAATCGAACGTGCATCCCTGTCCATAGCTAATTGAGGGCCTATCATCGAGTGATACCCTAAATACAAGTATCATGATATGATTTCGGTTTGTAGTGATACACTCTAGTAATCATATGTAGAGTTTGACCTTTGTCCGAATTGTTATGCACAATGTATGACATTGCATTGATTAGCCTATTTCTGAAACTTAATGCTCCTAGGAATTGAACTTAATTAGCGCAAGGCATTAGGTTATTCTTTAGGTAGAATTCATATCCACATCTCTAATGTGTATGTTGATGAACTTAGGAAATTAACGGATTATCTTGCTCACTTGATAGTCTAGGGCTTTTGATAATAAATAGATTAAATAGTAATTCTAATCATGTATGAAAGCACTTGTTTGAGATTGAAGATTAACTCCTTGACCAATATTCTTAACTCATTGATTACTTTCTCCAATTTACTTTGCTTTTGATTTACTTTATTGCTTTGCATAAAATCAAAAAAAAAAAACCCAATTGGTTACTTAGGAAATTGAAAACATAATAACTACATAAGCCTCCCATGGAACGAACTCTTTCTTATCATATACTATATATATATTAATTGAAGTGAGGAAGTGAAATTTTTTTGACGCATACGAGAGCGACTAATATGACATAGGGGACTTGGGGACCAAAGCCCAAGCCAGCTAGAAAGTATCTATAAGGTAGAAAGGATAAGGAGGAAATTATTGGAAAAGGAGAAGGTTGTATTAGGAGGAGTGGTATTAGTGGTAATTAAGGAGGTTTAAGGACATGTGGCATGATGTCATAAAAGGAAGGGATTTTGGGAAAGCACATAGTACAATAGAGGGGGACCTCTCTCTCTCTCCTCTTGGGAATTGGGTGTGTTGTGGCTAGAAGTCTAGGACTTTTGGAACCAAAATCATATTCACCCCTCAATATTCGACGACCACACCCGGAGGCTCGTCTCTAGTCCAGCTGCCCAAATCCCACAACATTTCTTCTCGGTCCACGTCTTTCTCACCTTGCACTTTAAACAAAAAAGGAAAGAAAAAAAAACAGCCGCTCACCTCTCTCCTTCCCTGCGTCTCAAATCAACTCCTCGCCTCTCTTCATAATATTTCCCCTATATACAGCCCGCCCAAGAACTTTTGTATATCTTTTCCCAAACTCGCATACGCGCCAACCACCATCGCTTCACCACATCAGCGTTGTTACCCACATCAGCGTCGTCTGTTACCCACGACGAGGCGATTTATTCTTCCTTCTTCTCAGACCAACCATCACTTCTTCCTTGCCTTTCCGAAGAACAATAACCTTAGAGATTTATCAGTGAATCAGACGAATCTAGCTACGACTCGAATTGGAAAGCTAGGGATATTTATTATCAACAACTAAATTAGGGGATTAGTCAAAGAAATCAATCGAACAGATAAGTTTAATCTACCTATCATCATTTATGGTAATTGTTGGGATCCTAGTCCCACATTGGTTAGATGGGGCTTAATTGGTAGTTTATAAGTCAATGGGTTCCCTCTTCTAGTCAACCGGTTTTCGAGTTGAGTTCTACCCATGGGCTTATGACTAGTTTAGGGTTGGTACCCTAACATTTGGTATCATAGCCAACCACCACGACCCATGCCCGCTCCACGAAAGGGGTGACCTACAGGCTAGATTAAAGTGTTGTGGCACCTATATATGGGCGTAATTTTCACCCGCGTTGAATACTGATAGGGGAGTGAAGCCGCCATAAGAGAAAGGGCTACCTTCGGGTCAGTGTCGATAGAGTGGGCCAACGAGGACGTTGGGTCTGGAAGCGTGGTGGGATGTTGGGATCCTAGTCCCACATTGGTTAGACGGGGCTTAATTGGTAGTATATAAGTCAATGGGTTCCCTCTTCTAGTCAACCGATTTTCGAGTTGATTTCTACCCATGGGCTTATGACGAGTTTAGGATTGGTACCCTAACAATAATAATCGATTGATTTCGAAATTGGTTTTCGGAAAATCATTTTTAGGGTTTTCATAACTTCAAACTCGATATTTCTTTTTGTTGTACTATCTAGCTTGAAACCTAAAGACCCAATTTGTGATTATCGTATTGAGGAAATTTTTAAGTATCGCGTAAATGTTTTTGGAGTGGGTCTTCGTTTAGAGTTAGTATGTATCCCAATCTTTCATCGCAATTGAAATTAGACTTCGGTTTCAAAACAGTGTATCTTGAACTTGAAAACCCACCAAATTATTTTGAGTTTGATTCACTTTCGTTTTTGAAACGAATTGCTTCAGTTCCTGAATGTAATGAAGTAACATGACAGTAAATTATGTAACTTCAATAACTAATAAAGGAATTATGGTTCCATGTTCTCATAATCGATTATAACGGCTTCTTGAATTGGATCTTAATCGATGAAGAAGAAAATTGTGAGATAAATGAAGTGCAACAAATAGAAATTTGTGAATGATAAAGAAGAAACTGTGGTCTCTAGTGCGCTCACCACCTCGCGTCTTTGCTGTTCCAGCGAGTTGTTAGGGGTGAAGATATTGGTGACACAACAATCAACGAGCTAAAACTTCCCAAGAGCAACATACAACCTCACCACCATCCGGAATGGACAATGAACATCAGGAAATCCGAGGGAAAAGCAACATTGTAGCAAGTCAACATTCGTCAGCTGGGTGTCTATGGACACCATCGTCACCATCAAAACTGGAGCCGCAAACCCCACAACGGCGCAATGCTTAATCTAATCAGTATCTCCTTCATTCTCAGACGATTAACACATGATTCAGCCACCATTAGATCCACTGGAGGAAATAGCAACCACTCCTTTCATCCAAAGCCGCTACCTGCCCGATTGCGAGTGTCAGCACCAGCGCTTCTCACATCTACGATGCCACTTGTCCGACTTCAAGAGAAGAACCGACTTCAAAGTATAAACACATGTTCCAATAAAAAAAAGGAGTTTTACTCGCTAGATTCGGGAAAGATGTTCTTGAACTTAAAATAGGTGTAAGCCTCCATGCGCTTTAGCATCTATCATAGTGACCCTCAGCCTGACTGAACCGCTACCTTACAACAAGCCGCCAGCTGCCTGGTCCCCCTTTGAATAAAGCCAACATCAAACTGCCAACAGCCGCCTCATCAGTGCATCCTGCCTACGCTAAATCCTACCAACACCACTTATCTCTTGCAGGAAGAGCACTTCAGTTCAAACTACCATGCATCAGCTGACAGCCAACATACCTCATCAGCGCCATCTGGATTCACCAGCGTCGATCCATTCTTAATCTCCAACTACATCAAACAACAATGGCGACCTCTACCCTTAGCCTCTATTAGCTCAACTTTTAAATCTTGAGATAAAAAAGAAGAAGGGGAAAGAAGACTTTGGATACTCAAACAATGCGACTACATACTGGTTAGCTTCTTTTCGTCTTTCTTTCTTAGCATTACAACTGTTAATGAAATGCCTTCGACACATTACACATTTTTCTGACTCGTATATGTAC
The DNA here is from genome assembly GCF_003573695.1 of Papaver somniferum. Taxonomy (NCBI): domain Eukaryota; kingdom Viridiplantae; phylum Streptophyta; class Magnoliopsida; order Ranunculales; family Papaveraceae; genus Papaver; species Papaver somniferum. The sequence continues at coordinate 23,829,945 of NC_039358.1, forward strand.
CATCAAATGAATGCGATGAATATTCGTTACTCACTTCATGACATTTCTTCCATAACGTTTGTGCGCATTCGAGTCATGAGATTGGTTAAATTGCAGCCTGAAGTGCTTGAAGAATGCAAACCTAATCGTGTGCATAAGCGGCCATCTTATATGGTATATTGAAGATGACAACTGCCTAACATCCCTGTGAATGTATATCTCGCCTAAAATCCTATGAGCATGTACCCACAAAATTTCTCATTTCTTTACTTGAAATCATATATGCTGATAACATAAGAGTCGATATTGTTGTTTTATATGTCTGTTGAGCGTGTCCATGAGCTGTTGGAGGGAATATGCCCGCTTTGCGATATTGTTACCTTAGCATATTAGCCTGTATAGTAAGTTTACAGAAGGCATGTTTTAAGAGTAGGGATGAGGGAATATGCCCGCTTTCACAACTTTTATAGTGTGTAGATTCTCGTCCTAAAAAAAATGGGGGGAGGAGGGATGTATATGTTAATTTTCATGCATAATCGTCACGATACCTCATGGCTTATTCATTATCAAACATCACTAGCATGCAATAGTTTGGAGCATATGGTTATTATGTATGATTATATTATGATTTTTCCTAGCATGCAAGCATATGGTTATTAAGTATAATTATATTATGATTTTTCCTAGCATGCAAGATGTGAATGGTATTGCTATTATGATCGTACCCGTCCATCACACATATTTTAGCCAATTTAAAGCATGACGCATCTAATCTAAAGATGACTTGAATGTTTATTGGCGCTTGATGAAATATGCATGTCATCTAGTTGCATGTGTAGGTTGTCACTTTTTAACCTCACAAAGCATCAATATTATCTTGTCTTGAATCTCATGATCGGCTACAAAAAAAAAAAAAGGAAAAACAAGTGCTCCGGACACCATGCTAGCAAGGGTCCATAGAGGCCGCTTGAACTAATACAAATTTACAAAAGGCTACGGGATATGAAAATGTATCCCTTCGTCTAACAATTATAAGAGGCTTAGGCCAACGATTATAAGAGGCTTCGGCCAACGATTATAAGAGGCTACCTGATGTGAAAGTGCAGCCGGTCGGCCAACGATTATAAGAGGCTACGTGATGTGAAAGTGCACCCGGTCGGCCAACGATTATAAGAGGCTACGGGATGTGAAAGTGCACTCGGTCATCCAACGATTAGAAGAGGCTACGGGATGTGAAAGTGCACCTGGTCGGCCAGCGACTATAAGAGGCTACGAGATGTGAAAGTGCACCCGGTCAGCTAACGATTATTAAAAGCGACGAGTTGATATGCTCATCTGATCGAATACATATATAAAAGACGAAGGATCAATGTGCTCATTCGATCGGCCACAGGTATATAAAAAAAAGGTGACGGGTTGCTATGTGCATCCGATCGAACACAGATATACAAAAAGAAAATAGGAAGAACAAAGCGCCCTACCTATCTTGAACAAAAGAGAGAGAGATAAGGAAGCGCCTAAATTATAAATTATAATTGGATGGCCATACCAACCAAGCGTGGACTCGCATATCATGATAAGAGACTAGTAACATAGTTCAATGCCCAAAAAATTCAAAGTACTCTCATAATAAAACATTTTACTCGTACGCTGAGTGTGCAACATTTATGCGAAAAATCTTCGAAAAATACTTACACTCACCGTACATGACATCAATCTTTTTAACGCAACGTTATTCTTAGCCGATATTGAAACCCTGATGACATCTTTAAAAAACTCTCATGCATACTGACGTCTAAATCATTAGCATCAATAGATCAAACCGGGGACTCGACCCGACCCAAGAAGGGAGTCTCCGTTCCATACCGAACTTCTCGGACCCACCCACAACTTATTAGCAATTGGGTCACTGGAAGGACAAAAGCCGATTGAGTAAGAGGGGTGCAAGCGACTCAGGGGTCATCTTGGGGACTTGAAACCGGAAGATGGTACAAAGGGCACTAGAATGGAATGCAAAATGGCTATTAGGTTATTTAACAATTAACCCAATAGCCAGGGGACTAATATTGATACATGAAAATATTTACCCCTTAGCAGGACTAGGGAGCCCCTAAAGGGAAGTGGAACCAATATGAAACATAGAGGACTAAGGCCCAAGCCCGCTAGAAAGTATCCATAAGGTAGAAACGATAAGGAGGGAAGGTTGTATTAGGAAGGTGAACCCAATATGAAACATAGGGGACTTGGGGACTAAGGTCCAAGCCCACTAGAAAGTATTCATAAGATAGAAAGGATAAGGAGGGAATTATTGGAAAAGAAGAAGGTTGTATCAGGAGGAGTGGCATTAGTAGTAATTAAGGAGGTTTAAGGACATGTGGCATGATGTCATAAAAGGAAGGGATTTTGGGAAAGTCTATAAAAGGAGGCACATAGTACAATGGAAGGGGACCTCTCTCTCTCTCTCTTTTTATCTCTCTCTCCTCTTGGGAATTGGTGTGCTGAGGCTAGGACTTGTAGACCCAAAATCATATTCACCCCTCAACAATATTTCCTTTTCGAATATAGTCTTTCCAAGTGAGAAAGAAGCACTGACAATCTCAGAAAGTTTAGTATTAAACTCCTCAAAGGTATCATTATCATCCATTCTAAAGTATTCCTATTCAGAAGAGAGATACTGAAGTCTAACTTCTCTTTCTGAATTGTTACCTTCGAAAACGGACTCAAGAGTATCCCAAGCTTCCTTGGAAGTTTCACAAGAGGATACATGATGTTGAAGATCTTAACTCATTGCATGTATTACGACATTCAAACCATCAGAATTCTGTTTGGCAAGAGTTTTTCCTTCATTAGTGTAGATCACTAAGCGTTTACACTCACTTTACGAATACTCCACTTGTGGTTGTTCATATCCTTCTTCGATTAGTAGCCAAGTATTAAAATCGCATAACTGAAGAAAAGATCTCATAGAAGATTTCCACCACAGATAGTTTGTGCCATCAAATCTCGGGGGTGCGTTAACTGATTCATCCTTTTGATTTTATAGGTTGGACCACACCAAACACATGATTGTTAGATCTTTTCTTGTTTGCCCGCTCTGATACCAATTGAAAAGACGAGGTTACCAAAATACACCACAATCTTTTAATTTCAACATATAAGTACGATACCAAGTGTGATCGTTTATGGACAATGGTCGAGATAATACGACAACAAGGTATACAATTGATAATGGTTACAGTATAAAACCGATTGACTATAGGATCACTATCAAGTGTCTTGCATTAATGTTCTAGTGTATTTACTTTATTATAATAAACAATTGTAATGCGGAAGTAAAGTAAATAACACACATAAGATTTTGTTAACGAGGAAGCTGCAAATGCATAAAAACCCCGGGACCTAGTCTAGTTTTGAATATTCTAAGAATTAAGCCGTTATACAAAGAACAAAATCCAACTTCGTATAGTTGATACCAAGTAAACTACCCCTAGCTACTTATGTTAGAGCACTGCTCTGTCGAACTCGCAAGCGCTACTATCTCAAGCTTGTTTGTCAAGTTTAGGTATCAAAACTATAAGTCTACTTATAGTTATGTCTCGCATTAGGATAAAATGTGTAGGATATAACTAAAGGGAGCTTCGAGGAACTTCATCAACAAAAGGTATGTGGAGACTTAAACTCCTCTATCACTCATAAGTCTATTCTATTATATCTCCTATTGAGACTAAGTCGTATAGCTATATAGACTTCACATTATACACATTTGATATTTCGAGCTGAGTTTAACTCGCTTGTATCTTTCTCGAAATATGTGTTAGAAAGCTTTTTGCTTTAACTACGTTCATCATTATACTTGACGAGTTTAGTTGGAAACAATTTATTTGTTGGAAACTAAATAATGAGTCAAAAGATCTTATATAACAATTTATTAGATCGTGTGAAAATCACCTTGTAACATCTTACATAATTGTTAGAGACAGTCATTTGACGTAGACTCGGAATGCTTCATATTGATCATTCGGTCAATTGAAAATTACTTACAAGCTAATAGTTTGTGTGAGACAATTATTGCCGTCTTCTAAGGATGTTTTAATGATTGAAATGGGAGTTTAGAACAAATAACCATTGTATGGATATAGCACAGTATGCATACCCGTATGCAAACCGTTGTAAGAATGATTCAGGTCCGGGAACCAAGTATGCATACTCGTATGCGAACGGTTTTAACTGTTAAAGTCCGAGAACCAAGTTTGCGTACCTTCTTGCAAATTGTTTCACCTGAGTTCGGTATGGAACGACAGTTTGCGCGCCCGTTTGCGAACTGTCGGAAAAGATCAAAGTCCGGAACTCTAGCTTGTGTACCCGTTTGCAAGTTCTAAAATCGGTTAAATATGATTTCATACCCATGAACAAATACATTTATAAATTAAGGAATGCAATCTTTGCAAACCGTGACTAAAATGTTCATGAACAGATTCTTTTGAATCAATCTGATTTTGCTTCAATTGTGTCTTTTATACTTCTATGAGAATATAAACAATTGAACAACTCTATGAGTAACACAATTAGATTCATTTGATCTAGAAGTGTTAAGATTAATGTGGTTAATACAAAAGTGTTCATATGGCTAACTTCGGTTAACTATTCTTGAGCCAACTTAATATACACGTTTAGGTACGGTTACCCATATCTAAATGAAGGCATATTTCATTTCTGTGTAACAAGCTAGGACCATCTAATGATGGAGAGATATTGCTTTGGTTTTAAGCAAACTTCGATTGAATCTTAAATCAGGTTTTCATCTAACAGTGAATATTGATTGCTTTGTTTCAAAGCTATCTTACCCTGATTTGAAGACTATATAAGGGAGAACTCCAACAACTGGGAAACCTAATCCCCGCACCTCCTGTGTGATACTAGTTGCGACTAGAGTCGATTCTACTTTAACCTAGGTTTTTCTTAAAACCATTATAGGTTAACGACTTAAAGACTTCATTGGGATTCTGAAGCCAGACCCAACTATTTTCTTTGTAGTTGTGTGTTCTGACCTTACTTGTTCTATCCTATTGAGTACTATCTTCTTTAAGATTTGCTCGAGATTTATCTCTGATAGGTAAGATATAAAAAGTAATCACAAAGCTCTTCGTGTCATTCGTTGTGATTCCAAAGTAACTTGTTCGACTACCATATAGTTAAGTTATTGTGAGGTGATTGATGTTTCTAGGCTGTTCTTCGGGAATATAAGACCAGATTATCAATTGGTTCCTGTTCACCTTGATTTATCAAAAGACGGAACTAAAACTTCGTAGGTATTTCTGTGGGAGACAAATTTATCTATCAGAATAGACTTTTCTGTGGGTAACATATTTGTTTATCAATTCTTCGACTTTGGGTCGTAGCAACTCTTAGTTGTAGGTGAGATCATCTAAGGGAATCAAGTGCTTAAAGTCCTGTTGGGATTCGGAGACGTAAGGAACGCGACTGTACCTTAATCAGTGTGAGATTGGTTAGGGCTCAACTACATTCCAGTCCTAAGTTAACTTGTAGTAGGCTAGAGTCTGTAGCGGCTTAATTCAGTATGGTGTTCAAATCTGGACCAGGTCCCGGGGGGTTTTTGCATTTGCGGTTTCCTCGTTAACAAAACTTCCGGTGTCTGTGTTATTTCTTTTCCGCATTATATTTATTTATATAATTGAGATATCACAGGTTGTGGTAGTTCAATCAATTGGTAAATCCAACCTTTGGTTGTTGATTGAAATTGATTGATACTTGAACATTGGTCTTTGGTATCGTTCAAGTTGTTTCTCATAATAATCAGGCTCACGGATTTTATATGTTCGATGCTGATTACATTGAGAAACATAGATACAACTCTTGGATATATTTTCCTTGATTGAGTCTGACTGTCTAGTTGATTATCTTGGAATTATATCGGAGTTAGTCCATACAGATTGCCTAAATGAAATATTGTGTGTGGTTGTTAGGCCCCCGCTTTTTCAATTGGTATCAGAGCAGGCAAACACGTTTAAGACCTCATAAGTATGTGTTTGTAGCAATATGACTCCATGGACAGAAGCGTTATCTCCACAAACGGACCGCCAGTCTTCGATGGCTCGAATTACTTATGGTTTAAAATTGCTATGCATTCCTTTCTCCAAGCACGTTATTTTCAATCATGGGTTTATGTTGTTAGTGGCTATAATCCTCCACTGGTTACAATATACGGTGTAATAGTTGCAAAGGATATTGGTAGGTATGAGCCTGACGAGATTCTTTTTGCAAAGCAAACTTCTGATGGCTTAAATGCTATCACACATGCCATTACCCCAAATCTTCAGCACCATATGACTACGTGCACTCGGTATAAATATGCTTGGGATATCTTAGAAACCGTATTTGAAGGGTATACTTCTGAAAAGGAAGCTAGGCTTCAAAACCTAAATTCTGATTGGGAAAACCTTTGTATGGCCGATAAAGATTCATTTGATGAGTTTAATCACAAAGTTTTTGAAATTGTTAATGCATCTTTTGAATTGGGTAAGACTATTCCTGAAAAGGACATTGTGATGAAAATTCTCAGATCGTTGCCAGCTAGATACGATTCTAAGAAGCATGCCATCGTTGAAGGAAATAACCTTGAAACACTTTCTAGAAACTCAGTCATTGGAAAGTTAAGAGTTCTTGATCATGATCAGAACACAGCTAGAACATCCGCGTTCAATGTTATGACCAACACAAGTTTTTCTTCTAACTTGTCTCGGGTGGATGAATGTTGTCCAAATCATATTGATCTTGGCAGGTCATTGATTATACAAAGGATCAAGGATATTGTGAGAAGAAGCAAGAGATCTGAGAAACATCTCTCTCTCTCTCTGATGCTTCAGATGATTCAATGCAAGGAAAATCAATTCAGATGGTCAATCCGCATACTTCTGAAGTTTGCACAGAAATTTCAGCTTTCACAGCATAAACTTCTACTAACTCAAATTCTGATTCAGAATGCGAGTCTGACACTGAGATTGTTGATTTCTTGGATAAATATGAAGAAATTCACCAAGAAATCTTCAATTAAAAATGAGGTTGAAGAAACTTGAATCATCACTTCAGGTGAAAAATCTAGATTGACTATCTTAATGATGAATTCACCAGAACCATGTCTCTAAAATAAAAAAAGATTAATACTCTGAAGTGTGACCTGCAAAGGTTATCTGGAAGCTCTGACAAGATTTCAACAATGTTATTCAGTCATAAGTCTTTTGGAAACACAAATGGTTTAGGGTTCAAATGCAAGACTGTGAGCACAAATAACTCTTTTGTCCTGGCCGATTTCGGAATAATGGATGTTAAAAGTTGTGATAAATAGGAGTCAAATCTGCAAAACAAAATTTCACCCTTGAAGTGTTTGTTTTTTGGAAATCCAAATCATGTCCAAAGTAAGTGTTGGAAATTAAAGAGGAACAACAAACGAATTGCCAAACTTCAGAATGACATGCAAAGGATGAATTTGGTTTTGGGTAACCAACATGGAACGCCTGAAGACAAGAAAAAGTCTAAGAAGACCAGAGTCAGACGAGGTAAGAAGTCTGTTTATACAACAAACCTTGATAAGTCACCATGTGACACAAGATGTGAGCATTCTACTCACTCCAACACTATCTAATTATAGTGATGTCTGCATCCTCATTATTAACTTGAGAATATGAGGATTGCATCAAGGTTTCTCAAGTCTTGTATAGTTGTTAATTACTTATCCTAGGCAGTTTAAGATTATTTAAGTTAAGATTTGCAATTGAATATTTTATTATCAAAAATAGATAATGGATCGTGAATCGTGAAGACTTTTTCAAAGTTTTGTTTAGGGTTTACTTATCCGGTGCTCTATTTATATTCACTTGTAAACAAAATATCCTTAACTCTCTTCTTTGAAAGATACAGTATCGTGGCTCCTGTAACCATAGGTACCACAAAAAGGGATGCAGTAGAAGCAGTTAATGTGTATCTGTGTGAAGGAATCCAGTCTTCAAGGAAGAAAAAAGAGAAGTGCTCAAATGATGAAAAAGGTTCATCCTCTAACTGTTTTTTATCTTTTTGTCAAAATGATAACAACTTTAGGACTATGGTGAAGGAGTTCATCAGCAAAAGAAATGATTTAAAATCTCAAATCATGTTCTCCTTGGAAAAGATAGCTCACTATGAACAAATGTTATCTCTGACGAAGAACACCTTGTGTGAATTGAAAAGAGAACTTAGTGAGTTAACTGATATTTCTGAAGATTTGGAGGAATTAAATGATCCCATAATCAACGGGTTCTTCAATAATAAGAAGGAATTTTCAATAGATGCTCTGAGAAAGCTCTATAATGTCTAGGAAACTTCTTATGAGAATTTATTCTTGTGTTTTCAATAAGGATAACTAGATTTGGAATAGCAAATATTGTGATTACACATAGCTATTGCCAACGATTTTAATCTTGCAATGTTTTAGATTTATTTATTTAAACTCTAAGTTATTTGGAAGATAATTTTGCAGTATTAATCTTTATTGGTTTTATATATTGCAAAAAATGTTATGGGATATGCGTTTACATATATGTCAAAAGTTAAGTCTATTATCTCATTGTGCAAATATTGATAAAAGATATAATGAACTTTTGAATATTCCGCAGTATTGATCTTTCCTTGATCCACTTCTATGTGAAAGTACTGTATGGCTCCGTAAGTTTTCTTATTTTGAGCATTCCCTATTAAATTAATCATTAAGGTTCCCGATTAAATTAATCATATCTCATGTGATTTGTTAATGTCCAAAGAAATCCTTCTTTTCTTGTAAAAGTAAGATCGCTCTTGTTGTTCTTCCGGGACTGACATTTTATGGAGGAGAGTTCTTAATTTGTGCTTAATTTCCAAACCTTTGTGGGGAGTGCGGTTGTGGAATATTGTAGGAGTTTTCTTGTATCTTTATACAGTCCTTGATGAATACACTAAGTTTCGACTATGTGAAATCATCGAAACAAAGTTGATATGTTTTCTTTTAGTCATGAAGTATCTCTTTGAGAATTTCATTATGATCCCGTTAAGTTTCGTAGATTTGCCAATTTTTATTGACAAAAAGGGGTAGAATTATTTTGTAGTTCACACTACATACATATGGTTTACAGATTATTATGTAAGGGGGAGCGATTTTCATTGTGATATGAAGTATTGACTAAGGGAGAGTGATACATATCATCGTAGTATTATTGTCAAAGTTGTGATACAATTGAACTTTGATGCTGTGTAATAATATTATGACACTGTATAAAAATAACTGAAAACATTTGTTTTCTCATTGTTATGGCTACGGATCATCAACAACTATGATGCTGAGTTGAACACGTTCAGAATCACTAGAGTACTTGGAGTGACGAAGAATTCAAGGAATGTTGAAGAACCAAGGAAATTAAGCATTTGGATGAGAAGCTACAAAGTTTATTTATTTTGTAATCCATATGTATTGATAGTTTTGTGACTAAAATTAACAAAATGGGAGATTGTTAGAGCACTGCTTCATTGAACTCGCAAGCGTTGCTATCTCAAGCTTGTTTGTCAAGTTTAGGTGTCAAAACTTTAAGTCTTGATTTCTAATCTACTTATAGCTATGTCTCGGATTAGGATAGAATGTGTAGTTGAGATTTAGACTTCACGCCTCGATTGAAGACGAAGATATACTAAGGGGATCTTGGATGAACTTCATCTACAAAAGGTATGTGGAGACTTAAACTCATCTATCACTCAGATGTCTATTTGTTGATGGTGGTTTTTAGATTAGGGTTAAAATTGTAAAACCTTGCGTCTGATGTGACGTCACTCTGCAAGGAAACGGAGCCATAAGTGTTAACCTCTCCACTGGCATATTTATTGAGCCATTCAATATATTTACATGAAATTTATCCAGACTGGCGCATGTAGCAACCATCCCAGATGTTCTGTAAATTTCGGCGCCTTGCCTATATTCACTTAATATAAGTTTCTTTGAATGCTTGATATGCTATGTTCCACGGTTGAACCCTTAATGTTGGTATGGCATTGCAATTTGTGTTCGCTCACAGCAGAGTAGCACGAATTTCCAAATATCAAGGATAAGGTATTTGCATAAGGTATTCAATCAGAAAGCATGCTGCTCTCTGGCAATGAACTTAAAAGAACTCTGTGTCAACACATAGAATTCAATTAGTTACTTTTACTCCTTGCGCAGTATACCATACCTTGCTTGTCGAAAATAAGCCTAGGCAAACTAGGTTATTAATCCTCCATGGATTAGAAGGTGAAAAACCTTTCCCATAATCAGGAAGCAGGGAGCTGCAGCAGCAAAGGGAGGCGTGGCCATACCTTAGGCCATATGGCCACTCGCCATTGGCCACGCCCCATCCTAAACCGGCCCTACTTCTCTCGACTAATCAGGTCGCCTTAAAACAACCGCGCTCATACCAGTTGTGGCTGGGCCCATACCTGCCGGCCCCAGTTTCCATCGACCAATCAGGTCGATCTAAAGTCGCCACACCATGTTTGGTCACACCATGTTTGGTCGGACTTCCTTTTTTCGACCAATCAGGTTGCTCTAAACCTGTCACAGCTTAAAAAAGAGGTGTCAAGATGTCGTCATACCATGTTGGCTTCCCAAAACCGCGCCAACATGCCAAAAGCATGTCAATCGCACACGCCAAACGGGCATGCCAAGTGCACGTGCCAAACATGTCACTTACCGTCTCAACATGCTAACGACATGTCAAACCTTCCAAAACACGCCAAACGCGCCAACGCGCCATAAACGGTGCCCTACGTGTTAACCTACCTCTTGTTCGGGGCCAACGCCATGATAAGATCAAATTAGGGTTTTCTAGTCAGAAGCACGACCCTACATTAACCAAAACCCTAATTTTCGCAACACAAATTATGCCACTTCGGCCCCACAACATTCCACAAGCCGTGTGGGTCCCATGAAGCACTAGGAATGGCGCCATATCATAGCCACCCATGGCAATCCTTACTCCTGTGGTCGTTTCCACACTACGGCCTTTCCATAGTTCCTTTGGCATAGCTATGACACCGTTTGCACAAAAAAGTGTCACCATGCCACGCGCACCAATTAGGGTTTCGACATGCCAAACCCTAAATTAGGCAAATTTGCTACGCCAACCAATCCAAGTAACATTTCCCAAAGCGTTGGGATTGTTGTGGAAATAGGGCCAATGTTGCCACGCCACATTTGGGTCTAACACCGATGTGCCAAAGTCTAGTGGTCATGGCTACGCCAGGCGTTACTTCGTGCCACTAGCATGTGCTAACTATGTCAGCTACGCTACCATGCCACAGTCATGTCACACGTGCTAAATACAGTTGCGATACGCAAAGCCCTAATTTAGCTAAAAGTTTTCATGCCAACTGGGTCCAGTGACTCTCCTGAGACCTCAAGATTAACTTAGCAATAGGTCCAATGTTGCCAGAGCCATATTTGGGTCTAACACCAATATGCCAAAACAGCTGCCACAGCTACGCCACTGGCATGCCATGGCTACGCCAGACGTCACTATGCTAATGGCGCCACTTTGTTATATAACAAGATGTGGCCAAGATCAATGGCCATCCTTCCTCATGGGAGGCAATCTCAGCCATCCAAGTTCGCCACTGAACTGACAGACTTGTGGCAAGCTTCAGGTGACCAACTGCTTACATCTAGTGGCTATGGCTACGCCAGGCGCCACTTACACCACAATGCCACCGGCATGCACGAGCCACGCCAGCCATGCCACATTACCACTAGCGTACACCAAAACGCCACTGCGCCATTATCAGGCGCCAACACAAGGTAGCCATAACCAACGGCCACCCTTCCTCATGAGATGCGATCTCAGCCATCGAAGTTCGCCACCAAACTAACAGACTTATGACAAGTTTTAGGTGACCGGCCAAGACGAGCCTAATAGCATCGCATGCTATTTTCCTACGGCAAACCTCTTGATTTTAGCTTGCCATACGTAGCAAAATGCTACATGTTTTCCATAAAAACACTCGAGACATCAAATATGTCACAAACTGGGGGATACTTATCACGGTATTGGTATGGCGGTTTACAGCGTGCGGCGTGCAATGCTCCCGTTACAAGAAAGTGTCATGAAGCAGGACAATTAGTGGTGGTAAAAAGTAATGGTGTAAACGAATTCACTTCCATCATGGAAGCATAATGACCGACGGTTACATGTTACTCTATTCTTCCACCACTCAATCGTTTCCACTTCCTACGAGACCAGGGTACGTTTCAATATGACTTGTATAAATAGGCTTCACCTATTTTCACCAAAAAACAAGTTTTGGTTGGCAACAACATAATATCCAGAAATCACCAAGAACTGATAAGCTTTTCACTCGGCAAGCCAGTTCCACTTTCTGATACAAGTCATAAAACAAGCCACATCTTCAGAATTGACCATTCTGGTCTCAACACTCTCTTCGCTTCCCTCCCTAAGACCAACCCTTCTCCTTCACTTTGTGATCGAAGCAAGCTTGGAACGGCCATTTCTTGGTTTAGGCCAGGATTGTACAGATTGATCTCTCGAATTAAAAGTACTCTCGTGCAGTGTATTGTTTAGGGTTTAGATTCGTCTCTCATCCACACACCCAACATTACCAAAATCAGCGAAAACATTTTTCACCACAAATAATTGGTGACCCCAGTGGGTGATTAATCTCTCGGTTACGAAACTGAAACCTAGCAACAGCTGGGCACAGTTACGAAACTTTTGCAACACCAAAAAGATAGTGGTTTTGACGAACCACCAGTCCCCTGTATAAAAATCAAATTTTCCCTGTTCATTTGGAAATCAATATCAAGTTCCCTGCATTCTGAATTAACAAGCATGCATACAACGATTTCCTAAATTATAGTTCTTTTAATTAGAAATAAGAACGCACATTACAAGTTAAAACGTACACATTAAAATTGGCATTTCTATGATTAACCAAACAAGAGAACATCCCCAACACTAACAGTTTTGTATAAGCTTTTCACTTGCACAACAATTTCACGCTTTTCGTATCAATCATTATTCAGTTCTACTACAAGTCCACAACCAACTCATACTACAAGCCATTGATGATAAACATTAGACTGATCTATAATAAAAAGAGTTCGTAGGTTTAGTTAATATTCGCAAGACAAAGCATGTTATAGAGTTCATAGGTTTAGTTAATATTCGCAAGACAAACCACACAACTAATAGTACGACGAACACAATTAGTTATTGTAAAATGCTCGATTGACACTTTAAATAAACCAAGAGAAAGGAAAAAGAAATTTAGACTTCGAGACACAATTAGTTACTGCACTCTCTTCACTAGGTTTATGGCAACTGCTCCTTAGGAATTGCAGAAGCAAGAAATTTAGTCTTCGAGACACCACCTCCCATTTGAAGCCCCCACGATCAGGCCCAAACACCTATGAACAAGCAAACAAAATGAGTTAGTAACTAAAAGGTTTTTTTTCATAAGAAAAAACAACATGAAATTCATATGCACCCACCTCAGTAATTGCATCCCTATCCATACATGCCTCTTCTCTATACTGCGCAGATTGTAGCAGCTCTTTTACCATTCCCTGCAAAGTATAAAAGAAATTATAAGCAAGTGGAAATCAAATTAAAAAAGTACACTTGTGAATAATCCAATATGCATATAATCTGAACTTACCACATACCTCCTGCATCTTGCTTCATATTCATCAGGGTCAAGTTGTTCTCAGAGAGTTTTTGGTACACATGCATGTGTCGCAAAAAAACCTACGGATATACTAATAGCACCAGTTGGACTTTGTTGTTCCATTATATGCCGGCACGGCCCAATTCCATCTCTTCCAGTACTATGTAAATCTTTAACTACCCTCCTTGCTCTCTTCCCTCTAAACCTGATTACAATATCTTTTCATCACTAACCATCTCCATGAAAGCCTCCAAATCTTCATTCTTCTGATTTCCTGGCTTCTTGGCTTTTGTTTCAGCAAATAGTAGCACCTGCATCACACACTTTCCTTAAATAGGAGTTTTTCCTCTTAACTTTTCCAGCACGATCTAAAGATCCGTGAATTTTGCCAGCACCAAAATCACAAACCATTTATTAGATTTCTAACCAAAACTATTCAATAAACCAGAGACAATGAAAGGAAAGAGTAAAAAGCTTTCCAGTCATGTATTACACTCAGCTTTGGCACCACAGTTCCGTTCCTCGCTCAGTGAACCACCATCCTATCGATTACATCTAAGAATAAGTACAAGAATGCTTAGTCAAACCACTCAAACCTGAACATGCAAAGAAAACTTTTAACTATGCTTCAAACCTGAACTATATTTGCTCCAAGAAGAACAAATTCAGCTGCATCCCAGCCGGTCTCAACTCCTCCAATGCCAGAAAGTGAGTAATCCTTATCAGGAAATTCTGATTTTATCCAAGTACGATATGATGAACTGCCTTGCACGAATAGCCTCCAGGGGTGGAGTACCTGATATATTTAACGAGAAAATAATAAATAAATAAAATTAGGAGTCTGAAAAACTTTTGGAATGATAAATTCCTGGGCATTGACATAAAGATAAAAATATCACTAACTCTTCAACACAAGGCTCCGGACGTAATCCAGTCATGTTTGAAGATTCATTAATTACAAATTCTTTGTGGAATGAACAAACTTCAGATATGCGAGTCTTGCACTACATCAAGAATGATATTAGGGTTCATGGTATATGAAAAATGGTGCCCACAATATAAAGTTTCTAACTTCGCAGTATTACGAAAAAATACAGGGGAACAAAACTGCAAACCGGACATAAGGAATGAAAAACTTACATTCATACTCCACTGAAACCATTGCAAATTCCAGCAAGACCACCACCTGCATTTCTGAATCTTCTTATTCCTTGTCTCCTAAATCAGGCCCTAGCCATCGCACAACCATCACTTAGTAGCAGTACCAACACCAAGCAACACTGTCATCTTCAGTTCAGCATCAACTTCAATTCTCAAATGGCATCACCACTTCATCATCTTGACTTTATCTGCACAAACCAGTTAAAGCAGCTTCAAACTCCACAAATCCAACCACCAACATCATTATATGCAAACCCATTCAGTCTCGGCAAATAATCCTGTTGTACATACTAGTAGAAAAACTCTATTCAATTCTTGTACCCATTTAGCTCAAGATGATGTAGGAATTATATTTAACTTCTTCATAAATTGCAAAACTAGTCTCAAGCCAGTATTAGAACAAAATTTTAGAAAAGCTTCCTCCAAAACCTTTGCATTTTTCAACAAAAAACTCAGAGGTTTGAGCTCAGCAACACATCTTACCACTTCTATAATCAGGACATACTTGAGGTGGGACAACGTTCCACGTGATGACACTCCTGTTTCCCAGTCATCTCCAATATCCACTAAACTTGACAATACCAAAACAATCATAACAAAGGATATGTCATTCCATATGAAAACATTTGTGAAACAGGGACATGTATAAACCATTTCACTAACATCTTCACTAACAGAATGCATATCATTTCAAACAAATAAATAAAATGCAAAGACCTTATTGTAGAAACCCCTAAATCAAAAACCATAATTCCAACCAGTAAAAAAGCTCTAAATCCGAAACCCAAATTTCATAATCGATTAAAACACCTTGATTTGAAACCGGCCTTACTTCTCTCGACCAATCAGGTCGCCTTAAAATCGCCACGCTCATACCAGTTATGGCTGGGCCCATATCCGTCGGCCCCAGTTTCCATCAACCAATCAGGTCGCTCTAAAGCCGCCACACTCACGCTGGAAGTGTGGCCACACCATGTTTGGCCGACCTTCCATTTTTCGACCAATCAGGTTGCTCTAAACCTGTCACAACTTTAAAAGAGGTGTCAAGATGTCGCCATACCATGTTGGCTTCCCAAAACTGCGCCAACATGCTAACGGCATGCCAGCATGCCAATCGCACACGCCAAATAGGCATGCCAAGTGCACGTGCCAAACATGCCACTTACCGCGTCAACATGCTAACGACATGCCAAACCTGCCAAAACACGCCAACGTGCCATAAATACCGCCCTACGTGCTAACTTACCTCATGTTCGGGGCCAGCGCCATGATAAGATCAAATTAGGGTTTTCTAGTCAGAAGCACGACCCTACATTAACCAAAACCCTAATTTTCGCAACACAAATTATGCCACTTCGGCCCCACAACATGCCACGAGCCGTGTGGGGCCCAAGAAGCCCTAGGAGTGGCGTGGTCGTTTCCACACTACGGCCTTGCCATAGTTCCTTTGGCATAGTTATGGCACCGTTTGCGCAAAAAAGTGTAGTCATGCCGCGGCCGCATGCCACACCACCAATTAGGGTTTCGACATACCAAACCCTAAATTAGGCAAAGTTGTTGCGCCAACCAAGCCAAGTAGCATTTCCCAAAGCGTTGGGATTAACGTGGCAACAGGGACAATGTTGCCACGCCATATTTGGGTCTAACACCGATGTGCCAAAGTCTAGCGGACATGGCTACGCCAGGCGCTACTTCGTGCCACTGGCATGTGCTAACTATGTCAGCCACGCCACCATGACACAGTCATGCCGCACGTGCTAAATAGAGTTGTGATATGCCAAACCCTAATTTAACTAAAAGTTGTCACGCCAACCGGGTCTAGTGACTCTCCTGAAACCTCAAGATTAACTTAGCAACAGGGCCAATGTTGCCATAACCATATTTGGGTCTAACACCAATATGCCAAAACAGCTGCCACAGTTACGCCACTGGCATGCCGCTATGCCATGGCTACGCCAGACGTCACTATGCTAATGGCGTCACTTTCCTATATAAAAAGATGTGGCCATGATCAGTGGTCATCCTTCCTCATGAGAGGCAATCTCAGCCATCCAAGTTCGCCACTGAACTGACAAACTTGTGGCAAGCTTTAGGCGACCAACTGCCTACATCTAGTGGCCATGGCTACGCCAGGCGCCACTTATATCTCCGTGCCACCGGCATGCACGAGCCACGCCAGCCATGCCACATTGCCACTGGCGTACACCAAAACGCTGTTGCGCCATTATCAGGCGCCAACACAAGGTAGCCATAATCAACGGACAGCCTTCCTCATGAGATGCGATCTCAGCCATCAAAGTTCGTCACCGAACTAAAAGACTCGTGCCAAGTTTTAGGTGACCAGCCAAGGCGAGCCTAATAGCATCGCATGCTATTTCCCTACATCAAACCTCTTGATTTTAACTTGCCACATGTAGCAAAATGCTACATGTTTTCCACAAAAACACTCGAGACATCAAATATGTCACAAACTGGGGGATACTCATCAGGGCATTGGTCTGGCGGTTTACAGCGTGCGGCGTGCAATGCGCCTGTTACAAGAAAGAAGCAGGACAATTAGTGGTGGTAAAAAGTAACGGTATAAGCGAATTCACTTCCTTCATCATGGAAGCATAATGGCCGACGGTTACACGTTATTCTATTCTTCCACCACTCAGTCGTTTCCACTTCCTACGAGACCAGGGTACGTTTCAATATGACTTGTATAAATAGGCTTCACCTGTTTTCACCAAAAAACAAGTTTTGGTTGGCAACAACATAGTATCCAGAAATCACCAAGAACTGATAAGATTTTCACTTGGCAAGCCAGTTCCACTTTCTGATACAAGTCATAAAACAAGCCACATCTTCATAATTGACCATCCTGGTCTCAACACTCTATTCGCTTCCCTCCCTAAGACCAACCCTTCTCCTTCACTTTGTGACCGAAGCAAGCCTGGAATGGCCATTTCTTAGTTTAGGCCAGGATTGTACAGATTGATCTCTCGAATCAAAAGTACTCCCGTGCAGTGCATTGTTTAGGGTTTAGATTCGTTTCTCATCCACACGCCCAAAATTACCAAAATCAGCAGAAACAATTTTCACCCACAAACACTATTCTATTCTATCTCCTATTTAGACTAAGTCGTATATCTATATAGACTTTACATTATACACATTTGATATTTCGAGCTGAGTTTAACTCGCTTATATCTTTCTAGAAACATGTGTTAAAAAGATTTTTCCTTTAACTACGTTCATCATTATACTTGATGAGTTTAGTTGGAAACAATCTATTTGTTGGAAACTAAATGATGAGTCAAAATATGATCATGTGAAAATCGCCTTGTAACATCTTACATGATTTGTGTGAGACAGTCATTTGATGTAGACTCGGAATGTTTTGTATTGATCATTCGATCACTTGAAAATTACTTATAAGCTAATAGTTTGTGTGAGACAGCTATGGTCGTCTTCTAAGGATGTTTCAATGATTGAAATGGGAGTTTATACCAAATAACCATTGTCTGGATATATCACAGTATGCATACCCGTATGCAAACTGTTGTAAGAATGATTCAGGTCCGGGAACCAAGTATGCATACCCGTATGCGAATGGTTTTAACTGTTAAAGTCTGGGAACCAAGTTTGCATACCCGTTTGCAAAATGTTTCACCTGATTTCGGTCTGGAACGACAGTATGCGTTCCCATTTGCGAACTGACGGAAAAGATCAAATTCCGGAACTCTAGTTTGCGTACCCGTTTACAAACTGAGTTGGTTTAAGTTCTAAAATTGATTAAGTATGATTTCATACCCATGAACAAATACATTTATAAATTAAAGAATGCAATCTTTGCAAACCGTGGCTAAAATGTTCACGAACTGATTCTTTTGGATCAATCCGATTTTTCTTCAATTTTGTCTTGTATACTTCTATGAGAATATAAACAATTGAAAAACTCTATGAGTAACACAATTAGATTCATTTGATTATCACTTGATCGAGAAGTGTTAAGATGAATGTAGTTAATACAAAAGTGTTCATATGGCTAACTACGTTTAACTATTGTTGAGCCAATTCCGTATACACGTTTAGGTACGGTTACCCATATCTAAATGAAGGTATATTTCATTTGTGTGTAACAAGCTAAAACCATCTAACGGTGGAGAGATATTGCTTTGTTTTTAAGCAAACTTAGATTGAATCTTAAATCAGGTTTTCATCTAACGGTGAATATTGATTGCTTTGTTTCAAAGCTATTTAACCCTGATTTGAAGACTGTATAAGGGAGAACTCCAACAACTGGGAAACCTAATGCCCGCACCTCCTGCGTGATACTAGTTGCGACTAGAGTCGATTCTACTTTAACCTAGGTTTTTCCTAAAACCATTATAGGTTAACGACTTAAAGACTTCATTGGGATTCTGAAGCCAGGCCCACCTATTTTCTCTGTAGTTGTGTGTTCTGATCTTACTTGTTCTATCCTATTGAGTACTATCTTCTCTGAGATTTGCTCGAGATTCATCTCCGATAGGTAAAATATAAAAAGTAATCACAAAGCTCTTCATCTCATTCTTTGTGATTCCATAACTTGTTCTACTACCATATAGTTAAGTTATTACGAGGTGATCGATATTTCTAGGTTGTTCTTCGGGAATATAAGACCGGATTATCAATTAGTTCATGTTCACCTTGACTTGTCAAAAGACGGAACAAAAACTTCGTAGGTATTTATTTCTGTGGGAGACAGGTTTATCTATCAGAATAGACTTTTCTGTGAGAGACAAATTTGTTTATCAATTTTTCGACTTTGGGTCATAGCAACTCTTAATTGTGAGATTCAGAGACGTAAGGAACGCGACTGCATCTTAATCAGTGTGATATTGGTTAGGACTCAACTACATTCCACTCCGAAGTTAACTTGTAGCAGAATAGAGTCTGTAGCGGCTTACTACAGTATGGTGTTCAAATCTGGACTAGGTCCCGGGGGTTTTCTGGATTTGCGGTTACCTCGTTAACAAAACTTCTGGTGTATGTGTTATTTTTTTTCCGCATTATATTTGTTTATATAATTGAAATATGACAGGTTGTGCGTAGTTTAATCAATTGGTAAATCCAACCTTTGGTTGTGTATTGAAATTGATTGACACATGAACATTGGTCTTTGGTACCGTTCAAGTCGTTTCTCATAATAATCAGGGTCATGGATTATATCTGTTCGATTTGCTGATTAAATTGAGAAACAGAGATGTAACTCTTGGATATATTTTCCTTGACTGAGTCTGACTGTCTAGTTGATTCTCTTGGAATTATATTGGAGTTAGTCCATACAGATTGCCTAAATGAAATATTGGGTGTGGTTGTTAGACCCTCGCTTTTTCAACTTAGTTCCCTCAGTATCCCTGCGTCTTCGACCATTTGGTCACGCATATTATTCTCAAGATAGAAATCACTATCTCAAGTTTCTTTACTCCTATTGATCGTATTCCAAACAGTGAAGAAATTAAATCTATTTGGTAACCACTCAAATCAATCTTTAAGAAAATATATGTTGAGTCATTGGCAAAGGCTCTTATGTTTAATCTAATAAACTCATTTGTTTGGTTAGATCAATCCGAATCTTAATTACCGAAATAATCACTTTCCGGATTTACAATCAAACAATATTGTTAAAGCACTGCTCGGTCAAACTCGCATGCATTGTTATCTCAAGCATATTTGTCAATATTAGTGATCAAAACTATAAGTCTTGATTTCTAGTCTATTTATATATGTCTCGGACTAGGGCATAGATTGTGTAGTTGAGCTTAGACTTCACGGCGTCCATCATTTGAAGACGAAGAACTACTAAGGGGAGCTTGTGTAACTTCATCGATAAAAGGTATGTGGAGACTTAAACTCATCTATCACTTGGAAAGTCTATTTCTACTTTATCTTCTATATTGAGACATAAGTGTATTACGATATAGTTTTCTATATACACAATTTGAGATTTCGAACTGAATTTATCTCGCTTACATATTTCTCGAAATATGTGTTGGCAAGCTTTCGCTTCGACCAAGTTCATCTTATATCATGTGAAAATTGCCAAGTAACATTTTACATGGTTTGTATGATACAATCATTTGGTGTTGTCTTGGAATGTTTCGTTATGATTATTTCAATAACTTGAAAATCGCTTTGATGCTAATAGTGTGTGAAAACGGCTATTGTCATCCTCTAAGAAAGTTTCAATGATTGAAATAAGAGTTTAGAACACTTAACCATTATTGGATATATCATGTTGTGCACTCTTGCACATATGTAATCCATGTACGAGAACCATAGTATGCGCACCCGTTTGCGTATTTGTTGGTTTGAGAAACCCGGGAACCTAAGTATGCATACCCATTTGCGTACTGGCGTACAGGTTCGTGTCCGAGAATTTCTGCTGGGATTAAAAGTTCGCATACCCGTTTGCGTACTGGCGAAACCCAATCTTAATCTGGGTATTTCAAGTATGCGTACCCGTTTTCATACTTGAAGGTTAAAGTTCTAACATCGGTTATGAACATGAACATAAACATTTATATAATAAGGAATGCAATCTTTGCAAACCGTGGCTATAATGTTCATGATTGATACGAGTGAATCAAACTGATTTTGCTTCAATTGTGTTCTTGTATAATTCTATGAGAATACAGCAATTGAATAACTTTTTAACTAGTTTCATTTGAGTAACTTGAACTAGTTATGGTTAAGATGAATAAGGTTGATATGAGAGTAATCATATGGCTAACCTCGGTTAACTATTTGTGAACCAACATGGTATATACGTTTGGGTACGGTTATATAAACCTAAATGAGGGTACATTTCATTTGTGTGTAACAAGCTAAGTTCGATCTAATGGTTGAAAGATATTAGCTTGGTTGAATCTGGTTTTTCATCTAACGGTGAATATTGAATGCTTTGTTACTGTATATGGGGAAAAACGATTTGCTGGTTTTTAAGGAATTGAGGAGACGATTGTACGGAGGAGACTCCTCAAACCGAGCGAAATGTTAAACCTCACACAGATGCACCGCTGCAAAGGGGGTGCTTTAGATTCGAGAGATCAATCTGTAATACTCCGGCCTAAATCAAGACAATGACCGTTCTAGAGTAAATTCGGTCACAAGGGAGGATGGGTTGATCTGTAGGAGGGAAGTTGGGAAATGTGTGGAATCAATGGTAATCAAAGATTGTGGGTGTGTGAATTCTGAATATAATAAGCTCTGAATGATTGAAATTGCTCAATTGAGAGTAGTTGCTCAATTGATGAGTTGATCATCTCGTGTTGTCGATGAGACGTGAGATTGATGATACTGTTGATGCTGATGATTCAATCATTATTCAGAGACTTATTTATATTGCTGGAATTTTAGACACCATGACCCCATGAAGTGTGACAGTTGATGGAATCAAGGAGTGGGGAATTGGAGATCGTGTTTGAAACCAGTTGCTCAACGTGTGGAGACTTGGTCGATTTTCCACCCACTATCTCGTGAATTCCTTCAACTGATTGCACGAATTGCTCACATTCCATCGTGTGTTTGAACACACGTGACGTAGACCGCCAGACCAAAACCCCAAGTGATATCCCCCCAAAGTGACACGATTGACGTCTCGTGGTATGATAGTCAATTGATGACTTCGTGGTTTGATGGGACGATGAGTCCATGTAGTTGCTGAGTTGAACATGATGTTCTGAAACTCATGAGTTGAACATGTCATGAGACAGAGGTATAGTTCTTACGATGAAGTGAGCAAGTATTGCTCATTCGATGGATCGTTGAATATTGATTGTTGAACCAATATTCCTTGGTTTGAGCAAATATTTATCATCTGAGCAAGTGTTGCTCATGTGATGAATTGTTGAATATTTGATCGTCTGAGCATGTGTTGCTCATCTGATGGATTATTGGCAGCGTACCAAAAATGTTAATTAGAATACTGGTCTTTGAACAGAGCATAATTAATAAAATTAACGACCACGAGGATGTCGTAAAATTATTAAGGTTGGAATATGGAATGATGATCCTTGGATTCAGAAACCCTAATTTGATCAATTGATGATCAATTCATGGTTCGTCAGAAGTTTAACCATAGGACGAAGGAGGGAGCGACTATATGGGACCGTGGATCAACCATGTAGTGTACATATGCTCACATGAGCAAATACGAAAAACTCCTGAAGAGTTGACGATTTTTTGGTGGAAGAATGATTAAATGTTGGCTTAATCATTTATTCAAAAATGCTCGTCTGAGCCTTAGGTGAGAAAACCTAATTAATTATGACGAGGTGAGAGACCGACCATGGAGTCATGAAACCGGTCCTGGATTGTCACGTGACTGCCTGACGATCACTTCATGAAAATCCAAAGTGTTTGGAAGAGTTTTGGACCTAATACGAGCAATTGTGCAAATTAGGTCAAAACTGTGAAAATTGATGGGACCGGCTTTCGTGAGCCAAAGAGACAATCTTGGTCGGTCAAGATAGCGTGCTCGTGTCCCGAAGGCGTCCGCGTCTCAGTCCTGAGAATTTTTATATTTTCTGGCGTGCAATTGAACATCCATTCGAGAAAATATGCCAAAATTAGGGTTTCGACGAAACTGAGGAAAACACCATGAGATGATGAAAAATAATTATAAAATAAGGAATGAGGAGGCGTGGGACAGCTGTGGTCAAGGCATGGTTGGCCGATCGTGACCACGGTCCCGTGATGCCTTTTCCTTAATTTTATAATATTTTGATGATTTTATGAAAAATTCATGAATTTTGAGAAATTTGATGAATTTAGGGAGTTTCCATGAATTGAAGGAGTTTTCATGAGTTCATGGAAGCAAAATATTAAAATAATAAAAACACGGGCGTGTGGGACCATGGAGGCATGGCCGGCCGGTTATGGACCGGTCCCACGAGTTTTTCTTAATTTTTAATATTTTTAGGTATTTTTGATGATTTGAGGGAATTTTTCCTAATTTGAGAGAAATACCATAAAATCAAGGAATTTGATGAATTCAAGGAAAAATAGGATAAATAATAATAAAATAATAAAGCAAAGGGCGTGGGGGACCGGCTAGGGCATGGCCAGCCGACTAGTTGCCCGGTCCCACAAGTTTTCATAATTTTATTTTATTTTATTATTATATGTTGATTTGTGCCAAAAATACCATGAAATCAAGGAGTTTTTTCATGAAATTAGAGAAATAATAATAATAATAATAAAATAATAAGGAACCGTGGGGTGTGGGGCCGGCTGGGACCAAGGCATGGCCGGTTGGCCAATGGTCACACCCCACACTCCTTTCCTCAATTTTATATTATTTGTTATGGATTTATGGAAGTACCATGAAACCGAGGAGCTTCCTCGAGACGAAGGAGATTGATCAGATGAGAGAATTTTCATCAAATCATGGAAAATAATAAAAATGTATTAAAAATATAAAACTGGCGTGGAACTAACCACTGCACGGTCGGTAGGTCGTGTGTCCATGTTCACAGCACCTTGGTCAATTTTTTTAATTATTTATTATTTTCTTCCATAGTTTGCATAGGTTCATCGTTTCGTTGTATTTTGAAATACTCGTTCGTGCGGTGACTGTTAGTGTATCGTCGTTGAATACACTTTCACCATTTGAATCGGGGCTTACTTAGAGGCAGCTCAGACGCACGGTTGTTGATTATTTATTACTAATTGTGGAATTCAGTGGAGAATAATTCACAAAACTGAGTAATAAGATGTTTATTATTAATTCATAGGATCAGCTGAGGATTCGACTACGAATTCAGAATAATAAAGTGAGCATTACCATTCCATGGGATCGCAGATTCGACCATAGAATCGGAGTAATTAAGATTTATCTATTACCATTTATGAGACCAGTTGTGGATTCGATCATGAAATCGGAGTAATGAGATAATATAGTTATTGCTATTCTATGAGATCAAGCCGTGGATTCGATCATAGAATCAGAACAATTGTTTATTGCCATTCTGTGGGACCAGTCGCAGATTCGACCATGGAATTGGAGCAATTTTTATTGCCATTCCATGGGACTAGTCGTGGATTCGACCATGGAATAGGATCAACTGTTATTGCCATTCCATGGGACCAGTCGTGGATTCGACCATGGAATAGGAGCAATTGTAATTAGGAATAATTAACTTTGTGGCTCTATACTAGCAGAGCAAGCTGTCTAGGAGCAATTATCCCGATATGAGTTTGTCGGTAAGTCATGTCCTTTATATAGTCAGGGTAAACTCGTTGTTTGTTCCTGAAGACGTTATCGCTCTATACTAGCAGAGCAAGCTGTCTAGGAGCCGTCCATCTCGTGATACTATATAGAAATAATCACTGAAAGTATTCAGTATTCATGAGATATGCCGTTGTCCAGTCGTGAGACTACATATCTACATGTACTCTGAGAGAAAGTACTCTCCGTTGAGAATTCGATGAGAGACCCATGTCTCGATACTCACGTCTGATTGCTGGATCAGAACTTCGTATAATTATGAGTTTACAATTTTATCCCTTGTCGAAAATCCACCATCTACATTAAGTCCCCTGCTTACTGAGGAAAGATGTGTTCCTCAGTCAGCATTAAATGGTGATTTTCCGTCCATAAATAATAATACCAGTAATTGAACTTAGTCGTAAGTTGAGACGTTACCGGATTTAGAGAGCATGAGCAAACCATGACTTGATGAAGGCTTCAATGTCATGATTGGAGCGTCGTTTGATGAGCATAAATTGGTGTTGAACCGCTGGTTTGGACGACGAGTCCGTGGTCGTTTAGGATTCGCGGGTCCGGGCCCAAGAAAAGAATTCGTTTTAACGTGAACGTTCGTTCTTTCGTTCATTAGTTTAAGAAACAAACAAAATAGACCCGAGTCTAATGATAAAAATTTTGTCTATGAGCTTTCACGAAAAACAAAATTTTATTTTTTAAATATGTGAGAGTTCACAATGTGGAATAAACTCTCATTTCAAAGGTGGATGCTCGTACGAGAGAATTTTTTTTGAACAGATGTGTGTCTGTTAATAATAAAATTTTGTTTATGAGCTTTCATGAAATTTTTTATCTTCGAGCTTTCAGCAATCTTTGAAAATATATTCTCGCTTGAAAGATAGATGCTCGCGCGAGGGAGCGAAAATATATAGATATTTTTTCAAATTTACGTCAAATATTTATATATTTTATAAAACCATGTTTTAGTTTTGAACAACTATTGAAAGTAAACATGGTTAAATAATGTCTGTATGTGAGTTTTCACAATTGTAGAATGGATGTCTGTCCAGTTTTTGAAAAAAAAATGGATGTTAAGATTCACGTGAGTTGTTCACGATTTTATGAAAATCAAGTCATGATTTTGAATAATGAATTTTCCTCGTCCTTGCAGGTTTGACGGAACGAGCGGGTTTTCAAAATTCTGATGTTATAATCACTATAGCTAGTGAATTTGTAAGCAGTGAGAGTTGGATTGTTACCATTTTTGACGCTGATGTGAGCACCTTTCTTATGATTTAATTTCACTGTTTTGATGAAATTTGCACCTCTGAATGACATTCTGAAGTAGATATATCAGATGGATACCGCAGCTACTTTGCAGAGATGTCAAATGGTGGTTATGAGACTCTTTTAGTTGATGAAGAGGAAGAAGTGGTGACTAAGAGTTCTCCAAATGCAAATGAATTCTTCTTGGTTCAATATAAACCCAAAAAACGTCACCCAGGTTCGAGCACTGTAAAGTCCCCTGTCTCTTTGGTGAGTCGTTAGCGGCTCCTTACATTATGACCTTTTCTTGTCCGTGCAATTAGGATCTCGAAACCAATATTTGTTATCCCGTTGCAGAACTTTCCTCCATCAAGTATTGACGTTCTTCGATTCTCTGCGGATGGTCAGACGGTTTCTGACTCGAGTGTGGAAGAAGAGGCCGAAGTATTTCTCCATATAACAAATTATGATATTTTGTAGATAAAATGTTCATTGTTGAGAATATATCCAGGAGGATGTCTTCATGGAAGTAGAGAGTGCTGATACTCGGTCATCCTCTGAGAATAGAGATGGAGGAAATTCCAAAGGTTCGTCGAATGGAAGTAATGAGCCTCTTGATGTTGACAAGGGCAATCCCAATTCCTTGAATGCTTCGGAGACCTCCAAAATAAGTACATATATTGTAACTTATTCATAGAAGTATGAAATATCTGATTTGTGAGTGAATGAATGAGAATCCATGTGAATATGCACGTAATTTCGGCGAAATACGTCATCAGAAAATTTCAGGCTTCAGCTTTTAATGAAAACACTGTAAAATCTTCGTCCGGAATCGTATCTTCAATGTATGCATATGTATCCTCAAGCCCAGGAAATTTCCAAGCTTTAGCAAAGAATATTTTTAAGGTTTGAGCATGTTCAGGTCCTGAAAAAGGCGAAACAGTAAACTTCCAGGAGACTTTCAGAACTTTTCCAGATGGTATGTTGCTCGATGTTTTTGTCACATCTCCTTGATCGTTCATCGGATTGTTAAGAAATTTTGACACATTGTATAGGACATCCATACGAAGAGAATGGTATATAACCCATCTTCAGATTCCGTGTATATTGCTCCCAGTTCATCTTTTATTACAGGGCAGAGTACAGTTTCTCCTGACGAGGTTGCCGTAAAACGTATTTTCATGACTTTCATGCTATTTGTTCATATCTCAGGTGCATGATGATGAACTTTGATGATGTTGCACTGCTTGCATACTTAATTTTATAATCTCAGTTGGTTTCATGTTTAGATTTCTCTAACCTCATGTAATCTTCGTATCAGGTGCCAAATATCGAAGTTGAGGATATTGAAACCAATAAGGATAACTCGAGCTGGTCTGGAGTTGTTGATGGAGAGACAACCATCCCTGCACTTCAAGGCCATGATAATTTTGTAACTGAAGTTATGGAAACTTCGATTGTTGCTGCTTTAGTGATAGAAGAAACCGAGCCACCAGCAGAGAATACTGAAGAAACTGTTGCCCTGATTGTAGAAGCTTCCTCAGTAACTGAGAATCATGTAGTGGTGTATGAATACCCAAGTGCAGGGGTTGTTTTGGTCCTCCATGCATTACTCCAATACCAAAAACTAGTTGGTGAAGGATTTCAATGCTATTGATTCATTTGAGATCAGGACCCTTGATTGACACATGAGCATGGTGCTTGATTGCCATCTTGCTTCTGTCAGTCGTGGAAACAATAATTTTGAAACCCTGGTCATGGTACCATAACTGAGGTTGCTCTCAAGACGGGATTATGTAATGACCATGATTTCATGTCCTGGTGGTAGCATTCCTTTTATGATGAGTGATTAGCACTGGAGAGCCCGACACCACGAATGTTGGGCTGTGAAATTGATCATCATGATCGGTGGACCGTTAGCCCCCAGTATTTTGTTGAATCTCTCTCTTTCGTTTTCCCTTCTTCTGACAAGACCTAGATAGAGGACCCGGGTAGAAAAATTGATGTAAAGACCTAGGTGGTCGAAATTGGAGGTATCTTGATGAAGAACTTAGCGAAAAGACCTGGTAGACACCGATCGACTGTAGAAGTTATGAATCCCGTCTAAAAATTGTTGCTTGCATGTTGTACGCTCTGGAAGATGTAGGAACCTCATACGACGTCGGAATTTGATGCTCGACCCCAACTTTTGAAGCTAATAGACTGAGTTCTCTCATGAGATAAGAATCACCCAATTTGGAGTTGCATAGGTCATCCAATGAAACATGCACATTTGTAATTTGTAATCCCGTATAAATATTTCAGATTTCGTAGACCTGACGGTGAAGGCCAAATCTTTCAGTTCGTATGTCCAATTGAGACCTTTTGGTATGTTATAAAAGAGACATAAACGAACATCTTTCATTGAGGAAGAATTGTCCCATTCCTCACCCATTGGTACGTTTTTGCAAACCCATGGCCAGGAGCACGTCGTATCTCATTTGTAGAGGCAATGAGAACATCTTGTATGAGACTTTGGATTATTCCCACCAGTCGTTCCAGCTTTGGGAAGACTTTCATGTGAGCATGTTATCATGTATACACATCTTGATATGAATCATTGGTTCTTAGAGAAGTCTGCTTCATGTGTAACACTTCAGAGAATGATTAGTTGATGAAGCCCTGAGGATGTTGCTCCTGAGACCGTTGTTGGTGCTGAGACTATGAAAGATTACGCCCCAGAGATCCTTGTCGATGCTGAGATCATGGATGGTGTTCTTCTAGAGATTATTGTTAATGCTGATACCATGGTTGAAGTTGCTCCAAAGACCGAAAAGGCTAGAGCCATGATTATAGATATAACCTCTGCTTCTTCAGTGGGCCTTTTATATTCACGAACTAGTTTATGAGTTGAGCGTCCGTAAGATGAAGGTGTATTGAGGGTTCAACCTGAATGCTCACTTTGATCGTGCTGGTGTTGAATCAATGTGTCATCGTTGATATGTTTGTGCCGACGCTAAGCTGTACTCTTTGATTAGGAGTACAATTTGATGGATTCTTAGATGTTTGAGCGTTGAAGCGTATATTCCTTAAGCATCGAATGTCTTAGGGGTTTGATCATCTCGGCCCTGGAATATCTTCTTTTGATTCAACATCCCTTTCATTGCGGTAGTGGCATTCGACACTTGTGCAGACATCAGAGCTTTCTGATTTTATGGAACACGTGGTCTGAGTGCGGAACCTCTTGATGAATGTCTATGCATCTTTTGCAGGTTCTTGCTTCAACCTCGTCGAAATTCCTCAAAGTACTCTGATGATGGAATGTCCGTCAAATATTCTGGATCAGAACTTTCTTCGTTGGACAGATGTGTAACCAAAGGCGCTTTATAAGTACCCATCTTTTCAGCGTGGATCCATGCTCGTCTGAAGGACATGTCATATCCTGGATCTTCCTGATTATGTGAAACTTGGTTTCTGTCCAGGTTGAACTTATGTTCACTTTGAGAATGACGTACCCATAAGTATTTATGAGCGCTCCTTCAAGGTCTCTGATTGAGATGGAGCGTGAGTACCTTCATGTTCGAGTGATGCATGTGGATCCGATGGTTTTCAGTGGAATGTTGTTGATGGCGGTGTCAGCATCGATCAGCGTTCTTCCAAATTCGTTTCTTCTGAGATTGATTGTGGTAAGCAGTCCCCAGTCGTATATCTATTGGTCTGTGACTGGAGACTCAAGAAATATTTCCGGAATGGACTTCATGACACGATGTGGTTCAGTACTGTGAACATGTCTCTCCTTTGTGCCTTCGACAGATAACGCAATTCACGTTCGAACAAGGATTGAACTGCCGCTTTGATAGGTTGTCCATAGAGTGTAAAGATTCTGACTGGGAGAGGATTCTTGTGTACTCCTTCAATCCCCAGTTGAAGATATTGTGGATCAACCTTCTCTTTGAAAATGTGCTTCAAAACTCGGCAGTCGCTTGTGGGATGATTGACGAACCTGTGGAAGTCACCTCTTTAATGGAAAAAGGAAAGTCAGGTGCTTCTTGATCAGCAATTCTTGTGCGTTGGTCAGAGGCTTGTGCATCTTGCTTATCCTTCCTTTGTGATTTTGAAGGAGCTGAGGTATGCTTGCGCGACGGTTTGGCTTTCCATTTGCTCCCTTCTGCAATAGCGTTTGTGGAAGGCTGGAGGTTTTACTACTTATTGATCAGACGTCCACTACCTCGAGTGTCTCGCGGTTCCTGCATTTGTAGCTTTTGTCCTTTCTAGTAAAGCGGGTGCAGTAGTTGACGATCTCTTCGAGGCTTCGTGAAGCTCTGAGAAAGTCTGGAATCGAATATTTTCCAGTAGAGATCTGTAAACCGGGAGCATGCCATTGATGCACAAATCTACTAGTTGTTGCTTCGTGACATTTGGATCATGACAATCCAAGGCTTGGACTCTGAATCTTTTCACGTAGTCATTGGGGTTTTCACTGACCCTCTGAAACATTCTTCCCAGGTCAGAGAGAGTGACTTGCTCTGACACAAAGAAGTACTTCCTGTAGAAGGCATTAATCATTTCTCCCCAATTGTTGATAGTCCCTGATGCGATGTTGTTATACCAGGTGTATGCTCTGCCTTTCAGAGACTTTGAGAATTCCTTGAGATGAACGACATGATTATGTTCATGTTCTCCCAGGGCTTCGAGAAAACGAGAGACATGTTCCTGAGGATTTCCAGTTCCATCATATAAGGTGAAGGTTGGAGAAACGTAACCTTTGGGGAGTGGAATCCTCTGTGTAGCGGGAGGATAAGGAGGTTGATGACGATGGACATGCGATGATTGTCTTTTCCACGGTTCTCCAAGAGGTGCTCCAGATCCTCGCGAGTGATGAAATTCGATGATCCCTTCGCTGATGAGTTGTCTGCAGCAGTTTTGCGGACTTCGTCGTCTTCTACTGTATGGATTGGAATTACTTCAGGATCGTCGTCTGAGGATTTCTCCTTCTCCTTTCCCTTCTCTTGAGTTTTCTATGACATCTTGTCAGTAAGAGTTTTGAGATAATTATACAGCTCCTTCTGTGTAGAAGCCATGTCAGTCTGATTCTTTGCAAGAGTCTCCTGCTCTTTGATAAGATCAGCAATGGTAGGTGGTGGATCTCCTCTGACTTCTTCAGGGTGTCGTCTGGACAGTGGATGACCGTCGACGTGAGGAGGAGTAATGTCACCACCATCAGTGTTGGATGTCAAAATTGTCTCCGGGATATTTTGATTGTTGTTGTTGCTAGTGCTAACACGGTTTGTGTTAGAATTCGTAACTGAACCTGACCTGAGATCAACCATCTTGTGAAATTGTGAGATTGCAACCGAGAGAATGATCTCCCACTGTGGTCGCCAATCTGTAGATGGGGGAAAACGATTTGCTGGTTTTTAAGGAATTGAGGAGACGACCGTACGGAGGAGACTCCTCGAACCGAGCGAAATGTTAAACCTCACACAGATGCACCGCTGCAAAGGGGGTGCTTTAGATTCGAGAGATCAATTTGTAGTACTCCGGCCTAAATCAAGACAATGACCGTTCCAGAGTAAATTCGGTCACAACAGAGGATGGGTTGATCTGTAGGAGGGAAGCTGGGAAATGTGTGGAATCAATGGTAATCAAAGATTTTGGGTGTGTGAATTCTGAATATAATAATCTCTGAATGATTGAAATTGCTCAATTGAGAGTAGTTGCTCAATTAATGAGTTGATGATCTCGTGTTGTCGATGAGACGTGAGATTAATGATACTGTTGATGCTGATGATTCAATCATTATTCAGAGACTTATTTATATTGCTGGAATTTTAGACACCATGACCCCATGAAGTGTGACAGTTGATGGAATCAAGGAGTGGGGAAGTGGAGATCGTGTTTGAAACCAGTTGCTCAACGTGTGGAGACTTGGTCGATTTTCCACCCACTACCTCGTGAATTCCTTCAACTGATTGCACGACTTTCTCACATTCCATCATGTGTTTGAACACACGTGTTGTAGACCGCCAGACCAAAACCCCAAGTGATATCCCCCCAAAGTGACACGATTGACGTCTCGTGGTATGTTAGTCAATTGATGACTTCGTGGTTTGATGGGACGATGAGTCCATGTAGTTGCTGAGTTGAACATGATGTTTTGAAACTCATGAGTTGAACATGTCATGAGACAGAGGTATAGTTCTTACGATGAAGTGAGCAAGTATTGCTCATTCGATGGATCGTTGAATATTGATTGTTGAACCAATATTCCTTGGTTTGAGCAAATATTTATCATATGAGCAAGTGTTGATCATGTGATGAATTGTTGAATATTTGATCGTCTGAGCATGTTTTGCTCATCTGGTGGATTATTGGCAGCGTACCAAAAATATTAATTAGAATATTGGTCGTTGAACCGAGCATAATTAATAAAATTAATGACACGAGGCCGTCGTAAAATTATCAAGGTTGGAATCTGGAATGATGATCCTTTGATTCAGAAACCCTAATTTGATCAATTGATGATCAATTCATGGTTCGTCAGAAGTTTAACCATAGGACGAAGGAGGGAGCGACTATATGGGACCGTGGATCAACCATGTAGTGTCCATATGCTCACGTGAGCAAATACGAAGAATTCCTGAAGAGTTGACGATTTGTTGGTGGAATAATGATTAAATGCTGGCTTAATCATTTATTCAAAAATGCTCGTCTGAGCCTTAGGTGAGAAAACCTAATTAATTATGACGAGGTGAGGGACCGACCATGGAGTCATGAAACCGTCCCTGGGTTGTCACGTGACTGCCTGACGATCACTTCATGAAAATCCAAAGTGTTTGAAAGAGTTTTGGACCTAATACGAGCAATTGTGCAAATTAGGTCAAAACTGTGAAAATTGATGGGACCGGCTTTCGTGAGCCAAAGAGCCAATCTTGGTCGGTCAAGATAGCGTGCTCGTGTCCCCCAGGCGTCCTCGTCTCAGTCCTGAGAATTTTGATATTTTCTGGCGTGCGATTGAGCATCCATTCGAGAAAATATGCCAAAATTAGGGTTTCGACGAAACTGAGGAAAACACCATGAGATGATGAAAAATAATTATAAAATAAGGAATGAGGAGACGTGGGACCGCCGTGGTCAAGGCATGGTCGTCCGATCGTGACCACGGTCTCGTGATGCCTTTTCCTTAATTTTATAATATTTTGATGATTTTATGAAAAATTCATGAATTTTGAGAAATTTGATGAATTTAGGGAGTTTCCATGAATTGAAGGAGTTTTCATGAGTTCATGGAAGAAAAATATTAAAATAATAAAAACACGAGCGTGTGGGACCATGGAGGCATGGCCGGCCGGTTATGGACCGGTCCCACGAGTTTTTCATAATTTTTTAATATTTTTAGGTATTTTTGATGATTTGGGGGAATTTTTCCTAATTTGAGAGAAATACCATAATATCAAGGAATTTGATGAATTCAAGGAAAAATAGGATAAATAATAATAAAATAATAAAGCAAAGGGCGTGTGGGACCAGCTAAGGCATGGCCGGCCGACTAGTTGCCCGGTCCCACAAGTTTTCATAATTTTATTTTATTTTATTATTATATGATGATTTGTGCAAAAAATACCATGAAATCAAGGAGTTTTTTCATGAAATTAGAGAAATAATAATAATAAAATAATAAGGAACCGTGGGGTGTGGGGCCTGCTGGGACCAAGGCGTGGCCGGTTGGCCAATGGTCACGCCCCACACTCCTTTCCTTAATTTTATATTATTTGTTATGGATTTATGGAAGTACCATGAAATCGAGGAGCTTCCTCGAGACGAAGGAGATTTGATCAGATGAGAGAATTTTCATCAAATCATGAAAAATAATAAAAATGTATTAAAAATATAAAACATGCGTGGAACTGAATACGGCACGGTCGGTAAGTCATGTGTCCGTGTTCCCAGCACCTTGGTCAATATTTTTAATTATTTATTATTTTGTTCCCTATTTTGCATAGGTTCATCGTTTCGTTGTATTTTGAAATACTCGTTCGTGCGGTGACTGTTAGTGTATCGTCGTTGAATACACTTTCACCATTTGAATCGGGGCTTACTTAGAGGTAGCTTAGACGCCCGGTTGTTGATTATTTATTACTAATTTTGGAATTCAGTGGAGAATAATTCACAAAACTGAGTAATAAGATGTTTATTATTAATTCATAGAATCATCTGAAGATTCGACTAAGAATTCAGAATAATAAAGTGAGCATTACCATTCCATGGGATCGTAGATTCGACCATAGAATTAGAGTAAATAAGATTTATCTATTACCATTTACGAGACCAGTTGTGGATTCGATCATGAAATCGGAGTAATGAGATAATATAGTTATTGCTATTCTATGAGATCAAGCCGTGAATTCGATCATAGAATCTGAACAATTGTTTATTGCCATTCCGTGGGACCAGTCGCAGATTCGACCATGGAATAGGAGCAATTGTTATTTCCATTCCATGGGACCAGTCGTGGATTCGACCATGGAATAGGATCAATTGTTATTGCCATTCCATGGGACCAGTCGTGGATTCGACCATGGAATAGGAGCAATTATAATTAGGAATAATTAACTTTATGGCTCTATACTAGCATAGCAAGCTGTCTAGGAGCATTAATTATCCCGATATGATCTTGTCGGTAAGTCATATCCTTTATATAGTCAGGGTAAACTCGTTGCTTGTTCCTGAAGACATTATCGCTCTATACTAGCAGAGCAAGCTGTCTAGGAGCCGTCCATCTCGTGATACTATATAGAAATAATCACTGAAAGTATTCAGTATTCATGAGATATGTCGTTGTCCAGTCGTGAGACTACATATCTACATGTACTCTGAGAGAAAGTACTCTCTGTTGAGGATTCGATGAGAGACCCGTGTCTCGATACTCACGTCTGATTGCTGGATCACAGCTTCGTATAATTATGAGTTTACGATTTTAGCCCTTGTCAAAAATACACCATATACAGTTACCAAGGTAACTTGGATTGCATACCCTGATTTGAAAACTATATAAAGGAGAACTCTAGAAACTGGGAAAACTAACCCCCACACCTCCTGTGTGTTACTAGTTGCATAAACTAGAGTCGATTCTTCTTTAGCCTTAGGTTTCTATCGAGAAAAAATAGGTTAACGACTTGAAAGACTTCATTGGGATTGTGAAGCCAGACCCAACTATTTTCTTTGTAGTTGCGTGTTCTGATCTTGCCCGATCCTATCGTATTGAGTACAATTGAAATAATTGAGTCGAGATTAATTTCTCCGATAGGCAAGATAAAAGTAATCACAAACATTTTTGTCTCATAATTTGTGATTCCGCAATATATTGTTTCGCTATTCGATTAAGATTATTGTGAAGTGATTGATAATATTAGGCTGTTCTTAGGGAATATAAGTATGGTTTATCAATTGGTTCATGTTCACCTTGATTTAATAAAAGACGGAACAAAAAATCTTGGGTATTTCTGTGTTATTCAATCTACAGACTTTTTTGTGTGGGACAGATTAGTTTATCAAATCTTCGACTTTGGGTCGTAGCAACTCTTGGTTGTGGGTGGTATCCTGCTGGGATCAGAGACTTAAGGAATGCAACTGTACCTTGAGTCAGTGTGAGATTGATGACGGTTCAACTACAGTCCAGTCGGAAGTTAATTGGTAGTAGGCTAGAGTCTGTAGCGGCTTAATACAGTGTGGTATTCAAACTGGACTAGGTCCAGGGGTTTTTCTGCATTTGCGGTTTCCTCGTTAACAAAAATTTTGGTGTCTGTGTTATTTCTTTTCCGCATTATATTTTTGTATATAATTGAAATATCACAGGTTGTGCCTTAAGTTCAATCAATTAGAATATCCGACCTTGGGTTGTTGATTTAAATTGATTGACACTTGAACATTGTCTTTGGTACCATTCAAGTTACTCCTCTTATATTCAATCGGGCTTGCAGATTTCTATTTGCTGATTGCGGATTGAATTAAGAGTTAGATATATTAAACTCCTTGATTTCTCTAGATTGAATCTGACTGTCTAGTTGATTTTCTAGAAAGTATATTTGAGTAAGTCCTCTCAGATTGACAAACGAATTGTTGGGTGTGGTTGTTAGACCCCCACATTTTCAAATATATAACTCAAATAGAATCTATAAAGTGATGGCGATCTTATCAACTAGATAATCACAAGTCTATTAAAGATAAACAAGATCTATTTGGATCTCATCCGATCAAGATGTGTGCACAAAATTCATAAGATATGAAACTAATTAGATAAATCTTCTTCATCTTCGATTATCTTTAAAGTACTTGCACACAAAAACTTGAATCCACTTGTGATCAATCACGCACAGAACGTACTCTGTTAACAATGAATTATTACAAGATGTCTTTAGATCTAACAACAGTTCTAAAGATCCCATCGATAGTTTGATCTAGTTTGATTGACCCTTATGTCATAAGAAAATGATCTCAAGAATAATCAAACTAGGTGCGTTCAAAGTTTCAACAACCGCTAGTCAATCAATTTAATAATCGAAAACTAAAATAACAATGCAATTATCTAGTTTCCCACCAATGGTACTCGTAGAGCTTCTTGATCCTACAAAAGTCTTTAAACGGGCGGTCGTAAGAGATTTCGCCTAATTATGGTACTTTCCTTTCCGGATAGACAACTACACCAGCCTAAGTAGGACCGGTTATACCATGACTCCAATTATAGGTTATGACCGGTTATACCTTTCTTCCCAATACTAGTTAGGTTCGGTTATACCATGTCACTGGATATAGGTTATGACCGTTTATACCATGCTTCCCAAAACTAGTTAGGATCGATTATACCATGTCACATAATATAGGTTATGACCGGTTTCACCTTGATTTTCAACATAAGTTAAGAATGGTTTTACCTTCTCATCTTGCATTAGTCATCCAAATATTATTCAATGAAAAACCGGACAAATACACTTATGATTTCCTTAAACCAGTGTGATAATACATAATTTTCTAGGATGAATCACACCTACATCCCACACATAATCAAATAACTATATGCATAGATTACATTGATGTTGTATTTATGAAGTTCAAAAGATAAGCGTTATACTTCGTAATTCAATATAATTTCGTGATAATTTGATCATAATGGTAAGTCCAAGTATAATCACTAGAGTGTCATAAATATAGGTTCGCATGTTATGTTTTCATTATAAAGTGACTTGAAAGATACGTTAGGAATGGAAACAAGTCAAGTCAGTATAACTAACTTCAAGTGGAAGGATGATGTCTTTGTTGTAGTCGTTACTTCTTCACATTCTTCGGGTCTTAGGATTAATACTTGTAAGTCTCAATATTCCTAGACTTTTAGTCTAACCTAAACGAAGTTGACTCTAGTAATTAATCAAGCGACTCTAGATGAGTTTTGATACTAAAATATGACAACCAAACTTGACATACCAACGCTTGGTGGGTTCAACCGAGCAATGATCTAACAATCTCCCCTTTGTCAATTTTAGTGACAAAACTCTATTACCTATGGAGGTAAATGAATTACAAAATAACTCATTCTTCATACGCTTGATTCCAAGTTTCAACAACACAATATCCTGCACATATTCAAAAAAATAAATGTCTTTATTGACATTTGAATAACAAAAGCTTTACTCCCCCAAATGGAAAGCTAGGTAAATATTCAATCCGAACTTCTTTGTTATTCCCCTTTTGTAGTATGAAATTGAAAAACGAGGGTCTAACAACCACACCCAATATTTCGTTCGGCAATCTGAATAGACAAACTCCAATGTACTTTCAAGAGAATCAACTAGATAGTTAGACTCAATCTATAAAAAAGTATATCAAAGAGTTTATATCTCAATTTCTCAATTCAATCTGCAATCAAACAAATAGGAATTTGCGAGCCCGATTGAATAAGAGAAATCACTTGGACGGTATCAGAAACCAATATCCAAGTGTCAATCAATTCAATCAACAACTCAAAGGTCGGATTCAAGAACTGACTGAGCTTAACGCACAACATGTGATATTTCTATTATATAAAAAATATAATGCGAAAAATAAATAACAAAGACACCAGAAATTTTTGTTAACGAGGAAACCGCAAATACAGAAAAACCCTGGGACCTAGTCCAGCTTTGAACACCACACTGTATTAAGCCGCTACAGACACTAGTCTATTACCAATGAACTTCAGACTGGAATGTAGTTGAACCCTAATCAATCTCACACTTATTCAAGGTACAGTTGCGCTCTTTACGTCTCTGATCCCAGCAAGATACTACACACTTGATTCCCTTAGCTGATCTCACCCACAACTAAGAGTTTCTACGACCCAAAGTCGAAGACTTGATAAACAAATTTGTCTCACACAGAAAAGTCTATAGGAATAGATAAATTTGTCTCCCGCAGAAATACCTACGAGTTTTGTTCCGTCTTTTGACAAATCAAGGTGAACATGAACCAATTGATAACCCGGACTTATATTCCCGAAGAACAGCCTAGTATTATCAATCACCTCACAATAATCTTAATCATATGGTAGCGAAACAAGATATTGTGGAATCACAAACGATGAAACGAAGATGTTTGTGACTACTTTTTATCTTTCCTATAGGATAATAAATCTCGAGCCAATCTTAAAGAACATCGTACTCAATACGATAGAAACATCAAGATCGGATCACGAAACTACAGAGAAAATAGTTGGGTTGGGCATCACAATCCCAATGAAGTCTTCAAGTCGTTAACCTATAGGGTTTCGTAAAAAAACCTAAGGTTAAAGGAGAATCGACTCTAGCTTATGCAACTAGTAGTATCATACAAGAGGTGTGGGGATTATGTCTCCCAGTTGCTAGAGTTCTCCTTCATATAGTTTTCAAATCAGGGTTTTCAATCTAAGTTACCTTGGTAACAAAGTGAAAAGATGTGGGCACCCAAATATACTACAATCTTAAACTTTTCCACATATAAGTCTTCTTACCGAAAGTGATTTTCTATGGATTGAGTCGAGACAGTACAACGAATCGGTATTCACACTTTGTGTGATCGTCTATGGATAAGAGATCGAGACAATACCACAATCAAAGTGTGATTACTTGATAATAGGATTGGACTTAAAAAAACTCTATAGGATCACTATCAAGTAATACGGAGTTAACGTTTGTGTAATTTACTTTAAATTATAATAACAACAATTATAATTACGAAAAACAAAAGTAAATGACGCAACAAGATTTTGTTAATGAGAGAACCGCAAATGTAGAAAACCCCCGGGACCTAGTCCAGAATTAAATACTCTCAGAATTAAGCCGCTATACAAAATCAAACCAACTTCGTATAGTTGAGACCAAGCAACTAAACCTATAGTTCACCTATCAATATCCCTGCGCCTTCGACATTCGATAAGTGCACGCACTGGAACAATTCCTTTGGTTCTTATTCCAAACAGTAAGGAACAACAAATCTGTTCGGTAACAACTCTATTCAATCTCAGTGATATGAGTTAGACAAAGGCTCTTCTGTTTGATCCAATAAACTCCTTTGTCGGGTTTAGATCTATCAACAACCACTGAAGTAGCAGAGTTTAGATTTTACAATCAAATATAGAATCTACCAAGATACTATGTAGTGATGCCGATCTACGCAATTAATCAATCAAATCTATGAAGGATAAATCGATTATAGTTGGATCCCAGCCGATCAAGTTTTTTGCACATCAAAGATATGAAACCAATAAGAAATCTTCTTTAACCTTCAATAAACACCTGCACACCACAACTTGAATCTCTTGTGATCAATCACGCACATAATGGAGTTTGTTAACAATGAATTATCACAAGACGTCTTTAGATCTAAAAACAGTTCTAAAGATCCTGTCGACACTTCGATCTAGTTTGAGTGAATCTTATATCAGAATAGAAGATTCTCAAGAATAAATAAACTAGGTGCAATCAAAGTTCAACAACCATTAGTCAATCAAATCAAATCGAAAACTAATAATACTGCAATTATCTAGTTTCCCACCAACGGTACTCGTAGAGCTTCTTGATCCCACAGAAGTCTTTAAACGAGCGGTCGTAAGAGATTTCGCCTAATTAGGATAATTTCCTCTCCGAATAGACGGCTCCACCAGTAACAACACAACAAGGTAGTTTTGCTGGCTCTTAGGTAGTTAATTGATGCATAAGATCATTTGCAAGTTCTTGAGCTGAATCACATCCTTTAATGTCTTCTTTCATCTCAAGATTCACCACTTCCTGAGGTCTTGAGAAGTTCTCTATTTTTTTTTATTAGGGAAGGAAAAACAATATAAAATATATATATATATATGGTTATGAAGAAGAGAAGGATGTCCTTGTTATGGAAACCCTAAAACACCCAAGAAAGACATGGGCGTTCTTGGACCTATTATGAAAGGTTAATGGATCAGAAAAGATCCAAAAATAAGGAATCACTCTCTGTTTTTAGATATCTCTTACCTTCATATCTCAATCATTAAAAGATTTAATCAGATCATTAGGAAAAGATACATTAGTTACCAAGAGTCAAGAAATGACTCAACCTTGACAAAAGAAGAAAACAACAAAATCAAACACAAGACAGATGGTAACCTACAGTAGACTTGAGCATCTCGCAAATGTCATCCTAGCAACTTTCAAGTTAGATACAAGGATGAAATTACCTATAGCTAAGTAGTTAAGTGAGATGTAATCCCACCATGAACATTGAGAGATGAGTTGTAAATACCATCTAAATGTTTGAGCCTTGTATATCTTGCCTTCCTTCGATTATTTCTTAATCCAGAGAAATAAGACATAAACCTTTTTGAGTATCCATTAGAAGGATTTTTCTGAAGATTAAATCTAGACCTCTAGAGATTGGTTCCAGAGGGTCAGAATTGAAAAAGTTCCATCTCCTAGACTTAGGTATACCAAACTTCTTCTCATTAGCACTGGGAATGTGTACATTTGTAGTGTAATTATTAGCACCATTAAGAGGGACACGATTCCTGTAAAGATTTCTAGAAGAGTGAAACCTTGTGCATGAGAATTATGGTTTTCTACAGGAATGAAATTCATTGTATATGTCGTCAGACAGTTCACTCTGTCGACAACAAAAAGAAGTAGATTTTGAAGATCAGAAATATGTTTCTTTCTAGCAAAACAATGTGAATCATAATGATTTCTTTTCCCGCAGAAGGAACATGTTCGTGGAAGAGAGACATCGGAAGGAACCTGTTTTAGACTTGTATCCCTATTAGAAGATTGCAAGTTATGTAAACATTTCTTAGCAGACTCTTCCATTGGAGTAATTTTCTTCACGTACAGTAATCCCATATGAGAATTAGAGATTGGTTACAGAAGAGGGTTTACTCATTAAAACAGAGTTTTCCTTTTCCAAGGATTTGCACTGTTCCTGGGCTAGAAGAAGTGATGCAACCAATTTATTTTTTTCAACACGAAATCTGTTCAGATCTGATGAATGAGTCTCGATCAAACGTTTTTCTCTAACTGAATCTTCTTTAACAATATCTTCAAGAACACCAATCTTTTCACGCTGTAAAGTAGTTTCTTGTATAGAATTTTCGATATTGTTAGAGAAATACTCAACGATACTATAGAGTTCCTTTTCTCGATCAAGAGACTTCTCAAGTTCATCAATGAGCTGAGCATGTTTTTCTTCAAGAGACTTTATTTTACAATCTTGAATATCAACAATCTCAGCAGATTTTTTTTTAAGTTCTGGTAAGTTCCATTTCAGCTTCCGACATAGTGTCAAATGTCACATCAAAGGGAATGTTATCAGAATCTGATAGTAATAATTTTCTACCTCGGGATTCGGAAGAATCAGCTAAAGATTTATCCTTTGAGGTAAGCCCAAGACATTAGGAATAATCAAAAACTTTGAAGACATTTTTTTCTGCGTAATAATGAGACAACCTTCAGTCCACAGATTCAGATTGCTATAAACACATACTTATGAGGTCTTAAACGTGTTAGCCTGCTCTGATACCAATTGAAAAACCGGGGGTCTAACAACCACACCCAATATTTTATTTAGGAAATCTGTATGGACTAACTCGAATATATATCCAAGAAAATCAACTAGACAGTCAGACTCAATCAAGGAAAACACATCCAAGAGTTAAATCTCAATTTCTAAAATCAATCTGCAATCGAACAGATAGAAATCTATGAGTCGGATTAATGTGAGAAATAACTTGGATGGTACCAAAGACCAATATCCAAGCGTCAATGAATTTCAATCAACGACCAAAGGTTGGATTCACCAATTGATTGAACTACGCAGAACCTGTGATATTTCAATTATATAAAAAAATAATACAGAAAAGAAATAACACAGACACCAGAAATTTTGTTAACGAGGGAACCGCAAATGCAGAAAAACCCCGGGACCTAGTCCAGATTTGAACACCACACTGTACTAAGCCGCTACGTACTCTAGCCTCGTACAAGTTAACTTCGGACTGAAATGTAGTTGAGACCAAACCAATCTCACACTGATTAAGGTACATTCACGTTCCTTACGCCTCTTGAACCACGCCGGATTCTGCGCACTTGATTCCCTTAGCTGATCTCACCCACAACTAAGAGTTGCTACGACCCAAAGTCGAAGACTTGATAAACAAATCGGTCTCCCACAGAAAAGTATATTGAATAGATAAATTTGTCTCCCACAGAAATACCTACGAGTTTTTGTTCCGTCTTTTGATAAATCAAGGTGAACATGAACCAATTGATACACTGGTCTTATATTCCCGAAGAACAACCTAGTAATATCAATCACCTCACAATAATCTTAACCATATGGAAGCGAAACAAGATATTGTGTAATCAAAAATGATGAGACGAACATGTTTGTGACTACTTTTTATCTTACCTATCAGAGATTAAATCTCGAGCAAATCTTAGAGAAGATAATACTCGTCACGATAGAACAAAGTAAGATCAGAACATGCAACTACAGATAAAATAGTTGGGTCTGGTTTTAGGAAAAACCTAGGTTAAAGGAGAATCGATTCTGGTCGAAACTAGTATCACACATGAGGTGTGGGGATTAGGTTTCCTAGTTGCTAGAGTTATCCCTTATATAGTCTTCAAATCAGGGTTTGCAATCAATGCTACCTTTGTAACAAAGCATTCAGTATTCACCGTTAGATGAAAACCTTATTAGAGTCAAGCTAATATCTTTCAACCATTAGATCGAACTTAGCTTGTTATACACAAATAAAATGTGACTTATGTTAGAGCATTGCTCGGTCGAACTAGCAAGCGTTGCTATCTCAAGCTTGTTTTTCAAGTTTAGTTGCCAAAACTATAAGTCTTGATTTCTAGTCTACTTATAGCTAAGTCTCGGACTAGGATAGCAAGTGTAGCTGAGATCTAGACTCCACGGCGTTCATCATGCAAAGACGAAGAACTACTCAAGGAACTGGTGGAACTTCATCGACAAAAAGGTGTGTGAAGACTTGAACTTATCTATCACTCAAAAGTATATCTATTTTATCTCCTATCTTGAGACAAAAGTCGTATTGCTATATAGACTTGGATTATACACATTTGTTATTTCGAGCCGAGTTTATCTCACTTATCTATTTCTCGAAATATGTGTTGGTAAGCTTTCGGTTTGGCCAAGTTCATCTTTACTCGTGACGAAAGTCATGTCGAATATTTCAATTACTTGAAAATCGCTTTGATGAAAAATAGTTTGTGAATAACAACTATATAACATCCTCTAAGAAATTTTCAATAATTGAAATGAGAGTTTAGAACATGTAACCATCTTTGGATATAAGTATAGTGTGTTTTCACATTTGTGTAAAAGTCCAAAACTGGGAACCCAAAGTATGCGTACCCGTATGCATACTGGCGGTTGTTGGGAATCCGGGACAGTATGCGTACCCGTACGCATACTGGCGGAAAGTTCACGTCCGTGAATTTCTTCTGGAGTTTGGAAGTGAAAAACAAACTCAATATAGTTACTTAAGTACGCATACCTGTTCGCA
This sequence comes from Papaver somniferum, assembly GCF_003573695.1. Classification (NCBI taxonomy): domain Eukaryota; kingdom Viridiplantae; phylum Streptophyta; class Magnoliopsida; order Ranunculales; family Papaveraceae; genus Papaver; species Papaver somniferum. The sequence goes on from NC_039358.1 coordinate 23,874,359, forward strand.
TACTTAGGTAGGTTACTTTCTAGAATGGGTTTGTTCATGAACTAAAACATTTATATATATATATATATATTAAGGAATGCAATCTTTGCAAACCGTGGCTATAATGTTCATGAATCGGTTCGAGTGAATCAAAACTGATTTTGCTTCGATTGTGTCTTGTATACTTATATGAGATCTAAGAAATTGAACAACTCTCTAACTAGTTCATTTGAGTCATTTGAGCTAGTTATGGTGAAGATGAATAAGGTTGATATGTGTATATGGGTAAAAACTGTTTCTGATGGTTTTGGTAAATTTGGGTGTCTGGATGAGAAACAAATCTAAACCTAAAACAAATGCACTGCACGGGATTACTTAAGATTCGAGAGATCAATCTGTACAATCTTGTCCTAAACCAAGAAATGCTCGTTCCAGTCTTGCTTCAGTCACAAAGTGAAGGAGAAGGGTTGGTCTTAGGGACGGAAGCGAAGAAGGTGTTGAGACCAGAATGGTTAATTCTGAAGGTGTGGCTATTTTATGACTTGTATCAGAATTTGGAACTGACTTGTGGAATGAAAGCTATCAGTTCTTTGGTGTTTTTCTGGATACTGTGTTGTTCTAACCAAAAACTTGTTGTTTGGTCGAAAATGGGTAAAACCTATTTACACAAGTCATATTGAACGCACCTTGATCTCGTAGAAAGTGGGAGTGATTGAGTAATGGATAAGTGGGATTATGTGTAAATGCCAGAGACCACGTTCCCACCATGGAGAAAACAGGTCAGTTTACACCCACTACTTCTTACCGTCACTAACTGCCCTGCTTTCTGACACTTTCTTATAATGGGAGTGTTGCACGCCGCACGCTGTAAACCGCAAGACCAATACCCTGATGAGCATCCACCAGTTTGTGACATGTTTGATGTCTCGAGTGTTTTCATGGAAAACATGTAGCAGGTTGTGTGGAAAGTCAAAGTCAGGAGATTTTCCACAGGAGAATAGCACGTGATATTATTTGGCTTGTCTTAGTTGGTCGCCCAAAACTTACCACATTCCTGTCAATTCTGTGGTGAATTCGGATGGCTGAGATCGTAACTCATGAGAAAGAATGGCCATTGATTATGGAAACATTCTGTTGGCGCCTGATGACAACACAGTGGCGTCATTGGTACATGTCAGTGGCATAGTGGCGCCTGGCGTAGCCGTGGAAGCTATTTTGGCATATGGGTGTTAGACCCAAATATGGCTCTGACAACATTGCCCCTGTTTCTATATCAAACTTAAGGCCTTAGGAGAATTACTTGACTTAGTTGGCGTGGCAACTTTAGCTAAATTAGGGTTTGGCATATCGAAACCGTAATTAGAGTACGACATGGCCGCGACACGATGACGCTTTATGCAATCGGTTCCATGGCCACATCAAATGAACTATGGAAGGCCATAATATAGGAATAACCACAAGGCGCAAGGATGGCCACGGGTGATTATAGAATGGCGCCATTTTTAGGGTTTGGCGGGTCCCACATGGATCGTGGCATGTTGTAAGGCAAAGTAGCGTAATTGGGCCACGACTGGAAATTAGGGGTTCGACTAATGCCACTAAGGCAGAGCCGTTTAGAATACCCTAATTGGAATATGTTATGGCGTTTGGCCACGAACAAGGAGTGGGTTATGATCGCTGTCGTATGCGTCAAAAATAATTTCACTTTCCTAAAGTATATGATAAGAAAGAGTTCGTTTCCACAGAGAGGCAAATGTAGTTATTATGTATTCAATTTCCTAAAGTAACCAATTGGGGGGATTTCTGATTTTTATGTAAACAATAAAAGTAAATCAAAAGCAAAGTAATTGGAGAAATAATCAATGAGAGAAAGATATTGGTCGAGGAATTAATCTTTTATCTTAAACATGTGCTTGCATACATGATTAGAATTACAATTTAATCTCATCATCATCAAAAGTCTAGAGTATCAAGAGAGCAAGATATTCCAATAATTTCCTAAGTTCATCAACACACACATTTGAGCTGCGTGTGTGAATTCTACCTAAAGAATAACCTAACGCCTTGCGCTAATTAAGTTCAATTCCTAGGAGCTTTAAGTTTTGGAAATAGGCTAATCAATGCAATTGTCATACATTGCGCATGACAATTCGGACAAAGGTCAAACTCTACATATGATTACAAGAGTGTATCACTACAAACCGTAATCATATCATGCTCTCGTATTCGGGGTTATCGCTTGATGAAAAATCCTAAAATAGCTATGGACAAGGATGCAAGTTCAATTAATTGGCCACTTAACTAACCAAACATCTAAGTCCTATCACAATACATCAATCATGTGATTATTAAAACAATAGAGATTTGAACGATAATCAAGAGAGAAAACTAATGCATTAATCAAGCACAAGTTGTAGATATAGGACTACATCCTTAACCAATAATATAAGATTTAGCTACTCATAGCTATGGAGTTCATCATAATCAATAATAAAATAAAGAAGATGAAAAATAAATACGAAAGAAAACCCTAATTGTGTAAACAAAAGCGGCTTTCTCCTTAGCTCCAAGAATAATACGTGATACCCAAAAGTTGTAGAAGTCTTCTCTTTTATAGCTCCTCTTGTTCCAAAATTAGGCCCGAGTCTTCAAAATCCATTAGATAAAAATCCACGTGGCCCAAAAGTGAGAAAAACCCATGTAGAAACTCTGCCAAAACGTCGCCGGAAATGGCCGGAAGTTGGCCGTAAAAGTCGTGAGAATAGTGTCTCAGGTTACCGGTAAAGTCCGCCCGGTCGCCGGTCAACTGGGTCAAATCATCCGAGTCAACTCAGTCAAAGTCTCTGAGTCAAACCGGGTCAGATCATGAGTCAGACCTTAGTCAGTTATAGGTGAGCTAACCGGGCTGACTTAATTGAATTTCCATGGCATAAGCCATTGCACTGGCCTGAGTGATGTTGCACAATGATTGTGCATCATAGCTCCACCCAGACATGATGGCCCTGCACACTACAAAACTTACAACATCTTCAGCTCCATACTCACACCTCAGCTGCAATACTCCTTCCACTACTGCCTTCAACTGCAGCACCACCTCCACCTGCAATGACATTCTCCAACTCCAGCTGCTGCGACTACTTAGCCTGCAATCTTACAACTTCAACTCCACTGCAATATCAACTCAATTTTCTTGCTCCACCAAATCCATCTTCTTTGTAATAACACACCCTGCCAATTCTTGTAATACCATTGCCTCTGCATTTGTTCACTGCAATAACCCATTGTCCAGGAATGTCGCCACCAGTTCCATCTCGTTACATTCCGTAGCTCATAACCACCAACCTGTAAACCTAACATTCATCTAAAGCAGCTCCGTGACCACCCTGTCACTACTTGTTCTCCAGGTACAGCCCAGCAATACCAACTTAACTGCACTACTTCTCGCAACAGTTTAAACCACCATCACAGTTCAATTTCTCCTCTTCCATGACATGGCACCACCAAGACCTGTTACCAATTCCTCCACAAAACATCAACATCATCACTGCCTCAGTTTAGCTGCAGCATCCTTGCCATCTTAGGTCTGGCACCACTGTCTCATTCACTGCTTCATAACAACTCCATCCTTCTCTGTATGCATCTATTTATCTCCCTCCACTTGCAACAGTTCATACACAACCTTCTGTAGCAGCAACTCCAACTGCCTGCACTTGAGCATCAAACAGATCCAGTTAAACGCCAGCATAACATCTCCTCATTGAGCTGTCCCTGCAACTTCACAACTTCCCCATTCACAGTCACCAGTTCATCTGAGCTACAGATTCCATAGCTCCACAACCAACACCACTACTGCAACAACTTGAAAACTCATTGCAGCATCACAGATCCTTGGCAGTGACATATTCAACTCCCTGTTAGCTTGTAGCTACAACACCAACACTAATTCTCTGCACCTGCAACCACCTCAAATCTTCAGTTTCATTTCTGCATCTCAATCACTGCCATAACAGCACCAGCTCAGCTTCCTTGGTCACTTATCACCTGGAACTGTCACCGGAACCATACAACATCAGTTACACATAATCAATTCCTTGTCTACACAACAACCATTAGCTGCAGCTTCACAACTTCATCAAATCTCTACATTTCCTTCTCATTGAATTCAAATTTCAGATCAATCCCTCCAGTAATTCAACCCATCTACCAGCAAAACAAACGAATTCCTCCAAACCCTTATTTCAATTTCTGAGTAACTCTTATCCTTTTTCTCGATCTGCAACAGCATCAATTTCAGATTAACATCACCAAACCCTAAATTAAACCTAATTTCTCCACCAGATCAATCTAAACCCGAATCGAGTTTAACCCATCTTCTGCATACACAATTCAAACCTACCAAACCCCCATCTCGAAATTAAAGACAAACCCACTCTTCCATTGCTTCTCTTGTACCAACAGCATCTACTTCTGAATCTCAACCTTCAGTGACAGCAATAAATCACCATAAAAACCCTCTCTGAATTCCTTCCATCTCACACTCTCAGATTAATTCAGCAGTTGAATTGATGCTTCTCCCCTCGTCCCTCTTCTCTAATTCAACCAAAACCCTAAATTCAGAACCTAATTATCAGCACAACATCTCTCAATCGAAGCCACTGCAACACCACCTCCATCAGTTACTTGAATTTCTCCCTGCTCTCGATCTCACCATTACGCATCTCTTACATCTCTGTAATTCTCAGACAGCAGCAGCCATGGTTTACTTTACTCTCTTTGAATTTCAGACGAGAATGATTTAGAAGATTAGAGCGTGTTTGGTTGAGTTTTTGGAAACAGTTTTCTAAAATCATTCTTAACTGTTATCAAAACATAGCCCTTTGCCATGTTTTCATTGTTTTGTAAACTAAAATAAGTGTTTGGTAAGGTTGTTTTTGAAAACATGTTTCCAAAGACTAATTTGAGTTTTAACCAATGGTTGATAAACTATTTAATAATACCGATAATAATGCCGTTGTTGCATGTTGTATATGTAATCTACAAATAACATCTGATGTACATTTGTTATCAGAGAGTAGAAGAAAAAAAATGAAAACAGTGAAAACGAATTTTTTTCGTTTTCATTTTTTAGTGTAAAAAAAATTTTGTTTTCAAAAACAATTTTTGAAAACAATTCTCCACCAAACATGTTTTCATCCGTTTTTTGTTTTCAGTGTTTTCTAAATCAGAAAACTGTTTTCAAAAACTGAACCAAACATGCTCTTAGTTTCTCTCACTCGATTTTGGGTATTTGGTAGTAATGCAAATGGACACAGGCACCCAGTAATGGATATGGGCCACCCAGATTACATTAGTCTGTCAGTTTCAGGGGATCGACTTCCTGTTGCTTCACGCACCTGTGACTTGATCTTTTTGCTTCGATTTGCTCCAAGTGAACGCTTTTCTCTTCTTTCGAATTCTTCCAACAGCAGCAGTCGCCTCTTACTTCTCAGACCTACTTCATCTCTTCAATTTTTATTCATCACTAAAGCAGTCGTGTTTTTCAGACAGAAATTTGCATCACTAAAGCCGACATACTTTTCAGACAGAGATGAAGACATAAAAGCAAATAATAAGAAATAATCCGTCTTGTCCTTTTGAGCGACGTTTCTTCTTCTTTTGTCCCAAATGACTCCAAAGTACCTAAATACTCAAAAAAAACATAAGATACATAATTTACAAGAAAACTTAGCAAAGAAAGCATAAACAAAGATAAATATTAAGGTGTTTTAGACACTTATCAGGTTAGCACGTTGGCGCGTTATTTATGGCATGTTGACACGATTGTCATGCTACTGCGGCAAAGTGGCACGTTTGGCATGTTCGGCATGCTACTGCGACAAAGAGGCACGTTTGGCATGCCAAATAGTGTATTGGCGCGGCATGGCATGTTTGGCACGCCAATTAGTTATTGGCGCGGCATGGCATGTTTGGCATGCCACTAGCATGTCGGAGCGGAATGGCATGTTTGGCATGCCAATTAGCATGTTGGCGCGACTTTTGGGAAGCCAATTTGGCATCGTGACCATCTGGCGCAACTTTGCCTCTTTTGATACTGTGACAGGTTTAGAGCGACCTGATTGGTCGAAAAGGAGAGGCCGGCCAAGCATGGGTGTGGCCACACTTCTGTGTGCATGTGGCGGATTTAAAGCGTCCTGATTGGTCGATAGGAAATAGGGCGACAAGTATGGGCTCAACCACAACTCATGTGCGTGTGGCGGGTTTAAGGCGACCTAATTGGTCGATAGGAAATAGGGGTCGGTCGAGCAACATGGGGTGTGGCCACTTGCAAGTGGAGCTGGCTGGCCTATGGCATTGCCACACCTTCCTTTGTTGCTGCTCCTATTCCGCGGCTCCTTTTATTCCTTGTTTTCTGATTTTAGGCAGGATTTTGCACCTACTAACCCATGGCAGATTAATTACCTAGTCCGCCTAGGCTTAATTTCGACAGGCAAGGTCTAATATACTACGCAGGGCGCAAAAACCTAATTTTTGCAAATTAGTCAAGGGTAATATCTGAATCTTGTGAATTATCACAAAATTGATTGAATTCTATGTGTTGACACAGAGTTCTCTAAGTTCATTTCCAGAGAGCAGTATGATTTCCAATTAAATACTTTATGCAAGGACCTTAACCTTGATACTTGGAAATTCGTGTTACTCTGCTGCGAGTTAACACAAATTGTCATGCCATATCAACATTAAGGGTTCATCCGGGGAACATAGCACAAAAAACATTCAGAGAAACTTATATTAACTGAATAACATAGGCAAGGTGCCAAAATTTACAGAATATCTGGGATTGTTGCTACATGCACCATTCTGGATAAATTTTGTGAGAAAATATTGAGTTGCTCAATAAATGCGCCAGTGAAGAGGTTGAACACTCATCACTTTTACATGGCTCTGTCTTTTTGCAGAGTGACGGCCTATTAAATGTGAGGTTTTACAATCTTAACCCTGAACTAAAAATCACCATCAACATTAAGTCCCCTGCTTAGCTCGTAACAGTGGCATTGTTGCGGGGTAAGCATGAGATGGTGACAGACAAGAAATGAAACCAAAAGGCAATGCGGAGATTGCCAAGGAAAATTTGACTGACCTTGGCAAGAGGCACGAGTGGTCTATGGTCCTTGCGCTAGCGGCTTGGATCGCTGGCATACTCTCGGCTCGGCTACGGTGCTGGTGACATGGAGCATGGTGCTGGTTTGGCCACAGAACTCTGCATCACGGAGTATTAACGTTGGCTCGGCCGCAGAGCTTTGAGTCCTGGAGCGTTGGCGCTGATTTGGGCATGACTGAATCCAAAGCGGATTCCTTTTCCTACCCAGACTCCCAAGGCGCCGTGCATACATAAAGGGCGTCACACATCCTTTTATCCTTGCTTCGTTGGCTTTGCTTTTGCGGTGGCAAGCTTTTTTTTCGTCAGCAACCCAGGTGAGTCAATCATCCAAGATAGATAAGTATCCAATCAGCTGATATCCCGTATCTAGAGCCTTCATGTACGGAATGTAGAGAGTTTTCTTTTTCAAGTTTGATCTGTTTGTGTGATATAAAAGAGTACCTCGGGCTTTTCTTTTCATATTGATCACCACAGGATTGTGTTCATCTCTTTTTAGGTATTGCTCCATATCTTCTTGCAGTTTTCCTTTTGTCTCCTTTCATTATGTAGGTTATTGATGTTGACATAATACTTTCCTGTAGTATATGATGGGAACTCCTAATGGTTATTCTTCCAATTCTTCGGAGAAAAGTTTTGAAGCTGACAAACCCAGGGTTTCTACATCTGAGGAGGTATTAGAAAAAATCGATCCTTTGTTCCGTGAGGCTGGTCGGATTATACAAGGTATGCCTCTCACTCATCTACACCTTGGTCGGACGTGTGCTCAAGCTTTCATGGATTCGGTTGACATCGAGGAGAGAAATGGAGACATGATGAAACGCTCCATCGCGTCAAGTCTCAGTGTGCTGAAGTATTTCAGCAACCCAGTGCCAGGGCTGAAAGATTCGTTGTTCGACTGAAGCAGCGAAGGATAGATCCTAAGAAACCTCCAAGAGAGAGCAAGTTCAATTACCATTTTCATGACGGTATCGTAATCCTCGACTCTGATGTTGATGAACCAGAGTATCCTCAAGAGGCTGTTGGAGCATTTTCTGAGAAGGATGTCGGTGCGACCCACGAGAAAGAGACTGAAATGGCTTATGGAGGGGATGCCAAAACTACCGTTGGAGAGGACGCTGAGGCAGCCGTTGAAGAGGGCTTTGGATAAGGCGCTGAGGAAGCCGCTGGAGAGGATGTTGAGGCAGTCGTTGGAGAGGGCTTTGGAGAAGGCTCTGAAGAAGGCGTTGACATTATTAACTAGTTTTCATTATGTTATTTCCTTCCGTAGAAAACAATCTTTTCGTAGCTTGTAGATGCTTTTGATACTTCAGTTTTTTTTGTTCATGTGACTGGAGCCATGCTTCACCGAGTAATATTCTTTCATTCATGTTGTTTTGATAATTTCATATCTTTAATTGGATGAATGAATAAAATCTCCGAAAGAATTCCAAAACCCCTTTTACGAAAAACAAGTTCTTTCATTCTTCTAGAGCGATTCAGCTGATGGAAAGTCAAAACGCATAAATAGCGCAGCAATAATGCTAGCTGGCGCGTCACATCCCGTTCGGCTACTTTCACAATAACGCCTTTGTATGCCGTTTACAACCGTAACTCAAAACAGGGGAAACAATATCAATAGTTAAGGGTTTGACCAACCTTTTATCGGATTTTCCCTTGCAAATTACACAGGATGTCTGTAGCATACCGCCTGAGTATGTAGAAGTGTGAGCTGCCACAAGCTGGGAAACACGTCGCGAGAAGTAGATAAACCTCGTCAGGAGAAAGTTGAAGCCGGATGTTCTTATGCCGCCACTTGCTGATCTTCTTCCTTGCATATTCCCCTCTTCAGTACTTTTTGAATAAGATATTTCTTGTAGGGTTTGATTTTTTCTGGTTTCGAATTGATGGGTAATGGCTTTGTGAGGGTTTGGATTTTACTTGGTGCTTTTCACTTTGAGATTCAGAAAAACTTATTTTTGAAAGAAAGATACTTTTAGTTAAAATTGAAACCCTAGTTATGAATGCAAGCAGTGCAATCATTTTGACGGAATTACAAATATTGCACGGAGAGGAAAATTGTTGAAGGAAATACTAAGAAGAATTTTGAGGCAAGAGGTGGCGTGACTTTTTAGACTTTGAAGGGTTTGAGCCACTGGGCATGTATTACTATGCTGTATAACTTCTCCATGTTGATGAGCTTGCAGTAGCCTCCCAAAATAACTTCTGCTACTAGGTATGGTTCGTCTGTGGAGTTGGACGAAGGAGGCTGAGCGGCAACTTTCACTACCATGTCTCCAACTTGGAATGGGTTTTGACGTTGCGCCGCTATTTGATTCTTGGATCCATTATTGTTGACTAAGACAGCTTCCAAACTTTTGATGAAACACTTGAAGGGGACGGCATCCCATTCACATCTTCCAATGACACTCATGTTGATAATTGGATCTAGTCCCCAGGCCTGGGCGGGAGGAGAAGTGACTGGTTGCAGAAAGAGTTGTTCGATGAGACTTACTTGTGTCCGAAATTTATGTATGTACGTCGATGGGATTTCTCGAGGCAGCTGGGTTACATTGGCAAGTTCTAGATACAGAAGCATGTAGTCTTTAGGGTTGGACGGCTTGTTGGAAATTCTTTTAGTTACGGACACCGGCAGAGGACATACTCCTAATTTTGCTTTATTGTTATGCACCCACGAGCGCCCCAGAATCATGTCATAATTTGGGCATTCTTTGACAATGTGGAATTTGCCGTGTGTTAAAGCATCTTCCACCTTGGTTTCGAGATTGATGTAGCCATAAGCGTTCATTGTTTCTCCTTCCGGGTTTTTGACCACAATTGGGGAGTAAGTAGCCTCTTGCTTTGAAACCCCCGCAGATCTCAAAGTCTTGACAGTAACAATGTTGAAGTCAGATCCGCGTCGATTAGTGCGCTATCGAACTCGACATCTTTCAGGTGAGCAGTGGTCAGCATTCCCCATTTGCACTTTCCAACGGTGTTTCCCGAGAGAGGTTGGAATTTGGGAGCAGTTTCTTCGACAGAAAAGAGTCGCCTGCCCGACAAGACGCGATTAAGGGATGTAAATATATCTTGACGCTGCGCTTTGGAGAAATAGAGGATTTGACACACACGATGCATCATGCACTGCACTGTCTTGTGGACAGAGTCCCTAGAACGCATACAACTCCTGACTGGAAGGGGATCTCTGTGAACTCCCTCATTGCCTAGTTGAATTTCTCCCGCCTCCACCTTCTCCTTGAAGATGCGTTTCAATCTATTGCATCCATTGGTCGGGTGATGGACAAACCTGTGGTAGCGTCAATACTTGGGATTTGCCATCTCCTCTTCAGTTTGGGGACGCCTGATAGGAGGTAGCTTGATGGCATCATCCTGAATCCATGCTTCCAGAAGTTCAATTACCTCCTCGATTGGGAAAGGGAAATCCAGGGAAGATTCTCCGGCTTCTTGGTGTTGCGCAGGAGCTTTAGTCGCGGCCTTTAGAGGTGGAGACGCCTGATGTGCTGGTGCTGCACGCTTGGGTGACTGTTCTGCTGCTGGAGCTTTCCTTTTTCCTCCTTCACCCACCACGCTTACAGAGGGGCCAGTGTCATATTGCTTGTTGACGAGGTGTCTGTTTCCTCGAGTTTCGCGTGCGTCTTCACTCTTGGTCGGCCTGGTTCTTTTTAACAATGCTGGTGCTGTTGTGGCCGACCGCTTAACGTCTTCATGAAGTTCAAAGAATGTCTGGAAGCGTAGATTCTCCAATAAAGCGCGGTAAATGGGAACCATCCCATTGATGCAAGACTCCACCAATTGTTTCTCAGTCACGTTTGGGTCGTGACAATCCAGTGCCTGAATTCTGAATCTTTTGACCTAATCATTTGGATGTTCATTGTTTCTTTGGAACATCCTTCCGAAGTCTGAAAAGGTGATTTGCTCAGACACAAAGAAATGCTTCTTGTAGAAAGCTGCAACCATCTCACACCAGTTGGATATGATGTTTGGTGCAATGTTGTTGTACCAGGTGTACGCTCTTCCAGTAAGTGACTTTGAAAATTCTTTCAAGTGGAGGACATGATTGTATTCGTGCTCACCTAAGGATTCTAAATATCGATAGATATGTTCACGCGCATTACCAGTGTCGTCATAAAGGGAGAATTGAGGAGAAGAATATCCCCTCGGAAGAGGAACTCTTTGCACATCAGGAGGATACGGAGGTTGATGCTGGTGCATGTCCATCGGGGTTTCTCTGTCTCGATTTCTTAGAAATCGTTCCAAATCTTCACGTGTGATGAAATTGGATGGCTGATTCCTCTCCAATGGGTGGGCCTCTTCATCTACAAGGGTGCGCCCTGCTGAGGTACTGGTGCCATGGGTATCAAAAATGCTCCTCATTGGCTCTAGTCAGCGTGGTTCCTGCGGTAACAGCTCTGTTAGTGTCTTGAGAAAAGTAAGTGAAAAAGCGGGGGTCTAACAACAACACCCAATATTTCGCTTAGCAATCTGTATGGACAAACTCTAATATACTTTTTATGAGAATCAACTAGACAGTTAGACTCAATCAATAAAAAGATATATCAAAGAGTTTGTATCTCAATCTCTCGATTTGGTCTTTACTCAAGCAAATGGAAATCTGCGAGTCTTTATAAAAGAGATATAACTTGAACGGTACCAAAGACCAATGTCCAAGGATCAATCAATATCAATCAACAACCAAAGGTTGGATTTCCAATTGATGATATTTAACGCACAACCTGTATTATTCAATTATATAAAAAATATAATGTGGAAAAGAAATAACACAGACACCAGAAGTTTTGTTAACGAGGAAACCGCAAATGCAGAAAAACCCTGAGACCTAGTCCATATTGAATACACACTGTATTAAGCCGCTACATACACTAGCCTACTACAAGCTAACTTCGGACTGGACTATAATTGAACCCCAATCAGTCTCTCACAAATTCAAGGTAAAGTTGTACTCTTACGCCTCTGATCCGAGTAGGATACTGCGCACTTGATTCCCTTAGCTGATCTCACCCACAACTAAGAGTTGCTGCAACCCAAAATGGCAGACTTGATAATAAATAAATCTGTCTCACACAAAAAAGTCTATCAAAGGATAAATCTATCTCCCACAGAAAAACCCTAGGTTTTTTGTTCCGTCTTAAGATATAAAATCAAGGTGAACAAGAACTAATTGATAATCCGGTCTTATATTCCCGAAGAACAGCCTAGATTAATCAATCACCTCTCAACAATCCTTCTTGACTACACAAGCGGTTTGTCGAGGAATCACAAACAGTGAGACGAAGATGTTTGTGACTTCTTTATTTTGCTTATCGGAGAACTCTCACGATCTCAAGCCAATCAATAGATTGTACTCATACGATAGAAGATGCAAGATCAGATCACACAACTACGATAAAAGTAGTATCGGTCTGGTTTCATAATCCCAATGAAGTCTTTAAGTCGTGAACCTGGTTTTACAGAAGAAAACCAAAGGTTAAAGGAGAATCGACTCTAGCGAGCGCACTAGTATCACACAGACGTGTGGGGATTAATTTTGCACAATGCTAGATGTCTCCTTTATATAGCCTTCAAATCAGGGTTTTGCCTTAGTTACAAGCAATCCATATTCACCGTTAGATGAAAACCTGATTTAGATTCAAGCTAATATTTCTCAACCGTTAGATCGAAAACTTAGATTGTCACACACACTTGGGTAGACGTCTACTGGGTTTGTCAAAACCACGCCCAATCGTGTACGTGTGTGTTGGTTCAACATAGTAACCCAAAAGGTTAACCATATGAGCAATTCATATTAACCTAGTTTTTCTTCACCATAACTAGTTCAATTGACTCAAATGAACTAGTTAGAGAGTTTTTCAATGGCTATGAGATCTTATGTAACTGCATAAGACACAATTGAAACAAAGATGATTCGATTCGATTGAATCGGCTCATGAACTTTATAGCCACAGTTCGCGTAAGGCATTCCTTAGTAATTTAAGTTTCATGTTCAGAGCACATGTTTAGATCATAACCACTTAAGCTCACAAACAAGTTCGCGGACTTAAGGAAACCGGCATAGTTTTCCAAACTCAGCAGAAAATCTCGGCAAAGAGACTTCCGCCAGTTCGCGGACTAGGTTCGCGGACTGAGTTCGCGGACTTGAACTTCACGAACAAATTTGGAATCCCAGCAGAAATTCTCGGTACAAGAACTTCCGACAGTTTGCGGACTGAGTTCGCAAACTGGGTTCGCGGACTTGGCAAAGCCAATTCCTCCGGTTTCTCTCAATCAACAAAGTTCGAAAACTTTGGATTAAGGAATACATGGTTATGTAATCTAAACTCTCATTACAATCATTGAGACATTCTCAGAGGACGTTATATAGCCGTTATTCACAGACCGTTTCACGTCAGAGCAATTCTCAAAGTAATTGAAACTTTTCATGACTTTCGTCACTAGGTGAAGATAAACTTGATCAAAGCGAAACGCTTTACCAACACACGATTTCGAGAAAAAGATAAGTAGTGAATACTCAGCTCGAAATGTCAAATGTGTATGATCCAGTCTATATAGCATACGACTTTTTGTCTCATAAGAAGTAGGAGATATAATATATAGACTTTTGAGTGATAGATAAGTTCAAGTCTCCACATACCTTTTTGAAGTTCCACGGTTCTTTGAGTAGATCTTCGTCGTTGTATGATAAATCGCCATGAAGTCCTTGAGCTCAACTACAATTTTCTATCCTAGTCCGAGACTTAGTTATATTAGACTAGAAATCAAGACTCATAGTTTTGATCACTAACATTGACAAACATGCTTGATATAGCAACGCATGCGAGGTCGGCCGAGCTATGCTCTAACAGTAAGCACCTCCTTCTGAGTTGAAGCCATGTCAGTCTGATCCTTAGCAAGAACTTCATGTCTTTCCATCAAATCAACAATGGTGATAAGGGTTGGCCTCTTCTGGTTCCTCCAATCTCTCGTCTTGATGGTGGAGTGGCGGAGGCTCTGGTGACAACTGGGGTGTCACGCTTGAAGAAATATTGGGGGTGGCGGCAGCGGATCTGGCCCTGGTGATCGGAGGTGTGACGCCTGAGGGAATGCTCCTGTGCTACTAGTGCTGATCATGATGACAGGTGGTACATTGATGCCACTGGAAGGGACGTTGATACCAAGGACGTTCTCAACGCTGGTGGCATCAGGGCTTGTTGTTGATCCGGATCTGAGCTCTACCATCTTGAAATTGGGATTGAAAAAATGAAATTGAAATTTGGAAATTGATTTTGCAACCGAGAGATTAATCTCCCACTGTGCTCGCCAGTTGTTTATGGGTAAAAATTGTTTCTGCTGGTTTTGGTAAATTTGGGTGTGTGGATGAGAAACAATCTAAACCTAAAACAGATGCACTGAACGGGAGTACTTTAGGTTCGAGAGATCAATCTGTACAATCCTGGCCTAAACCAAGAAATGGTCGTTCCAGTTTTGCTTCGGTCACGAAGTGAAGGAGAAGGGTTGGTCTTAGGGAGGGAAGCGAAGAAGGTGTTGAGACCAAAATGGTTAATTCTGAAGGTGTGGCTATTTTATGACTTGTATCAAAATTTGGATCCGGCTTGTGGAATGAAAGCTATCAATTCTTTGGTGTTTTTCTGGATACTGTGTTGTTCTAACCAAATACTTGTTGTTTGGTCGAAAATAGGTAAAACCTATTTATACAAGTCATATTGAACGCACCCTGATCTCGTAGAAAGTGGGAGTGATTGAGTAATGGAGAAGTGGGATTATGTGTAAATTCCAGAGACCACGTTCTCACCATGGAGGAAACTGGTCAGTTTACACCCACTACTTCTTACCGCCACTAACTGCCTGCTTTCTGACACTTTCTTATAATGGGCGCGTTGCACGTCGCACGCTGTAAACCGCCATACCAATACCCTGATGAGCATCCCCTAGTTAGTGACATGTTTGATGTATCGAGTGTTTTCATGGAAAACATGTAGCAGGTTTCTATGTGTGGCAAGTCAAAGTCAGGAGACTTGCCACAGGAGAATAACACATGATGTTATTTGGCTTGTCTTAGTTGGTCGCCCAAAACTTGCCACAGGCCTGTCAATTCTGTGGAGAATTCGAACGGCTGAGATCGTAACTCATGAGAAAGGATGGCCATTGATTATGGACACATTCTGTTGGCGCCTGATGACAGCACAGTGGCGTCATTGGCACATGCCAGTGGCATAGTGGCGCATGGCGTAGCCATGGCAACTATTTTGGCATATTGGTGTTAGACCCAAATATGGCTTTGACAACATTGGAACTATTGCTATATCAAACTTAAGGCCTTAGGAGAATTACTTAACTTAGTTGGCGTGGCAACTTTAGCTAAATTATGGTTTGGTATATCGAAACCCTACGGCATGGTCGCGACACGGTGGCGCTTTATGCAATCGGTGCCATGACCACATCAAAGGAATTATGGCAGGCCATAATATGGGAATAACCACAGGGCGCAAGGATGGCCACATGTGATTATAGAATGGCGCCATTTTTAGGGTTTGGCGGGTCCCACATGGCTCGTGGCATGTTGTAGGGCCAAAGTAGCGTAATTGAGCCACGAATGGAAATTAAGGTTTCGACTAATGCCACTAAGGCAGAGCCGTTTAGAATTCCCTAATTGGAATATGTTATGGTGTTTGGCCACGAACAAGAAGTGGATTAGCACGTTGGCGCGCTATTTATGGCATGTTGACACGATTGTCATGCTACTGCGGCAAAGTGGTATGTTTGGCATGTTCGGCATGCTATTGCGGCAAAGTGGCACGTTTGGCATGCCAATTAGTGTATTGGCGCGTCATGGCATGTTTGGCATGCCACTAGCACGCCGGAGCGGAATGGCACGTTTGGCATGCCAATTAGCATGTTGGCGCGGCTTTTGGGAAGCCAATTTGGCATCATGACCATCTGGCGCAACTTTGCCTCTTTTGATACTGTGACAGGTTTAGAGCGACCTGATTGGTCGAAAAAGAGGGGTCGGCCAAGCATGGGCGTGGCAACACTTCTGGTGTGCGTATGGCGGATCTAAAGCGGCCTGATTGGTCGATGGGAAATAGGGCCGGCAAGTATGGGTCCAGCCACAACTCATGTGCGTGTGGCGGGTTTAAGGCGACCTTATTGGTCGACAGGAAATAGGGGCCGGTCGAGCAACATGGGGTGTGGCCACTTGCAAGTGGCGCCGGCTGGCCTATGGCATGGCCACACCTTTCTTTGTTGTTGCTCCTATTCCGCGGCTCCTTTTATTCCTTGTTTTCTGATTTTAGGTAGGATTTTGCACCTACTAATCCATGGCAGATTAATTACCTAGTCCGCCTAGGCTTAATTTCGACAGGCAAGGTCTAATATACTGCGCAGGGCGCAAAACCCTTATTTTTGCAAATTAGTCAAGGGTAATATTTGAATCTTGTGAATTATCACAAAATTGATTGAATTCTATGTGTTGACACGGAGTTCTTTAAGTTCATTGCCAGAGAGCAGTATGCTTTCCAATTAAATACTTTATGCAAGGACCTTAACCTTGATACTTAGAAATTCGTGTTACTCTGCTGCGAGTGAACACAAATTGTCATGCCATATCAACATTAAGGGTTCAGCCGGGGAACATAGCACAGAAAGCATTCAGAAAAACTTATATTAACTGAATAACACAGGGAAGGTGCCAAAATTTACAGTCTTAACCTTGAACTAAAAACCACCATCAACAATATGAAAGTGCTAATACGGCTAACCATTGGTTAACTATTGTTGAACCAACTAGGTGTACACGTTTTGGTACAGTTACTCAAACCTAAATAAAGTTACATTTCATTTGTGTATAACAAGCTAAGTTCGATCTAACGGTTGAAAGATATTAGCTTGAATCTAATTAGATTTTCATCTAACGGTGAATATTGAATGCTTTGTTACCAAGGTAACTTAGATTGCAAACCCTGATTTGGAGACTATATAAAGGAGAACTCTAGCAACTGGGAAACCTAATCCCCACACCTCCTGTGTGATACTAGTTGTGTAAGCTAGAGCCGATTCTCTTTTAACCTTAGGTTTTTCTCGAGACTCTATAAGTTAACGACTTAAAGACTTCATTGGGATTGTGAATCCAGACACAACTATTTTCTCTGTAGTTGCGTGATCTGATCTTGCTGTTTCTATCGTGATTGAGTACAATCGTAAGATTGGCTTGAGATTTATATCTCCGATAGGCAAGATAGAAAAGTAGTCACAAACATCTTCGTCTCATCGTTTGTGATTCCATAATATCTTGTTTCGCTAGTCGATTAAGATTATTGCGAGGTGATTGATATTTCTAGGTTGTTCTTCAGGAATATAAGTCTGGTATATCAATTAGTTCATGTTCACCTTGATTTATCAAAAGACGGAACAAAACTCGTAGGTATTTCTGTGGGAGACAGATTTATTTATTCCTATAGACTTTTTTTTTGTAAGACAGATTTGTTTATTAAAGTCTTCGATTTTGGGTCGTAGCAAGTCTTAGTTGTGGGTGAGATCAACTAAGGAAATCAATTGTGTAGTATCATGCTGGGATCAGAGACGTAAGGAGCGCAACTGTACCTTTGATCAGTGTGAGATTGATTGGGTTTCAACTACAGTCCAGACCGAAGTTAGTTTGTAGTAGGTTAGTGTCTGTAGCGGCTTAATACAGTGTGTGTTCAATCTGGACTAGGTCCCGGGATTTTTCTGCATTTGTGGTTTCCTCGTTAACAAAACTTCTTGAGTCTGTGTTATTTGTTTTCCGCATTATATTTTGTTCTACAATTGAAATATCACAGGTTATGCGTTGAATCGGTCAATTGGTAAATCCAACCTTTGGTTGTTAATTGAAATTAATTGATCCTTGAACATTGGTCTTTGGTACCATTCAAGTTATCTCTCTTAGATTCAATCGGGCTTGCAAATTATTGTTTGTTTGATTGCGGATTGAATTAAGAGATTGAGATATAACTCTTTGATGTACTTTTCTTAAGATTGAGTCTGACTGTCTAGTTGATTCTCTTGAAAGTATATTGGAGTTAGTCCATACATATTGCTAAGCGAAATATTGGGTGTGACCCCCGCTTTTTAAATTGGTATCAGAGCAGGCAAACACTTTTAAAGACCTCATAAGTCTGTGTTTGTAGCGATCTGACTCTATGGATAGAAATTCTATCTCCATAAACGTACCACCAGTCTTCGATGGCTTAAACTACTTGTGGTGGAAAATCGCTATGCGTGCTTTTCTTCAAGCTCGTGATTTTCAAACATGGGTAGGTGTTGTTAATGGCTATGATCCTCCGGTTAATACAGAAGTCGATGTATCTATCCTAAGGATATTGGTAGATATTGTCCGGAAGAAATCCTTGCTGCAAAGAAAAATTCTGACGACTTAAGTACTATCATACATGTCATTACCCCAGACCTTCAGCATCATGTGACTACTTGCACGAAGTCTAAAGAAGCATGGGATATCTTAGAAACCGTATTTGAAGGGAATACCTGTGAAAAAGAAGTTAGGCTTCAAAACCTAAATTCTGATTGAGAAAACCTTCGTATGGCAGATGAAGAATCATTTGATGAGTTTAATCACAAAGTGTCTGAAATTGTTAATGCATCCTTTGCAATGGGTAAGACTATTCCTGAAAAGGACATTGTGATGAAGATTCTCAGATCTATGCATCCAGATACGATTCTAAGAAGCATGCCATCGTTGAAGGAAACAATCTCGCAACGCTTTCCAAATATACTCTGGTTGGGAAGTTAAAGATCTTTGATCATGAGCATACATCCAAATCTGGAAAGGATGTTGTTTTCAAAGCACAAAAGAACATTAAATTACTTGATAAAAATAAAAGTGTTTGCATCTCTGAAGATGATCCTTCTGAGGCTGATTCATCAGATGAAGATCTTGACAATTCAATCTCTTTGATCACAAGACAGTTAAGAGATCTTCGAAGAAAAGTAAACGGTTCTCCAGAGATAAAACCAGGTCATCAGATAAACCCCATAATCGTGTTCCTCCTTAAAACAGGGATAATGATGAAACTGATGATGAGGATATGCCTCAGTGCTTTAAGTGTAAAGGTTTTGGACATTTTGCAAATGAGTGTCCAAATCGAAAGAAATACACTGGGAACAAAGGTCTAGCTGCAACTCTTGATGAAATGTATGAAAACTATGATTCTAACGAAGAAGAAAAATCAAGTACTGCGCTTCTCTGTGAAAATATTAATATTGATAACTATAGCAATACATACATAAATCTCGATAGTCTTTCAGAAGAGAACTCAACCAATCTGGAAGAAAAAGTTGACCTTTCTGTTGGAAACTCTCTGTCAAATTTTCCAGGTTCCACTATGTGTCTAGCAGCTTACACATCTCGGGTGTCTGAATCATATTCTAGGTTGACATGCTCATATTGTTCACTCAAAGGTCATGAACTGTCAAAGCGTTTCAAGTACAAACACAAATTGAGGCATGTCAACAAACTTCAACGAAGAGCGAATCGATTAGCAAACAAGCTCAAAGTTGTTCAAAACACCGCTGAGGTATGTAAGATTTTATCTTCGTCGAAGAAGTTAGTTTCCAAGGATAAGACAAGACCATTAGAAAGAAATTTATGATCTAAACACTATGAGAAACAGGATTCTATGAATTCCGATCAAAAAGGATATGGTGGACAGATTATTGTTCACCCCAGCACAACTTAAATTGTGTTGGTTAGTGCATCTTGTCTTGTGTGCCTGATCAAAAGAGACAAGATTCTGCACATCTCAGGCTTTAGAAAAAAAGAAGCGTTTTTAATTTTTTTTTTCTTTTTTAGCTTTGCCTGTTTTGCAAGATTGGAATTCTTCCATATCTAATTGATATTGGAAATGACTCCCCTGGTGAATCAATAAAGGAGGGTTATTCTCGACAATTTTACCCCTCTTAGGGTTATGAGTTGTGCGTGCACGAATCTGTGTTTAAAGGTTTCGTAACCCTACATTCCTTTTTCCTTCTCTAAAACTTTTTTTAACTTAAGACTGCTTGTTGAGTTTAAATTGCGATTCCTCTCACAAACCCGTACGCATATGGATACACCAAGCATCATGTCTTCTGATGGAAAAGATGTTAATATGATTGTTAAGCCATCAATCATGAAGGAAAAAGAAAGATCTCCGTTACCTCCAACTTTGAAAAGAAAAAGAAGGAACGTGAGGAAGCCAAAAGTTGTTCCTTCAAATTCTCAGAAGTTTTCTGATGTTCTTGAAGAGTTGAAGGAGACAAGAAAGAAGATTCAACAAATAAAGGCTTTTTTTATGAGAACTCTTGAAATTCAGAAGGCCCTGGTTCGACATCATCATCCCAGAAGGTTTGTTGGAATTGACTCCTTTCTTCACGAACCATATGTTCCCATGGCTGTTGACGACAAGGAGTTCGGGGACGATAAAGAATTTTTCAGAGGTCTCAATGTCTAGGAATCTTCTTATGAGAATTTATTCTTGTGTTTTAAGAATGATAACTAGGGTTTGGAATAGCCATTATTGCGTTTACACATAGCTATGTCCAACGTTTTCATCTTGCAATGTTTTTAGATTTATTTATTTAAATTCTAAAGTTTATTTGGAAGATGATTTTGCAGTATTAATCTTTATGATTTTATATATTACAACTTGTTACGGGATATGTGTGTTTGCGTCCGTGAACTATGATTGTCCCATACGTGGTCAAAATTTAAGTTTTTCATATGTCGGTATGCAAGTATTGATAAAAGATTGAATGAACTTTTGACAAACAAAAGATAAGCCTATTATGTCATTATGTAAATATTGATGGAAGATAGGATGAGCTTTTGTTTACAAAGATTAAGTCTATTATATGTCATTGTGCAAATGGTGATGAGAAATAGAGTGAATCTTTGTTTATTCCGCGGTATTGATCTTCCATGATCCATATTTTTTATGTATATACTGTGCGGCTCCGTAAGTTCTCTTATATGAGCATTTCCGATTATATTAATCATGAGTTCTCTTGTGGTTAATCTAATTGATATTTTTGGATATAAATTCACATTTCATGTGATTCGTTAATGTCCAAAGAAATCATTCTTTTCTTGTGAAAGTAAGGTCGCTCTTTTTGTTCTTTCGGGAATAAAATTTTATGGGGGAGAGTTCTTAATTGAACTTGTGCTTAATTGCCAAATCTTTGTGGGGAGTGCGACTTTGTAATATTATAGGGGTTATCTTGTATCTTCATAAACTCCTTGATGAATGCATTTAGTTTCGGCTATATGATTGCATCTAAAAAGTTGATATGTGCTCATCAAATGTCTCTATGGAAATTTCATTAGGATCTCACAAGTTTTCCTACCTTTGCCAATTTTATTGACAAAAATGGGGAGAATTAACGTGTAGTTCACACTACAAATACATATGGTTTTCGGATCATTATGTAGGGGGTGGTTTTCATGTGAGATGAAGTATTGACTAAGGGGGAGTGATACATATCACCATAGTATTGTTGTCAAAGTTGTGATACAATTGAACTTTGATGTTGTGTGATAATACTATGACACTGTATAACAATGATTGAGAGCTATTGTTTTCTCATTGTCATGGCTACGGATCTTCAGCAACGATGATGCTGAATTGAATATCTTTGGAATCATTAGAGTATTTGGAAGTGACGAAGATTTCGAGTAATGTTAAAGAACCAAGGAGATCAAGCATGTTGATGAAAAGCTACAAAGTTTATTTATTTTGTATTCCATATGTATTGATTGTTTTGTCATTAAAATTGACTAAGGGGGAGATTGTTAGAGCATTGCTCGATCGAACTCGCAAGCGTTGTTATCTCAAGCTTGTTTGTCAAGTTTAGTTGTCAAAACTATAAGTCTTGATTTCTAGTCTACTTATAGCTAAGTCTCGGACCAGGATAGCATGTGTAGCTGAGCTCTAGACTCCACAGCGTTCATCATGCAAAGACGAAGAACTACTCAAGGAACTGGTGGAACTTCACCGACAAAAAGGTATGTGGAGACTTGAACTTATCTATCACTCAAAAGTGTATCTATTGTATCTCCTATCTTGAGACAAAAGTCGTATTGTTATATAGACTTCGATTATACACATTTGCTATTTCGAGCCGAGTTTATCTCGCTTATTTATTTATCGAAATATGTGTTGGTAACCTTTCTCTTTGGCCAAGTTCATCTTTACTCGTGACGAAAGTCATGTTGAATATTTCAATAAATACCCAAGACTTAGGTCATTTTCATGTATAAATACGTCATGATCTTATAAGACAAAGGACACTGGTGTACAACTATGTCCAAATGAGAAATTTTCAAATTTCAACAGAGTATGAACATCCCACAACTTCCTAAACCCTCAGCTATTTGCAATTTAGACCATAAGAAGCAAAAGCAAAAAAAACCTATATCAACTGTCTATTTTTAGAATTTAAAGCATACTTGGCGGCTATGCGATAGATATGGCATACTAGGAGGTTTTGTCCACACTCACAACACGTCTGTAAAATTGACAGAAAAAAAACTCCTATTAAATAATAGAAGATAACTTCACTGATAATCAAGAGAAGGCTACGAAATAAAACCTGATGAGGAAGAGAATGAACCATTCGGTGAGGTAATCTGCACAGACCCACAAAGGTTAAAATAGAGAAATTAGCCGCTGAAAGAGGTTGAGGAAATTTTGTATATTTTCTGTAAACTACCGCTGAATTGCATCAATTGAAAACTGTAAGTCCTGAATCAGGTCGTCTTGATACCTTATATTCAAACAACAGTGGCAGAAGGATTAGTGCAGGCACATAGAGATCATCATATGACGGAGCCAGAACATATATGTTGTGGGATCGAAAAACTTTTGTTCCAACACTCACAATTTTTTTATTTGATCCATAGTTAAGCTATAGTAATATATAGTTATGAAGTACATCTCTAAAATACCTATATCATGGCTGCAGATTATTGAAAGTAGATGAAAATCTATGTACATACAAATCAAAGGTCCTTACCTTAGAGTAACAGCTGAACTAGCACAACTATTACAAGCTCCCAACTGCATTTGTAGCTTTACTACTGTATTTTTCCTTGAAGAAATACAAAACGCCAAAGATTTAATTGATTTAATCTTAACTAGTTGTGCGCCCAGCCTAAATTGATCATCCAAATATAATTTAACTTGCCCTTAAAACCATCAATTGTCTTTATGGAAAAAACAAAACTACACGAACTAAGGCTAAGCTTGGTAAATATCGAATTGTCTACATACAGTATCTGAGGACTTAACTAATACTCCATATCTAAAGGGGAACCTAATGAAGTTCGCAGGATTCAAATGAACTAAGTTAATTAGCAGATACGCTTTAATTACTCTCACGTCTTCAAACAGACATACTACCTCCATTACGCATAATATATGTTTGAATCCCCTATGAATATTGTTCGCATTTTCGATAAGTTGATATTGTAACTGCAGGAACCTTATATATTTTTGCATCCAACATATGGGAGAAATTCTCCCCGAGAATCTAATAAATTATTTTAAGTTCATCCAGAAAATGAAACTTATAAAAATAAACTAATGATTCTGCAAAATAGAACAAAATTTAATTATATTAGGAGTTTTTCCAACTTCATATCATAAATACATGTGCCAAATGGTTATGGGTAGCGAAGACTAAACATATACTTACTAAATCTAGCTGGAGATACGCATCCTCCCCCGTTGAATTCATAATCAAATAGGTGATGATGCATTGCAGACCATGAATCTGGAAAGTTACAGTAACAGAAAATGGTAGCTAGTCAAGTGCACTTTTGGCTAATAGCACTCTACAAAACAAAGGTAAGGCAGTCCATGATTACATTTTGTACAATCCAGATATTTTATTTACATTTTAATTTTCTTACCCAAATCATCCCAACTTTTAACCACAGAAATTGATACATCAATGAGGAAAACCATGTTGGCGGTATCAGAGGTCGCACCATATATTCTGTAGAAGCAATAAATTCAACAGTTCCCTTCAAAATTTCAGAGGTCGCACCATATATCAGATGTTCCGCATCAATTCTTATCTCAAGGCTAGAGAAAACCTGCTCTTGAGATGAAAGAAAGAGTGAAATCTAGTTGGGCTCACAGTGTTCCCATCAAGTAATCAATATAACAATCCAAGTAGAACAAAATAAATATTGCGTCACGTCACATAACCCATATTCTTGAGATGAAAGACAGACTGAAATCTAGTTGGTAATGTAATAAGCTTACTTCGTAACTTCTAACCATCAGAAGATCATTAAGTAATTAAGAAATCACTGTCTCAATAAATTTTAAATATTGATTTAAGGTGGTGTCTTACACATTAATCCGATGATTCAGATTGCTTCTTGGGACACATCCAAAATTAGCTATTGGTTCATGACTTGTGAGCTCAACAAAAACAATAGGTGCAATCTCAACCCCTTAACTTTTTGTGCATTTGTACAGAAAGCATGGCAACAGCTAATAGAATGTACTACTTAAAATAGGAATGAACTTCATATGGTCGAAATGATGACTGCCCATTTTGAAATGAAACAAATTAAAGAATGACTGCTTACTTGTAAGTTGTGAGCACAAAGTCTTCTTTATCTTCTTTCTAGCTCAGCATCGTTGAAACAACAAATAGCATATGACTTTTAGACATTAGTATCAGGAACAACACCTACGAAACAAAATTAGCAGGAACGCTTTTGAGAAATTTTTAGTCTTCCCTAGAAGCTAGCTATCACAATAATCTTAAAGCTAGAAAATTAGAACTGGCAGGTTAATTTACTTGTTGATTCACTTATAGTGATCACCATATGTTCCATAAAAATATGAAAATTTCATTGAGACGCAACTATATTCTTAACAACTTCAAATTTAACATAACATTTATTTAGATTCTCAACATTCACTTAGAATCAGGTGAAACACAATTTCATTTGTTACATGCAGCACCACAACTCACAATGCAGAAACATACACCCACACTTAGAATCAACTGAAACACAATATAAGTTTATATGCATAGTGTAGTATAAAATTATTTAGGTAGAAAAACCAATAGTCCTTATAAATAAAAACACAATAGTTGGTTATTGTAGTATAAAATTAATCGGGTAGAGGAAATCCTCCTAGGAGTTTTATATGCATCCTGACTTAATTCAGTCATAAAAGAAGAACCCAAAACAAGGTCTTCTGAAGCCTCTTCTGTTATTCTCATATACAATAACATAATTACTACGATATGGATCATATTTGATCTCTCAACTACAACTTCCTCTGCCTTTTTCAGTATTTCTTGATTCTTTAATCTTTCACGGTTCATATCGTTGGACCTGGATCTATTCCATGTCGATTAGAGAATTGTCTCTGAGGATACATGAATCAAGCACTATTAATGCTTCTCTACACCGTTTAAAAGCAATTCTCTAGAGACATTTGAAGTAGGATGAATAACAAGGTGAGCCAATTGAGGACTGGAAGATGTCAATGGTGATAATCCCAAAGTTGTGACCATTAATCACAGATTACCCAACTAAAACTCAGAGAAATTCAAATTCATTACATTTTGAAAAATTTGGGCATAGTATGAATCAACCAAATCAAGAACTTAACTGAAAACTGGCATGCAGAAAGTAACAAATTAATAAGAAGAAAACTGATGAAGGGAACTCTGTAGTCTGTGATAAGCATACACGGTTAATATCAACGACCTTAAAAAAAATAATTAAAATCAACTTAATTACATGATGGAACTATTAGATTTAGGTCACCTGGATTCAAATCTGATTCGCTCGAAATTCTCTATTAAGAGTTTTACCCAACGACGAAGAAAAAAATGAGAGAACACATGGAATAGAAAGGGAGAACGGGTATGGGTTTTAGCTTAGGTTAAAGGACATTTCATTTCAACACGGATCACTTCCAACCAGCTCTGACCGATTTGACCATGTCCGTCAAACTGGGTTGACTGAAATCTTGTCTGGGTATAAGGTTTGACCAAGGTAGTCAATTTCGGATTTCGGATTGTCTCGGTCGACACCGAGATACTGGTACAACTTTGTCTCGGGGAAATTCCGTTTTAAAATCTCGGTAAAATCTCGGTTTCATATTTTATATCCTCGTGTCGATAATCACTTAAAAGAAACATAGTATTAGTAAATCTGGTTGTTCACCTTCCTCATCATCAACACCAAATAATAATTTTAGCTCAAGAAATTCAAACACAACAACAAGCAATAATACTAGTGAGTGAATTAATCTTTTTAATTTTTGTACGTGAGATTAGTCCACTCAATTTAAAAAGAAAAAAAAAATCCGGCCAAGACAAATCAATTCCGACCGAAAAACGCGTTTCCGGCCGAAATTTTCGCAAAGATTTCGTCCGACCGAAATTAACAAAATCGTGTCTTCTTGAACCGAAATCCGAAATTTCGCCGAAATTTCGGCCGAAATGACCGAAATCGACTACATACGGTTTGACTAATACCTTAGTATTTCTTTGAGGATAGCCCAAAAAAATTCAGCCCAAGTTCAAACCTTTTGAGTGCCTTAATAGGCATATATGCATGATGTACACATGTTACATTAGTATCCACTATCCAGTCAAGGGCACCTTTATAAATTTTATCCGAAAACCAAAGTAAAAGGAACCGAGAGAAGGACTTAGGGTACATCTTCTTTCCCTTTCTCTTTTGTTTTTTCTGTTGAAGTTGTGGTACTCTAAAATCAAGTGTTCATTTTGTGTAATTCTTTGGAGAGTTTTTGTATTTGAATTAGAGATTTATGACTCATCATATATACACACTTGAAGGAATATAATTTGTGGTGAGTTTTTAGTTGACCTAGGGTTGGAAAAATCAGCAACATATATAGAGGAAAGTGAGCAACTTCTGGTGGTTAATTAGTGATACGTAATCGATTAAGGGTACCTAGAGTCAGTGTTGTTTAATATGAAGTTAGGAAGAACGCAAAAAAAAATACAAAGAGAAGAACACAATTGATTCTTCTAACTTCTTCTTCTTTATAACTGTGAAAGAAAAAACCCTATTACAAACCAAAACTATGGCTGCACACTCTCTCGAGTTTCTCTCCACCTGCTAACTTCTTCTTCTTAATTTCTTGAAAGAAAACTCGATTACAATCAATAACTGACTTCTCTCCCTCTCATTTTCTCTGCCTTTCTAGCCTACAAGTCTCCAAGTCTCCCCCTTTTATATCGGTGTAAACTTGTTGGAAAAGAATTAAAGTTATGAGTTTTCAGAACTCATCTAAACTAGCTAGTTAGGAAACCTCAAACTTCTAGGCCAAGTTATCAAACTTACACCTCTTCTAGTACCTTTTAGATACTCTAAACTAGGAATCCAATCTAGTTATGAAAACTCAAACTTCTAGGCTAAGTCAATAACTTACACCTCTTCTGGTATCTTCTAGTTACTCTCTACCTGTAATATGGCTCAATTAAACCTAGGCTAATGATTAGCCTCATCTGGCATCTTTAGTTGTCCCTCTGCTTCTGTTATTTGCTTGTGTGAATATAATCTTCACATTACTTAAGTTCTGTGCATATAATCTGCACATCCAACTATCTAGCCGTTGATACAGCTCTGTCAAGATAATCTTCACGTCACTCTTCTAGCCTTAATATGGCTCAACTTCTGCTACGATACTCGTGTATCATGGATCCCCCATTTTAGGAAGCTGAAACTCCTGTGTAAGCTATAAACTGAAGGTGGGAAAACCCAGTCTCCCCCTGTTCCTTGTTGAACCACCTTGCTTTACTTAGGTTAAAAACCCATCACCCTCTATATTCCGCTTTAAAACTTAACTTCTATCTCAGTTGTCTCGAGCTCATTCTCTAGTACTCTTGCGTAACATCCAGCTGACTTCCCACGGTCATAAACAAACCCAAATCTTCGCTTCTAGTACTGAGCTTAGTTACACCAATAGCAAACATTGACTCCTTCTTCTCGTCTTTGGAATCTGAACATACTAATCTCTGATCATCATCTTCTGTTTTGAAACCAGTGACCACCATATTTCTTCTCTTCTTTCCTCGATCAAAAACAAAACTTGTAGCCCTAAAAATTCTAAGACGCCATAAGCAATGAATGGTGTCCAACGTATCATAAGACATCTCTGTTGCTTTCCTACAATCGAACACAAAACCCAAAGTTTCTTTGTTGACTTCATACGATGATAAGACAACATCCACTGCCACTGTTTTCTTCTTATTGATGGTTGCACACCCCTCCTGATGGGTACGGCTTATGCCATCAACATAAGATTCTCCTTCTTCACTAATTTTCTTTATCAAAGAAAATGCTACTGGATCAACGCCATGTTGTGGATGATATTCGTACTCAGCCTCATATAGTTTATTAGCAACATTAGTCACAACTTCAGAAAAACAAACAACAACTTTCTTTGATGATATGACATCCTGGACTTGGTGCGTCTTCTTGATCATGTCTGGATTGCTTTTCACCAACCTAGTAATGTTTTCCAAACCAAAATTCTGGCTGTCAGATGCAAAATTCCTCATCAAATCCAAATCACCTAACATCTCATGGCTGTTTTTACTGTTAATATATTGAACCGTACATGCCGCGTCGATTGTATGTGTCGAACTAGTTTTTCTTGGCATAATCTGAAAAATAGGTACACAAACCCGTCTACAGTTTTTCTTGCAGACGTAGCATTCAGTTAGAGTGTTTAGGTACCACACAACCAAAAACCCAATAAAAACTTGTAGCATCATGACGACAACAGCAGTAGAAACAACTCTAGAGAAACCAACAAGAAATGGAAAACTTATACAAGCCAGATTTGTTATTGCTAAATAGTCTCCATCTGGTGTACCATCTCCCTCCCTGTTGTTGCGGGCCATGGCACGATAGTCTCCTTCAAGTAAGTACCAACGTCATGGTAGGCTATGATGTTAATTTTGAACTGTTCTACCAAATCATCTGCCAAAGTATTCCTCCTGGAATTCAAGAAAATTCTTCCTCGAATTCGACTTGTATAATTTTCGGCACAAGTTTCCTTGTGACAAAATTTTCCCTTGTACTAGTCTGAATTCAAACTAATACTTTCTGCCATATATGAAACTTGAGTTCCATGACTGCCACTTTCGTAATATATTGATGGAATATTTAAACAATAGTTTGTTAAATCCGTCATCAACGTATTTCTCCTGGTGTTAAGTAAAATTCTCCCATGAATCTTACTTCTGTAATTTTCTCTACCAACTTCCTTGTGATAGTCTGATTTTAAACTAAGATTGTCAACAATACATAAAGTTTGTACTATATATCGAGCTTGAGATTTCAAACTAAAATCATCTACCAGATGTGTAGCTTGATTATCATAAACTGAGTGAGTTTGGTTAACATGGGTACTTACGATTTCTGTACGTTCCTGCGTAACACGGTCGAGACAACCTGATTGAAAGAAAACTTCATCTTCCGCTCCCACGTAACCGTCTTCCTTGATAGACGGATCAATACCAACAGTAGTAAACAAAACTGTGTCTTCAACTTCTGAAAAACTATCAGAAGTTTCTCTACAGATTTCTTCAATACTAACCTCTTCTTTATAAGAATTTACGACTTCCTTCTCTTCCCTAATAAGGGTATCAATAGCATCAGATGTAAAAACAACTCCGTCTTCAACTTCTGGATAGTTTTCTTCATCTTCAACTTCTCATTTTTCTCTCTTTGTACTTTCTTTTCTACGCTTAGGTTTTCGTTTGACAACACTTGCTTTCATGAACGCAGCTAAGGTATTTATTATATCTTGTATCTTAAGTTCAAGTTTAGCAAACTTGTCCTCATCTGTTAGTTTCCTCTCGTCTTCTTCACTTCCCATCTTGGTTCTAATACTTCCTCTAGGTTTCCTTGTGTCTGTTAAAACAACAGTATCTTCCCCTGATCGCGTACACTAAATTCGTGTTGAGTCCATGCACCACATCTAACCCTAGAAGTCAGAACGTGGCTCTGATACCACTTGATACGTAATCGATCAAGGGTAACTAGAGTCAGCGTTGTTTAATAGGAAGTTATGAAGAACGCAAAAAAAAAAAAAAAGATAATAAAATACAAAGAAAAGAACACAATTGATTCTTCTAACTTCTTCTTCTTTATAACTGTGAAAGAAAAACTCTATTACAAACCAAAACTATGGTTGCACTCTCTCTCGAGTTTCTCTCCACCTGCTAACTTCTTTTTCTTAATTGCTTGAAATAAAACTCTATTACAATCAATAACTGACTGCTCTCCCTCTCGTTTTCTCTACCTTTCTAGCCTACAAGTCTCCAAGTCTCCCCCTTTTATATCGGTGTAAACTTGCTGAAAAAGAATTAAAGCTATGAGTTTTTAGAACTCATCTAAACTAGCTAATTAGGAAACCTCAAACTTCTAGGCCAAGTTATCAAACTTACACCTCTTCTAGTACCTTTTAGATACTCTAAACTAGGAATCCAATCTAGTTAGGAAACCTCAAACTTCTAGGATAAGTTAACAACTTACACCTCTTCTAGTATCTTCTAGTTACTCTCTAGCCGTAATATGGCTCAATTAAACCTAGGCTAATGATTAGCCTCATCTAGCAGCTTTAGCTATCCCTCTGCTTCTGTTATTTGCTTGTGTGAATATAATCTTCACATTACTTAAGTTATGTGCATATAATCTGCACATCCAACTATCTAGTCGTTGATACAGCTATGTGAAGATAATCTTCACGTCACTCTTCTAGTCTTAATATGGGTCAACTTCTGCTACGATACTCCTGTGTATTTTATGCATGGGGAGGATATTGGAATATTTCAAAACATGAAATGTGTATTTTTCCTCGGTACTTTGCATGGGCTGTATAATTAAATTTCAGATTTTGGTTTACAAAATTACCGCGTACAGACTAAAGACCATTGACGACTTTGGAGTTCCTTGCGACCTGTAGAAAGTATTTTTATTTTCTCTTGGATACATGCTTGTTTAATGTTTTACTAGGTACTAGTAGCTAATGATGATAATTCCTTTCCCGTGTTTCAGTTTGCATGTATCTGGAGAGGGTAAAGTAAATCGCTACTGTCCGATACGGACAGGTAAAAATTGGTTGATTAGGCCAAATTTTGATGTTCAAAATTTAAAGTAGCTAGAAATAGATGTATGACAAAGGATGATGATAATTCTAATTTCATTGCGCGTAGGAAAGAGTGAGAATGTATATCCATCTAGTCACCCTTGGTATGTGCAGCTACTGTGTTGTACCTATTGATGCATGGAAGATTGTACATTCATCTCTCATTCTCTACGATCATTTATATCTTGATACACTTATTTTTAGATTATTTTCTTAATTGAAAGTTGATAAATTTATATGAATGCACATCGTTCTTGCGCGGGCTGATACCCATAGTGCATATGCTCCACTTGTAGTATTTCTTATGCAAGGTTAAATTGATGAAATGCAGTCGTGTTGATTAGTACTACGTACAAATGCTTCGCTCTTGGATCGTCCTTGGGAGATTAATCTCGAGAAGAAGTTAATAATAGTACAGACTTGGTATATAGTGGAAATTCAAATGTGGAGTTTATGGTTCATTTATCTTGTGGCTAATGAATGAAATGATTAGGTTATCATTTGTCATGGGTCTGGTAAGACTGGTACCAACATATATTACACTTTTCTTTATGGTATGGCTAAGGGTACTGTTTGCATCTTAGACAATCATGTTGTGTAGTCCACCATGGTATGGTTAGCATGTTGATAAATCTTCGTTTGGTACTTCATACCAATTTCACACATATATGGAGTCTTCTGTCCATTTAATTATCTCTGGGTAACATAAAATGATAGTCATTTTGGGTGTACTTGTCTGTATACAAAGTGAAATAACAACTCTGTGGCGACTTTATAGGCAATTTGAGTTTGCAAATTTTGCATGATGACTTGATTTATGTATGCCAGTGGATGGCTGGTATGGACTTCGAATGGTTCTCGTTAAGTGTACTGCAGCAGGTTTCCTCATAAATTCAATCTCTTTTGGATTTATATTTTTATAATATTAAGTTGTGCCATTCTTTTGGAATGGACTAAACCAAATTTAGTATGTGCACTAGACTAAGCTTTCGAAGTGTGCAAACATTTTTATGAGAACTTGTTTTGCTTTCAAACTACAGGATCTAATTCAACTAGTTTTGTTGGATTTATGGGGTCTGATTTCCCTTCCCAGGCCCTCCACTTCACTTGGTTCTTAGTAACCTTACATTTTCCTTTTTGTACAAGTTACTCTACCCACTCACTGTTGGTATCAAGTGCTGGCCACTTCTTGAGATGTGGTGATTATTTAAACTATTTTATTT
The DNA here is from genome assembly GCF_003573695.1 of Papaver somniferum. Classification (NCBI taxonomy): domain Eukaryota; kingdom Viridiplantae; phylum Streptophyta; class Magnoliopsida; order Ranunculales; family Papaveraceae; genus Papaver; species Papaver somniferum. The sequence continues at coordinate 23,906,929 of NC_039358.1, forward strand.
TGTTGGAAATTAGTTGGTATAGTTGGTATCTTAGAGATCCTTGGTTGAATGATAGCTAAATGAGATGGTGGTTGTTTAAGTACTAAAATGAATCTAAGCTAGTGTAGTTGTTTGTAACCTTTTCTTATACTTCCAACAGCCAGTTGATTTGTTTATGAAAGTTAAATACTAATTGACGTCCAGCTGCTTCCATTTGAATGCATGAAGTCTTTTAGTTAGTCTTTGAGTTTGATGGCAGCATTCTAAGTTCGGGATTCATGGATGGAGTTTAGCGGTGGGATGCGTCCTTTCTTAATGCATATATATACTTAAACTTGCTAGAATATGTGTTTCGTGTATTAGTTCTAGCCGGTGTTGGTAATTATCTCCCGTCAGTAGTAATTATTATCGTACCGTTGGTGATGCAGCAAGTTAGGGATAGTTGTTGCTATACAATTCATATTATCCATTGTGAGAGGTAGTTGCTATCATTGAAGGTAGTCTATACTATCTAAACAAAGATGATGAACTACGGCCATGCTTGATCCCTTCGAGCAACGGAGAGAGTATGTAGGCAGTCGCTATGCGGTTCAGCACATTTCTGCAAGGTTGTTCATATCATCTGGAAAGGGTTGATTGTTGTTGGCAGTTCATACCATCCATTCAGAAATGATTGCGAACTTGGCAATGTATATCGTTGGTAAGAGGTAGTTACAGTACTGGCTGTTCATACTACCTAGTGAAGGGGTGATAATTGTCTCTCCGAGATAATTCATACCATCTGATAACTGGACAACCTATAAGACAAGAGATGATTATTACTGGTCGAGGTAATTCATATCATTTGTCTAGGCTTGTGAGTTAAGCAATGGTTATTGTCTGAGAGGTAACTCATATGACATGAGAGGGATGGTTGCTGCATATAATAACAGTTCATACCATCGACTTAGAGATGATTGCTAACTCTTTGAGAAGTTCACATTATCTGAGAAAGACGGTGGGATGGGCTTGAGAGAATACTGTGAAGTGCCAGGCCAGAAATGGCACCTCGCCTACGGGTGGCAACCCGGAAGACCGTTTGTTTGATAGCAGTGGCTGGTATCGGACTACCCTGACATTTGATTACCGTTTGTTTGATAACGGCGCGTCATGTCAGGCCTTAATTGGCACCCCACCTACGGTTGTACCCGGAAGACCGTTTGTTTGATAACGGTGGCTGGTATCGGACTACTTTGGCAAGAGATATTGTATTCTCACAGTAAAATGATGAAGATCATTGGTTTTTTTCCGTGACTCGAAATATGAAACCATTTACGGTAGCGAAATTTGGAAGTCGGTTTTCTTTCCGAGTGGCGTATCGGGAGGTCGGAGCTTGCCAAGCGGGTCGGAACCCGACCCGTTGCAAGCGAAAATTTTCTGATCCGTCACAATTTCTGTGAGAGACAGATTTATCTATTCAGTAGACTTTTCTGTGTGAGACAAATTTGTTTATCAAGTCTTCGACTTTAGATCGTAGCACTTAGTTGTGGGTGAGATCAGCTAAGGGAATCAAGTGCACAGAATACGGTGTGCTTCAAGAGGCGTAAGGAACGTGATTGTACCTTAATCAGTGTGAGATTGGTTAGGGCTCAACGACATTCCATTCTGAAGTTAACTTGTAGTAGTCTAGAGTCTTTAGCGGCTTAATACAGTGTAGTGTTCAAATCTGTACTAGGTCCCAGGGTTTTTCTGCATCTGCGGTTTCCTCGTTAACAAAATTTCTGGTGTCTGTATTATTTCTTTTCTGCATTATATTTTTATATAATTGAAATATCACAGGTTATGCGTAGTTCAATCAATTGGTGAATCCAACCTTTGGTTGTTGATTGAAATTGATTGACGCTTGGATATTGGTCTTTGGTACCATCCAAGTTATTTCTCACACTAATCCGGCTCACAGATTTTTATCTGTCTGATTGCAGATTGATTTGAGAAATTGAGATATAACTCTTGGATATATTTTCTTTGATTGAGTCCAACTGTCTAGTTGATTCTCTTGGAAATATATTGGAGTTAGTCCATACAGATTTCCTAAACGAAATATTGGGTGTGGTTGTTAGACCCCGATTTTTCAATAGTATTTTTGAATGTGAAAAAGAACTCCATCGATCAACCAAGGTCCATCAGCAATCACTTCATCACGCTCAGCTTCATTATTTAATCTAACAAGCATAATATTATGCCCCATAATCCTAATTTCTTTGTTTCAGTACTTTCCCCAAACAGAGTTAATTTCAGCTCTTATAACTCTCATTTTCATTTTACTCTTCTCTATTAATTTTCCTAGGATCTCATAAGGCCATCGATCAGCATCTTCATTGATTGTTTGAGTTGATCCTACCGTTCTTCTTTGAATCATAGACATATCAATATTTGCACCCCTTAGTTGACGTGATGCTTTATTGATACGATCACCCTGAGTCGAGTACATATCTTCTACAGAGAAAAGGCTTTGAATAGTTTTTCCAATATATAGGTTTATAAGATTCAGAACTATACACCTATTCTCTGAATTTATATGTTTACATATATTGAAGACTTGAATGAGGATGCTATGCACATTTATGGAGATTTTTTTATTTTGGGTAAGCACAATATTTTTTGGATATGGATGTAAAACGATATCTAGTTTGTGACCAATTTTAGAACTATAATCTCGGAGAGAAAGTATTGAGGATTTCAAAGAATAAGGTAACTGAAAATCCAGCTGGTTATATTTGAATTGATTACTAAAATTACGGTGGTCAATTGTGTTAGAGCATTGCTCGGTTGAATTCACAAGTGTTGCTATCTCAAGCTTGTTGTCAAATTTGGTTTCCAAAACTATATCTTGATTTCTAGTCTACAATTAGTTAAGTCTCAGACTAGGATAGAAATATAGTTGAGAAATAGTGGATCACGGCAGTCATCATTGCGCTCTACCGTTTGAATGTGAAGATCAACCGAAGATTTTGGATAACTTCATCAACAAAAGGTAAGTGAAGACTGAACCACATATTTCTCAAGTTATATTCACTTTTCTATCATTGAGACGATGTCGCATAAATAATTAGACTATCATGCATATACAATAAAGTTCGAGTCAAGTTTATCTTGATAATTAGTTCTCGAAATATAATGACTACGTTTAATGAACATTTGTTCATACTTGATGAATTTCGGTTAAGGACAATTTATTATTCGCAATCAAAATCATGATTCAAGTTTTACTATTCGAAAATATCCTGGAACAGTGATATGTGTCATTGATGTTATTCGGGAATGTTTTAAATCGATTTAGAGATAAATATAGAACTATTATAGATTCGGATACAAGACAGTGTTATCAGTCTTACAACTGGGAAAACTGTTATAAGTCTGAAGCCGTATTACATGTACTCGTACACGTAGCGGAGTATCTATATGTCGACTTGCAGATTTGTGGTACACATATCCTTATGCATATCATGTAAAAATCTGTTCAACTCATGAACCGGATCGATACCCATACCCGTATGCAAACCGTAAAGGAACTGTGGTCACATAACCAGTTTAGTATCCATACTGGTGCACGTACCAGAAAAGTACTGTGTTCCGTAACTCGGTTGTGTATCCAAACCGGTGCACGTACCAAAATAGTTCTGTGGACTCCGGAACCGGTCATAGTCTTAAGGTATCCATACTGGTACACATACCTAAATGGTTATGTGAACTTCAGAACTTGGTTTGGCTTATTAGCTTACAAACAGGTACACGTACTGTGACTGACCTGACTCACGAACGGCTATGGTATTTGTACTTTGTGCACCTACTAACCATGTCAATTATTTTCAAGTGCGATTAAATTATTTCTACGAGATAATTAGCATTTGATCAATTCTCTACAAAACACTACATGATTGTGACTTAAGGTTAATATCTTAAGTGTTCATGAAAATGAATATTGAGCTTTTAAGTTCAAATCGGCTAGTTTCGGCTAATCACCTTGAACACAGTCTTTACACACGGTTCGGTTACGCGTTCACCTAGCCAAAGTGTATATCTTATTTATATAAATCAGATTCAAAGATTTATATGGTGGATATTGGTTGCTTGGTTCCAAAGCTATCTTAGCTTAAACCAAAATCAATCTATGCTCTTAATGTCTACAAAAGGGTAACTTCAAGCAACTGGGATGTTTGAATCCCGACACAACTTTTTGGTATGTCCTAGTTGTAATTAGAGTCTCCCTATTCCTAAACCTTTTAGGGTTTAGCGACTGCAAAGAGTTCATAGGGATTCGTGAAGCCAGGTCCACTTATCTTTTCTTGATAAATCGAGTATCCTGATCTTGATCGATTGTTGATCTGCTCACTTGGTCAAGATAGATAGAAATCATCAAATTTCTCTTTGTCTCAAACTTTGTTGATTCCAGAAGTTTTATACTTGTGAGGTGAATAATAATCTAGGATGCACTTCGGGTTGCATAAGTCCAGATTTTGAAGTTACCTAGACTTTGTCTATTGCTATCGATTTCCAAACCACCTTGATCAAAATCTTTTTGATCGTAAAGGAAATCATATATATGCTTAATCTGTGGGAGACGGGTTGGTTTAAAGTCTTTTATTGAGTTGAAGCAGCTCTTAGTTGGTGTGATGTCACCTAAGGGAATCAATTGCGCGGAGTCCTACTGGGATTCAAGAGGCGTAAGGAGCGCGAATGTAACTGAATTGTTGTGAGGGTTTAGTGGTCTCAACTACATTCCAGTTCGAAGTTAATTTCTAGTAGGCTAGTGTCTGTAGAGTCTTAATACAATTTGGTGTTCAATCTGGACTAGGTCTCAGGGTTTTTCTGCATTTGCGGTTTCCTCGTTAACAAAACTTATGGTGTCTGTGTTATTTCTTTTTCCGCATTATATTTTTTATCTTTATAATTGAAGTATCACAGGTTGTGCGTTAATCAATCATAGTAGATACATCCGACCTTATTTTGTTGGATACGACTTGATTGATTCTTGGACACTGGTCTTTGGTACCGTCCAAGTAATCTCTTTGTAAATTAGGTTCACGGGCTTGGTTCTGTAAACGTTTTAATTGCAAGCGAAGGAGAGATATAACTCTAGATACTATTCCTTAATTGAGTTGAACTCTCGGAGTTGTATTGAGTTTGTCCATATAGATTTCTTAATAAAAAGTTGGTGGTGTATTGGTACCCTCGCGTTTTCAAATTGACCGAGTTTTAGGGGCCAAAAAAATTGAAATTTCTGGCCGAGTTGACTGATTTGGATAGGAGGTTGAAGATGAAGATCTAAAATGATAAACGATTGAAAACAATTGGAAGCATGCATGGATGAAAGTTTTTTCAGAGTGATAGTCTAATTTGTTGGATTTTTACGTTTAGTTGTAAGAAAAATACCTTCTGAACTACTAATTTGGATCATCATCATCACGAACATGGTTAGCACCACTGCTGGCCACACCGCTGTTATTTTTCTAGCTACAATAATCATGCTTCCTTCCACCACTGGACCTGCAGAATTCACAAATGCATCAACCAAGTTAATTTTGAAAATATAAATATTTTGAGAACTAAGAAAACTATAGCAGAATTTTAAAAAGATATAAGATTAGACCATAGATAAATTCCACAACTATCTATAAAATTTAGTAAAAGAAGAAAAGTAAAATACCAAATAATGAAAATCGATTAATAAAAGTGGTAATTATATAAATTTCCCTTTTTATTAATGGACTGCACAAATACCCTTATCATCCAATAAATATACCCTCTCCATCTATAAGCCCATCAGGGGTCCATTAATATTTTTACTTCTTTCCATATTTGTCATTCCTTTTTTAATCATTTTTTAGATCGATTCCAAATCCAAAAGTTTCTTTCTTTTTTCTCTCCTTCTCTTTCAACTCACCAGACACCTCTGCAATTACCACCACCGGCTCCATCGTCGTCGCCACTACCACCAAGTCCTCCACTATTAGCAGCAGATCTCACTATGATTGTGATCGATTTATCATTGATATATTATTAAGGTTTTAGAGAAAAATATATCACCAACACAAATATCACAAATATCCTTTTAATTTCAGATCTCAAAATCAATCTACACCACCATCATTTTTATCGTATCCACCAACACTAACACCACCATCTTTATTTCTGCCGCCATCACTATTAGTTACTACCACCACCATCACCATCCCTATCTCGATCTCCACATTTACATCAAATATATCATTCTAACAAAACAAATTAATTTTTTTTCTATGAGAAAACAGAAAAACTTAGGTTTTCGGAAACCGACTTTGAAGATTCAGAATTCTAATCTTCAAGAACAAGCAAATTAAAAGATTCGGTCAAAGGTAAAACCAAATATGAGGGTGCACTAGTTTAGATTTCTTGTAACTTCTACTTTGTTAAGGTTTTGGTACTAATTTTGCTACAATCAGGTTATCACCTCATTAATTTGTTTTGAAAGTTGTATAATTATGTCTTAATGTTGATTTGATTTTTTTTTGTTACTATTAGAAAAAGATCTCAAGTTGTTATTGTTGCTGTGATACATGAAAAATGCTGCAAATATTGTTCCAGATCCATTTTACAGGTATGATTCTACGGTATTAACTTCCATGGTCGAAAGATCTCTGGACTTGAGTTTTTATGGGATCAACTACTGCTGTTGATGCCACTTTTTACAGAACAACTAAATGGATCAACTCTTGTTGTTTACAGCATTTTCTATGGGATCAACTACTGAATCCTATTTTTGACAACATTTCATTGGATTAGTATAGTCATGTTTGTAGTTTAAATCATGTATGTTAAAAAAAAATTAGCTTAATTTCTTGTTGGTTTGTGTTTTGTATATCGTTGTTCGAATGATGGTAGTGGTGGTGTTGTTGGATATTTACAGCTGTAAAGTTCTTGAAATGTTGAATTTGTGGTGCAATGGTAGCATGACTGACTCCACGTCAGATGATGCGTGTTCGACTCACGCCAAATTCGCCCATTCGTATATGCTATTTTTTGTGCCAAACTTTGGTTGTTGATTCCATTTACTGGGATCAACATCCATTGTTGGCACAACTGGATTGGAATATTTTTCAGTTAATTTTTGTTAAATTTGGTTGTTGACTACATCCACTGGGATTAGTTTCCATTGTTGACACAAAAAAGATGGATTATGTTTTGAGTTATTGTGTCAATTTTGGTTGTTGACCCCATTCATTGGGATCAACTTTCATTATTGACACAACTGGCTGGAATGTTTTTTTTGTTATTTTGTATCAAATTGTGTTGTTGAATCCATTCACTGGGATCAGCTTCGATTGTTGACACAAAAAAAACTGGAATATGTATTAGTAAAGTTTTTATTTGAACTTTTAATTTTTGGATCAACTGCGGTTGTTGACACCAAATTTTGGTGGCAGTGGGTGGTGGCAGCGGTGGTGGTGGCGGCGGCGGTAGCGACAAAGACGGTGACAACATCGACAGTGATGGTGGTGGTAGTGGAATATTATTGGTGGTTGTAGTTAGTAAGTGGTGGTGGTGGTGGTGGTGGAGTGGTGGTGGTGGAATGGTGGTGGTGGTAGTCGCTGTGAAATACCAATAGAAAAACAAATTTGTTAATGGATAAGGTTTGTTAATGAAAAATAATTATAAGTGAAAGTGTTAAAGTAATCTATTTTTTAACGGATATACTCCGTGTAAATATACTTCTCAAAGGTATCGTTATCACCCATTTTAATGTATTCTCATTGAGAAGAGAGAGATTGAAGTCTAGTTTCTCTTTATGAATTGTTACCTTCGAGAATGGTCTCAAAAGTATCTCAAGATTCCTTGGAAGTTTCACAAGAGGAGACATGATGTTGAAGATCTCGACTCATTGCATGTATTATGGCATTCAAGCCCTCAGAATTCTGTTTGGCAAGAGGTTTTTCTTCATTAGTATAGAACACTAAGCGTTTATACTCAGTTTCTGAATATTCCACTTTTGGTCGTTCATACCCTTCTTCGATTAATAGGCAAGTATTAAAATCACGTGATTGAAGAAAAGATCTCATAGAAGATTTCCACCACAGATAGTTTGCGCCATCAAATCTTAGGGGTTGTTAACTGAATCAGCCATTTGATTCAAATCTTATAGGTTGGATCGCACCAAACGCATATTGTTAGATTTTTTCGTGTTTGCCTGCTCTGATACCAATTGAAAAGACGAGGGTACCCAAATACACCACAAACTTTTAATTTCAACCTATAAGTACGATACCAAGTGTGATCCTTTATAGAGAATAGTCGAAACAATACGACAACAAGGTATTCACTTGATAATAGTTACGATATAAAACCGATTGACTATAGGATCACTATCAAGTGTCTTGGATTAACATACGGGTGTATTTACTATATTATAATAAAGAATTATAATGCGGAAGTAAAGTAAATAGCACACACAAGATTTTGTTAACGAGGAAGCAATAAATGCAGAAAAACCCCGGGACCTAGTCCAATTTTAAATACTGGTGTATTTGAACTAAACCGTTATACAAAGAACAAATCCAACTTCGAATAATTAAGACTAAGTAAACCGCCCCTAGCCACTTAGTTCCCCCAGTATCCCCGCGTCTTCGACCTTTTTCTCACGCACGTGAATCTCAAGAAAGAAATCACTATCTCAAGTTGCTTTACTCCTTTTGATCGTATTCCCAGCAGTGAAGGAATTAATTCGGTTTGGTAACCACTCTAATCAATCTTTAAGAAAATATATGTTGCGTCTTTGACAAAGGCTCTTATGTTTAATCTAATAAATTCCTTTGTCTGCTTAGATCAATCTGAATCTAAGTACCAAAATAATCAATTTCCGGATTTACAATCAAACAATATAGAACTCAAAGAGAAACTATAAAATGATGCCAATCTTATCAACTAGATAATCACAAGTATATCAAAGATAAACAAGATCTAGTTGGATCACATCCGATCAAGATGTGTGCACTGATAGACGCATTTATGTGTCTAAATTGTCCTCATTGTTTCGTATTGTTAGTACTCGTTTTCGTCCTTATTATGGTGTTTTGTGTGTTTGTAGGTATTTTTTGGAAATAAATAATTTTGGAAAAATCGGCTCGAAAAAATTATGCGGAGCATCCCCAGAGGACATTTGTTATTCGGACTCTCATTTTGGTTAAGGGGCAACCCAATTACTAAGGGGCATCTCAGTTGGGCATTTGCTATTTGCACTCCAGAGACGGATAGGGGGCAGTCTTCTTCAAAATTCAAATTTTGATTTTTGGCGGGAAAATTGTTCACAGTTCAGGAGATTTTCGATCGAAGAAATGAAGCAGTTATACGTCGATTCAATGGCTGAATTTTGTCATAGAGATGTGATATGGCATATAGAACATGTTTTGGGCATCAGGTTTGATCAAATTTGGCTAGAATTCCTGGTTCGATTCACCAAACCAAAACAGAGCAACACGCACTGTAAGCAAGAATAATTGGAGTTAGAGCGTGCATGGGGGAGTTCTGCTAGCTCAGGAAGAGTGCTGAGGTGTGGAGAAGGCAATTTGGAGCGTGCAGGGAGAGAGTTGACGTGAAAATCTTCTAAAAATGGTAACTATCGTTTATTTTTGGACAGCGGGTTTAATGAGAATTATGTCGAGTTATGGCGAGATTAAACGCGCCTGTTGGGTATAAAAGGACCCCTTGGGTTTAGTAGAGAGGTTGTCGAGAGTTGGGAGGAGAGAAGGAACGCTGCAGAATCGAGAACCATGATTTCTCTCTGCTGCTGCTGCCACCATTGATGAAGATGAAGAACACGAAGAACGGACTCGCAGCAGCAGTCATTTATCAACAGTGTCTAGACACACACTCGTGGGTCGTAGTTCGTCGTACAACAGCAGTTAACATTTATCGTTCCTCTTGTAACAGCTGAACAGCGCCTTTGCAACAGTTATTTCTGTTGCGATTTTTCTGTTCAATTGTTTTACACCTTTTCATCATTTGTAAACCACTTTTTGAGCAATAAATAATTATTTTGAGAGCATTTTTACTATGATGAGCTAAAACCCAACATTGGGATGATGGAGGAAGCCGTTCTTTACGCATATGATAATTATATTAATTCTTTTTTGACTACTTGCACTTTTTATTGATCGATTTATGATTTTTCTTAATTGGTTGTGATATCGTATGATGATGTATGCTTGGTCGTAGTGCTTTTGATGCATCATGCTAGTGATATACAATAAATATTCTAAAAATCTACCTTGGAAAGAATGAGAGTCCTTATGATTTGAGCTATAATTGTTTCGAATAAATATATGAATTGTATGAATGATTAATGGTGGAATCCTGAGTCCTAGTGTCTCTTGATCCTGTGACAAAAATTTTGTATATATTTTTATTTTCTAAAAAAATTATCCTTCACAAGTCCGAGAGTTTGAACCTCATTACTACAACCACGAAAAATATTAAATCATTTTGGCGCCGCAGACGCGGATTTGTGCTTAGGTAGAATTTTTAGGTTTATTTTTTTTTTTATTATTTGTTCCTTTTTACTTTGTCTTTTTGTCTTTGATTTACAGGTTCGAAGTGGAGCACTAAGGACTTGTAGAGGAAAAAGCTTAAAGCGAAAAGCGAAAAGACAAGAAAAAAAGGACAATTTTAGGATTTAATTTTTAATTTTTTTAGAGTGTGTGAGGAAAACTGTAATTTTTTATTTATTTATTTATTTTGGACTTTGGACTTTAAACAATTGGTCTTTATTTTTTTTAACCCTACTGAAGGGTATTATTATTAAAAAAAAAAAATTATTATATAAACTGTGTGCAGGGAAGGACGACGATTACTATATCGTTTCGGCCCCTCGGGTTCGCACACGGCATAGGAGTCGTGGCCCGAGTCGACGACAACAGTTCATCGCCCGTCTGGTACGGGAGGTAAGTCCAATCGAAACACCCGCGAATCTCCTGCAAGCGGGTTACTGTCTGCCTTAAGGTGATAATTGTTTGAGGACGAACCGGACTGTCTTTATTTTCCTAGTAAAGGGCAAGGCCTGGCCTAAACAAGATAAGGGTTCGGATTTCATCACCGTTCCCTTCTTTCCCGCCTTAGGAAAACGAAACCTAACGCGAACCCAAGCTTAAAATTTGGAATAGAACGAGACCGATAGGGTAACGAGCTTAATAAATAACTCGTTCGAAACATATTGGTTGCTCTTTAAGCACACTCCAAAGTTCATGATGGTTTCTGTGAGTTGAATGCGTGACTGCGCTGCCTTGTGATAGCGGTGAGGCCTTGGGTATCAAAGCTCCACTGATCTTCCCTCGCCTCAATTCAACTTACTTTGACTCGGATTGATTCCAGAGGGGTTTGCTCAAATTGCAACGAATTCCCTTTCGAAAGATAGAAGCTGGTCTAGAAACAACCTAAGTGGAGCCATCATGCTTTTTGTTTGCTAGAAATCTTTAGGTTTGCTTTGGTGGAGTCGAGTCGTCCTTGTTTGTGATTGTATAGAATCCCTTTGTAGTTTATATTTCTTCGGTGATGAATCCTTTTGAGGAGACGCCACCTGCGATGACGTTGCGAGAATATATGTCTAGAAATTCTCGTTATCAAGAGACGTCTTCGGAAATGACTCTTGGTGAATATATGCGTGGGCAGCGATATATGGATACTCCAACTTTTATGGAGGAATCACCTCTAACGATCTATGAGAAATATTATAAACATAGACCATGTAGTTTGGAACAAAGATTGAGAATTCTTGAATTTCAAAAATTGTATCATGATGATGAGGATAGTGATGATGAAGAATCTGAAATATATGGGAATAGTGATCAGGAATTTGTTACCCCAGTTGAGCCTTATAATGATTATATTATTTCTGGTTCAGATCCTAATAATTTTAAAAATTATTCACCTATTCAAAAGGACGAGGATTTGACTAGAGATACCCCGTTTCAGACGATGTAGTATGTCCTGTTTACAAAACCGATGATGGTTTAGAGGAACCAGTTTATCTTGAGATCGAGTCAAACGATTTAGAAACAATAGTCTTAGATGAACTCGTAGAGATTAGCGAGGATGAACCTGACTTAGAAAAATCAATTGCCGACCTAGAAATTAGGGAGGTTATGACCAGTCTATCTAGAGACGCCGAAAACTCTAAATTTGGGGGTGAGTATTATTCTCCATGTGCTTTAACTCTTAGTAAGGTCCCTAACTTGGGACTTGACATTAATGCCTCAACCATCTTACAAGATTATATTCATAATCGTTTTCCAGAACCTAATGATATCCAACAAGAGTCTCAAATGTTAGAAACCCATCCTCTGGTTGATGTGGTTAACCCATGCAATAATACCAAGATTGATTTTGTTTTCCCACCAAATAGTTTTCTTCCAAATGTGGGAACATATAGATTTCAAATGTGTCGAATATTAAGTTGTGAGACTAAACCTAAATGCCTTAGGAAATTAGAATTGACACATTTGCTTAAGAATGACCACTACTCTCACTGTAGTCAATTATGTAAATCAAACCTTATTGACTTAGAGGATCCTCAGTTATTTAGGTTATTATTATTTTGTGATTCTAAGTTCTTATTTGAGTTTTTCCAGACTCTAGGACCTAGTAATTTGGATCCAATCTATGAGGAAATGCATCCAAGGAAAATATTTTATTTAGACCCTTTCATAGAACCTGAACCACAATTAGATATAAATATCTTAATTAGGAAACTAGGTAAGGGCATGCTTTTCTTGTCCATTTTCTTGGTTTACTGCAATTTCCTTTGGTCAGCTCTATTTAGTTTTGAAGATCCACAGTTATTTCGACTGTTACTTTATGGTTCGAGTTGACTAATCCTTTCCTAAGTCTGGTTGAAGACTTTAAACTTAGCACTTCTTGGGAGGTAACCCAATCTCACGCAACACGGTAATATCCTTCCTTAACTCTTTTACTTCAAATAGTAACCGTTTGTCCTTGTTCATGTTTTTAATTTTATCTTTAGAACATTGAGGACAATGTTAGATTTAAGTTTGGGGGTACGGGAGAAACTTTTTAGTTGCAATAAATAAACTCCATAGCCTAGAAATTTACGCCTATTAAGGATAGCACTAACCAATCTAAGTGGATGGAAACATTTTTGTTGTAGGAGCTGAGGAACCAATCTGACTAGATGGAAACATCTATAGAGTCTATTCATAAAAGCACAGAGCTCAGGTGTTAGAATTAACATGATAGTTTCGCCATATCTTGTCGAGTCCTTTTCACTTTCTATTTTTAGTTTTCTTTTATTTCAAGTGATTTGGTGGGGCACACGATTCAAGTTGTTACCTTTGCTAGGGTGAAATAGAGTGACTGAGTTACCTTTTCAAAAAAAAAAAAAAAAAATTATTAGACCGGACCAGTTAGACCAATCGGAATAAGTATTAACACTTGGATAGCAATATGCGTGTGTTCTCCCTGTTTCCGTCGCCTAAGCAAGCGTGGAATGCAGGACCCGTGGGAACTATCGTGTAATCTGCTGACAAGAAGCATGCGCTTGGATCCAAAAGATCTATTCATGCCGTTAAGTTTAAAAAAAAAAATGGTTATTGTTATGTGTAGTCAACTGCTGGTTCCCTTGTATTTGCCAGTTTGTTGATCTAGATTTAAGTTATTGACCACTGGTTCCCTTGTATATGCCAGTGTGTTAATATTAGTCAGACCGGTATCTCAGTCATTTAGGTTAGGTTCACCTTGGCAGAGGCCTTCAGACAGATATGGAAAACACCGTTCACTTTTCAACCATCTACATTTTTCTTTTTCCATCTTCTTAATCTTTTCATGTGATTAGTCTGACTCCGAGTATGATGTCCATCGTGAAACTATCTTAGTAGAGCTCTGTCACTTATATGAATTTTAGTATGCTTGAGTGCAAACTCGTATACAGCAATTGGAATTTCGCGTCAGGGTACTTCCTCCTGTAATTAATAAGTATGCCAACCAAGGAGGTTCTTTAGTGCTTTCCAAGATTTTTCGTAGATAGCTAGGGTCTGGAGTATTGGTTTTTATGGGTACACCTCTGATAAACCCACCCGAGATTAACTCGGTCACTTTTCAAGAATAAATTTGCTCGAGGACTAGCAAAAAATAAGTTTGGGGGTATTTGATAGACGCATTTATGTGTCTAAATTGTCCTCATTGTTTCGTATTGTTAGTACTCGTTTTCGTCCTTATTATGGTGTTTTGTGTGTTTGTACGTATTTTTTGGAAATAAATAATTTTGGAAAAATCGGCTCGAAAAAATTATGCGGAGCATCCCCAGAGGACATTTGTTATTCGGACTCTCATTTTGGTTAAGGGGCAACCCAATTACTAAGGGGCATCTCAGTTGGGCATTTGCTATTTGCACTCCAGAGACGGATAGGGGGCAGTCTTCTTCAAAATTCAAATTTTGATTTTTGGCGGGAAAATTGTTCACAGTTCAGGAGATTTTCGATCGAAGAAATGAAGCAGTTATACGTAGATTCAATGGCTGAATTTTGGCATAGAGATGTGATATGGAATATAGAACATGTTTTGGGCATCAGGTTTGATCAAATTTGGCTAGAATTCCTGGTTCGATTCACCAAACCAAAACAGAGCAACACGCACTGTAAGCAAGAATAATTGGAGTTAGAGCGTGCATGGGGGAGTTCTGCTAGCTCAGGAAGAGTGCTGAGGCGTGGAGAAGGCAATTTGGAGCGTGCAGGGAGAGAGTTGACGTGAAAATCTTCTAAAAATGGTAACTATCGTTTATTTTTGGACAGCGGGTTTAATGAGAATTATGTCGAGTTATGGCGAGATTAAACGCGCCTGTTGGGTATAAAAGGACCCCTTGGGTTTAGTAGAGAGGTTGTCGAGATTTGGGAGGAGAGAAGGAACGCTGCAGAATCGAGAACCATGATTTCTCTCTGCTGCTGCTGCCGCCATTGATGAAGATGAAGAACACGAAGAACGGACTCGCATCAGCAGTCGTTTATCAACAGTGTCTAGACACACACTCGTGGGTCGTAGTTCGTCGTACAACAGCAGTTAACATTTATCGTTCTTCTTGTAACAGCTGAACAGCGCCTTTGCAACAGTTATTTCTGTTGCGATTTTTCTGTTCAATTGTTTTACACCTTTTCATCATTTGTAAACCACTTTTTGAGCAATAAATAATTATTTTGAGAGCATTTTTACTATGATGAGCTAAAACCCAACACTGGGACGACGGAGGAGGCCTAACTTCATACTTGGGGTAATTTCATTAATTCTTTTTAAAACTTTTGCATTAATTTAAAATTGAAATATGATTTGAATTAATTGGTTGTTATTTAATTTGATGATGTATTCTTGGCTTAAGTGTTTTGATACATCATGCTTAGGACTTACAATCAATGTTTTGAAAATCTACTTTGGCAAAATAAGAGTCCATATAATTTATGTTTTGAGCGATTATTGTTGAGAGTAAATCATTGAGCCCTATGTTATGAAAATTGACCGAATCATTAGTCCCAGTACCTCTCGCCCATTGTGACAAATATTTTGTATATATTTTTATTTTTAAATCTTTACAAGTCCGAGCAACGAACTTTTACTACCACTTTCAAAACTATAACATGCACAAAATTCACAAGATATGAAAACTAATTAGATAAATTTCGTCTTCAAATCTTCGACTATCTTTAAAGTACCCGCACAAAAAAAAATTGAATCCTCTTGTGATCAATAGCGTACAGAACATAGTCTGTTAACAATGGATCATCACAAGATGTCTTTAGATCTAACAATTGTTCTAAAGATATCGTCGATACTTTGATCTAGTTCGAGTGACCCTTATGTCAGAAGAGAAAGATCTAAAGAATAATTAAACTAGGTGCATTCAAAGTTTCAACAACCGTTAGTCAATCAATTCAATAATGTAAAACTAAAATAACAATGCAATTATCTAGTTTCCCACCAACGGTACTCGTAGAGCTTCTTGATCCTACAGAAGTCTTTAAACGAGCGGTCGTAAGAGATTTCGCCTCATTAGGCTACTTTCCTCTCCGGATAGATGGCTCCACCAGAAACAACACGAATGAAGTTTGTCCGGCTCTTAGGATAATTTGCAAGAAATGCAAACTCAAGTATTTGTAGACCAAGATTGTTTGGATAACAAGGAAATTCCAAAACCGAAAAATATTCTCAAGATATGCAATAAGTACCTAATTTCGGTTTTCTTATTTCCAATTGGTGTCAAACAATATTTCCCAAATATCTCTTAAAAAATTTCTATTATTAGTTTAACACATTAACTAATAATCATTTTCTGGAGGATATGCTTTAATTGCTAATAACTAAAACATATAAAATTGAAAATCACTTTTCAATATTTCGGTTTGGGATCACCTTGAGCATCAAGGAATATATTTGAACAATTAATGATAAGAGTTATGCACATGTTCAAATAATGTCGACATCTAGAACTTTCCTATCTTAGCAAACCTTAATTCTGATTCACACACAACATAAAGAAATATGTGAATTTTGGAAACTCGGTTTTTTTTTCTTGGGAGGGGTTATACCATGACTCCCAAACTAAGTTAGGAGCGGTTAAACCATGACTCCCAATATAGGTTATGACCGGTTATAACTTGCTTCCCAATACTAGTTAGGACCGGTTATACCATGTCACTAGCTATAGGTTATGACCGGTTATACCATGCTTCCCAAAACTAGTTAGAATCTGTTATACCATGTCACACAATATAGGTTATGAGCGGTTTCATCTTGCATTGGTCATCCAAATATTATTCAATGAAAAACTAGACAAATACACATATGATTTTCTTAAACCAATGTAATAATACATAGTTTTCTAGGGTGAAATCACACCTATATCCCACACATAATCAAATAACTATATACATAGATTATGTTGATGTCGTATTTACGAAGTTCAATATATAAGCGTTATACTTTGTAATTCAATATAATTTATTGATACTTTGATAATAATGCTAGGACCAAGTCTAATCACTAGAGTGTCATAAATATAGCTTCGCATGTTATGTTTTCAATATAAAGCGGCTTGAAGGATACGTTAGGAATGGAAATAAATCATGTCAGTATTACTAACCTCAAGTGGAAGGATGACGCCTTCGTTGTAGACGTTACTTCTTCACATTCTTCGGGTCTTCAGAGTAATACTTGTAAGTCTCAACATTCATAGACTTTCTAGTCTAACCTAAATGAAGTTGACTCTAGTAATTACAAGCGACTCTAGATAAGTTTTGATACTAAAATATGACAACCAAACTTGACATATCAACGCTTGATGGGTTCAACCAAGCAATGCTCTAACATACATGATGGCCCGTACACTAACATAGCCGGACTTTTCCGGTCCACTTGGCCACCATGACCACCGGTCCCACCATTCTTTAACCCATATTTTGATTAATCCACCAGTTGGAAATTCCTCCATACACCTCCCAACCGGTCTTTCCACCACCAATGGTCGGTCCTCATACCCATTGGTTGGTTAGTTTCTCTACCCATATTGGATAATCCTCCATCTCTTGGATCCAAGGCTTCCTAAAATTAGGTTTTGATGATTCTAACCAAATCTGAGCATCAATAATTTTCATATTGAACACGTTATCAATATTTTAATTAAATATTTAATGCTCGATCTTGCTACCAGCATTTTTGTTGCTCGATTGTAGAAGAAACATTTTATTGGTCGACTTTCCACTTGGTTGATCATCCAATATTTCATTGGACAATTGTCCACTTGGTTGATCATCCAATATTTTAATATCTCTACTGTGTCATTCGACTACTCATGACATGATGGATCGAGGATGAGTATGCTATAATAAATCAACAATATATTATTTCCTATCAAATACTTAACATATCAGAATACATATTGGTCCATTATCAAGCAATCTCATTAGACTAAAGTTCATCAATTTAAATCATTTGAGTATCATTGTGTTGTCTCAACTGACACAATAATATGTCACAATTTATCAGACTAGACGTCTAGGCATCATTGTTTTCCCAGTAGACACCTTATGCTTAATCGATCATAAGATAAGTCACAAAGCATGTCATATTCGACAATTATACTCGACTCATCAAAACTAAGACTCACGGTCTAGCCAATTCAATTGACCAACTAAATACACGTCTGCCTTGCAAACTTCACATGAGATATTAATCATGTCACATAGGGGATATTCACTTGGGTTTTGGTCAGGCGCGGCCTATAACATGCGTGATGTAACCATACATCCATATGAGAAATGTGAGTAAGTCATGATGACAGTTGAATGAGTAAGTGAAGTAGTGGAGTACAATCAACCAAATCTCCCACGTAATGCGAAACTGGTTTAACCATGATTTTCCACTTCCTTACTCTTCCGCTCTTCTTCAACCGTCAACTATGGAGATCAAGGTGTTGACTATTTCTGCAATAAATAGGTTAATCAACCTATGGCTTGACAATGGAACTCAATTCAAGCGATCAAGCTTAACTGATCATAACTTACCATAATCCAATTTACAACGGTTTATCATTGTCAAACACGCATAACCCTCCAACATGGAGAACTTAACGCATCTACAATCCATCAATTAGCATTGATCTCACACATTCTCAGCTTCCCTCCTACACATCGACCCTTATCCTTCTTTATGACCGAATTGACTCTGGAATGGTTATTTTCTTAGCTTAGGCCGGAGACTTACATATTGATCTCTCGAATTCGGGTGCTCCCGTGAAGTACATCCGTTAAAGGTTTAGACAATTTGGTTATTGAGGATTCGCCTGTCGCATAACTCTCCACTTTCACTCAAAGAACATCAAATCGTTTTTACTGATCAATAGATTGGAAACTACAGCGGGAAATTAATCTCTCAGTTACAATCCAATTCGTCAAAGATAGGTGAGGACCAGTTACCAATCCCAATCCTAACCCAAACAATGCTAGCACCACCATTACCGTTCATACTCATGTAACTTCTCCCATTCCAAACAATGGTACTACTGATACCACCCCTCGAATCAACAATACCGGTGGCCATGCTGAAACCAATATCGGTATTATCAACAATCCTCTCTTCAGCAGAACTCTTGAAGAAATAAAAAATAATCCACCTTCATTGCCAATATCATGAAGACACAAGAAACCCTTGCCAGTACTCAAGGAGATAAGGCTGCAACATATAACAAGATTCTTACTTATCTGAAGACCTTGACAGAGAAATTATCGTCTGATCAACGTCGACATGAGAAAGGAAAAGCTAAGGAAATTTTCTCAACCGTTGATCGTGAAATATCCCAAACCCATGTACTGAAAGATGATAAAGTCCACAATGTTGCGGATAATCCACCAGCCAAGGATCAATCAAGTTTCATCACTCGTGAAGATTTGGAGCGCTTTTTGGAGGATCGTGGAAAAGATTGGACATTATCGGTCCACCGTGACCAACCTCCATATCCTTATGATTGCAGAGAGTTCCTCTTCCCAAAGGTTATACTTCGCCGACATTCACACTTTATGATGGAACATGCAATGCTCGAAAACATGTTTCACGATTCCTTGAGTCATTAAGAGAACATGAATACAATCACGTCGTCCATCTAAAAGATTTATCGAAATCTCTGACAGGCAAGGGGTACACATGGTACAACAACAACAACGCATCAATGAGCATTGCAAATTTGTGTGAAATGGTAAATGCGTTTTACATAAAATACTTCTTCTTTTCAGAACAAGCCACACTCTCTGATTTATGAAGGATTTTTAGAGGAACAATGAACACCCCAATGATTATGTGAAAATATTCAGGGTCCAAGTATTGGATTGTCATGACCCAAATGTCACCGAACAACAACTCGTATACTAGTGTATCAATGGAATGATCTCGCTCTACAGAGCCTTATTGGAAAATCTTCGTTTCACAACCTTCTCGGAACTTCATAAAGAAAATAAGCGATCAGCAACCACTGCACATGCTTTGTTGGGAAGGGAAAAACCTACAAGGACCGAGGAACCTCGTGATACTCACGACAACATGCGCCTTGTTAACAAGCAGTACATCTCCAAGCTTCTAAGAATGTTGTTACTGAAGGAAGTAGGTGGAAAAGCACCTGTCCAGAAGTACAACATCCCAAGCGTACATCCCCAGCACCCCAAGTTCCACAAACCCGAAGTAATGATAATCAAGTCCAAACTGCACCAGCTCCGACTCAACGTCGTCAGCAACAAGCAAGAGATGATCAGACATAATCAAATTTCCCTCTTCCCATGGAAGAATTAATTGGTGAAAAAGAGGGGTATAACAACCACACCCAATATTTCGATTAGCAATCTGTAGGGACTAACTCCAATATACTTTTAAGAGAATCAACTAGACACTCAGACTCAATCTTAATGAAAGTATATCCAAGAGTTATATCTCTCTTTCTCGATTCAATACTTACTCAAGCAAATAGAAAGTTGCGAGTCTAATTGAATAAAAAGAGAAATCACTTGAACGGTACCAAAGACCAATATTCAAGTATCAATCGATTTCAATCAACAACCAAAGGTTGGATTTCCCAATTAATCGATTCAACGCACAACCTGTGATATTTCAATTATATAAACAAATATAATGCGGAAAAGAAATAACACAGACACCAGAAGTTTTGTTAACGAGGAAAACGCAAATGCAGAAAAACCCCGGGACCTCGTCCAGATTGAACACATATTGTATTAAGCCGCTACAGACACTAGCCTACTACAAAGTAACTTCGGTATGGAATGTAGTTGAACCCAATCAATCTCACACTGATCCAAGGTACAGTTGCGCTCCACACATCTCTGATCCCAGCAGGATACTACACACTTGATTCCCTTAGCTAATCTCACCCACAACTAAGAGTTGCTACGACCCAAAGTCGAAGACTTTAATAAACAAATTTGTATCACACGGAAAAGTCTACAGTAATAGATAAATCTGTCTCCCACAGAAATACCTACGAGTCTTTGTTCCGTCTTTTGATAAATCAAGGTGAACAGGAACCAATTGATAACCCAGATTTATATTCCCGAAGAACAAACTAGTATTATCAATCACCTCACAATAATATTAATCGACTAGCGAAAGAAGACATTGCGGAATCACAAACGATGAGACGAAGATGTTTGTGACTTCTTTTATATCTTACCTATCGGAGAAATCAATCTCAAGCCAATCTTACTATTGTACTTAGTACGATAGAAATATCAAGATCAGATCACACAACTACAATAAAATTAGTATCGGTCAGGCCTCACAATCCCAATGAAGTCTTCAAGTCGTTAAAGGAGAAACCTACAGCTAGTACAACTAAGGTTCAAGGAGAATCGACTCTAGCTAATACAACTAGTATCACACAGGAGGTGTGGGGATTAGGTGTCCCAGTTGCTAGAGTTCTCTCTTATATAGTCTTTCAAATCAGGGTTTGCAATCAATGTTAGCTTAGTAACAAAGCATTCAATATTCATCGTTAGATGAAAACCTGATTAGATTCAAGCTAATATCTTTCAACCTTTAGATCGAAACTTAGCTTGTTACACACAAATGAAATACACGTTTATCTAGGTTTGTGTAACCGTAACCAAGCATGTACATCTAGTTGGTTCAACAGTAGTTAACCAAATGTTTAGCCATATGAGCACTTTCATATCAACCATATTCTTCTTTACCATAACTAGTTAAAATGACTCAAATGAACTAGTTAGAGAGTTGTTCAATTGCTTAGATCTTATAGAAGTATACAAGATACAATCGAAGTAAAAACGATTTGATTCACTCGAATCGATTCATGAACTTTATAGCCACGGTTTTCAAACTTGCATTCCTTAGTTTATATAAGTTTAAGTTCACGAATAATCGTTTTTAGAAAATAACCAACTTAAGTATGCGGACTGGTACGCGGACTTAAGTACCCGGAATAAGTTTGTTTTCAGTTCACAAACTCCAGCAGAAATTCTCGGGATGAGAACCTCCGACAGTACGCGGACTGGGTACGTGGACTCTAGTTCCGGTTTTCTTGAGCAGCAAAGTACGCATACTTTGGTTCAAGGAATAAGGACTTATACATGTATGAGTTACCACACAATGCTTATATCAAACAATGGTTATATAATCTAAACTCTCATTTCAATCATTGAAACATTCTTAGAGGACGTTATATAGTTGTTATTCACACACTATTTTTCGTCAAAGCAATTTCAAGTAATTGAAACTTAATATGACTTTCTTCACTAGTAAAGATGAACTTGGCCAAACCGAAAGCTTACCAACACATATTTCGAGAAATAGATAAGCGAGATAAACTCGGCTCAAAATAGCAAATGTGTATAATCAAAGTCTATATAGCAAAACGACTTTTGTCTCAAGATAGGAGATAGAATAGATAGATTTTTGAGTGATAGATAAGTTCAAGTCTCCACATACCTTTTAGTCGATGAAGTTCCACCAGTTCCTTGAGTATATCTTCGTCGTTGTATGATGAATCGCCATGAAGTCCTTGAGCTCAACTACACTTTTGTATCCTAGTCCGAGACTTAGCTATGTAGACTAGAAATCAAGACTCATAGTTTTGATCACTAACATTGACAAACATGCTTGAGATAGCAACGCATGCGAGTTCGATCGAACTCGCAGTGCTCACTAGTGGAAAATAGCAGTTTCGCGACCGCCAGGGGAAGTCAGATATACGAGTTAAATGACTTGTTATAACAGTCGCAGAAATGGCCGTTGTTTGAGCGTCTTTTTCATATATGACGTGGGTCTGCGGGTCGCGGAACATCCTATATCAAGGACCAATGGATGTTATGACTGACCTCATCAGTCGTATATATACATTTTAATATAAGAAAATAATAGATTCAGATTGGCTGACTTGCCTACACTGAATCTGTCTGAGCTGAATCAAATCTGACTGACACTAAAATGAAATTCAAATTACAATGAAATGAAACCTGAATTCAAATGTCAATTTATTTAGAACCAGTATTCATTGTACAATACATACAGGTTCAAATTGCAAAATTTCAATGAAATGAAACCTGCCCTTAACTTCAAAATCAGAAAGGAAAAAAAAGAAAAAAAATCTTGTATTTGCTCCATAAGAGTCTTATATGATAGGTTCACATGTTTCTTAAAGACAAGTGCAAGTCTGAATACCCTACAATGAGCTGCCAAATCAACTTTCTTCATTGGAACCGCCTCACAAATATCAGAGAGACGTGTTTGTTTCTTTGTTGTGAACCCATCTCTATCAAGTATAACACAGCCCTGAGCACGCACAAGATTCCAACAAGACTTATCTGCAATATTTGAGATAATCACAATGGTGAACTGAGACAGAGTTAACATAAGGGAAAAATTAAGATGTTAAGGAAATAGTGTTACCTCCCTGCTTGTCCCGAAGGTAGTAAACTACTGCCATCAGCTACAAGACCTTTGAACCTAATTGAAAACTTGTGCCTTCACAGAATTCTCCCCCTCTCACCGACCAAAAAAAAAAAAAACAAACAAGAAAGGCGATGTATCAATATCATCAAACTCTACTAATAGATAGGTATTATAAAGATACAACACCTAAGGCTTCATCACCTCCATTGTTATCTGTACATATTGCAGCATGCCACTGGTTTGGATCCGCATGCTGCTGAACTATACACCGGATGAATCCTAAATTTAGGCAGATTAGTTTGTTACGCATGCATATAACACTTAAATAGAGCAATATTTAAGAAGAAGGGACATAAATCATCTTTCACTGTCATCCCTAAGCTAAAACAACATTTTACGTGTCATGTTTAGTGGTTTGGGGAATCGCCAATGGCTACCCTGCTATTAGAAAAGAGTTAGATTGCCCCCTATGGTTCGAGTAATCAGGGAATGGGAAACCCCAATAGAGAACTGAAGAAGAATATCAGTTCTATGATAGACATATGGTTTAACGAATGTGTAAAAAGTTAGCCTGTAACTGTGTAGAAATTTTGGTTACTGATTAGACCCAGGGTTTTCTTTGTCTGGTCTAATAATGAAAGCTATTGGGTTGATATAAACGGACACATAAATACACTAATGTTTTTTGTCTTATAACAACGTTGATAAAGACTTGTGTTAATTGTTATAGCAAGATGAAAGCGAAATGGAACAATCATTCAATAAAGCAGATGGTTCAAAGATAGAATTAGATGACTCAATAAACTATTTACTTTGAAAAGACTAAACATATTCAACGGTGCAAGAGGTTCTTCTTAGCTGTCAGCTACGCATTAGATAAAATACTTACATGCTTCAGCAGTAGTAACTTATTCAATGTGTTGAGAAACACCACAATTATAATACAACAGGTAAGCACTCAAACAGGCTCTCCCACTTTTCAATATATTCATGATGCATATGGAACAGACCGACATACCAATTAAGGCCAAGAGAGATCTAAGTTGCAGAAGGTTCTGCTCCATCGTGTAAGGCGCAACAAACTATTGCTTTGTGATGCCCTTGATATACTTGTATGGATTCACCAGTTCCTACACCCCAGAGTCTTGATGTTGTATCCGATGAAGCTGCAATGACAAATTGGGGAGACTTTTAATATACATAGGATGGTGACAAGTTAAAAGATTTAAATCAGAGGTAATGTGCTAAATATTAATGACCTGTGATTATATATGCACCCTCAACGGAAAAAACGCATTCCCATACCCAGCGTTTATGACCTGTTCACATGCACAAACTAGAGACATCAGAACTCACAGTTCACATTAAGATTTTTTTTTTTTTTTTTTTTTTTTAAAAAAAGGATGTGAATCGAGGAAATTGCCCACTAACGTTCTCTCCAACGAGAAATCATCGACATTCCATATCTTCACAGTACCGTCTGAGGATGCAGTGGCCATATATATCTATGACCAAAGAAATAAATGGAAAACTCTTACTCATAGTAATAAGGTCAGAAACGAAAGTAAATAATAAAAGTAAAAAATGTCGTCAATCATTCAAGCAAAAAAATGAAAAAGACGGATATGAGCGATGCAAGTGAATTCAACCTATTGGGGTCGTCAAATTCAGGTGAAAGCAAACACTTCGCAATGTAACCATCATGTGCCTGTAGTTTATGAAGCGGCTCAAAATTTGTCACAGTCCGCATCATAATACAAATGCTTAAGATTAATCAAAAAGGCTCAGACTCTTATCAAACAGTACATGCCTTTTTTTTAATAAAATTAAGAACATATATTGATACAGAACTGATACGAAACCTGAGTCCCACGCTGCAAGCACCAAATATAACAAGTTCTGATCATAAGGTAACGGCGGAAACAAAAAATGTTCAACATAGCAACCATGAATAAACAGAATAAGAAAATGAAAGGAAAAAGAAGGCCTTGAGAAGGAATTCACCTTTCTCTTTTTGTACAATTCTAGCTTTATTTCATAGAAATCCTCGATGACTACAAATTACAAGAGCAAAAGATGATTAGAATCATAAATCTGCTCTGTATATAAAAGCAATTGAAGAGTCAAAAACATACTTTGTTCCGGGTTGTCATATTTCTTGATTACTCTATCAGGACCGAAAAGATGCATGTTGTTAGTGCCAAGCCTGTTTGAGAGCTTAAATTTCTTCAAAATCCCTTCCTATTTGGCTATCCATATTCTCCTCAGACAGTACAACTTCAAAATGTACAGTTGTGTCATCATTGTGCTCCTTATAATCCTGTATCAAGTAAAATACATTGATAAGACTCTCAAAAAGTTGCAAACAAAGTTTTACTTACTATTGGAGTTCTAACTTATGTTAGAGAAGAAATTATCATACCTTGATGAAGGGCTCCTTGACTTTATCAGTTCTAGACATCATTGATTCAGGAAACTCTTTGTAGTCCTGAGTCCATCTCCGAACAGGAAGCTCAGAGACCCTTAGTGTTGTCTCATTTACTTCATCAATGACTCCAATAACAGTGTAGCCACCCTCCTTTGATGTTGTTTTCTCCATCGTTCCTTTAAACCCTTTATACATGGATCCTTAATTAATTACTTTACATTCGCAACAATATCACGTGGATTATAATTGGGGATGAAAGCGCTCCATCCAGTACCAATACCTTCACTTCCATTAATTAAAACAGTGGGTATAATTGGCACATACCTGAAAGGCAAAAATACATATGTTACGTATATACAGAGGACCCACTGACATCCTACACTCGAAACATATGTACTCTATTATGATAAAGTCAATGGACTTACCATGTGGGTTCAATGGACTGACCATCTTCATTCAAGTAGTCTAGAAGAATATCATCGTCCTTCGGAAATAGGAACCATGTGATTGGAGATAGACAGGTATAAACATACCTAGCACTTGCATGGTCTTTGCTCCCCCTGAGAAGACAAAACATCAGAAAGAGCTCAATAAATAAAAAAAAAAAAAGTGGGAGAACTGCATAAAAGATTATTGTAATAGAGAAGGAAGTGCCAATTCACCCGGTGTCGGGACCTGAACTGGCCATTAGCTTGCAAAAGACTACAAGGTACAAGTGTACCCTGATATCTTAATTACCATACACAACGAAGAAACTGGGAGATTCAGGATGTTTCCAGACCAAGGCAAGAAAACTTACCACTCAAATAACTACAAGGATACTTACTAGTCAAATAACCTAACCTTATAAAAAGCAAATGGCTAAAGAAAACTATGCCCAAACATCAAACAACAAAATCTCATGCATGCATGGTCAAAATTGTGGGACAGGAAGATTGCTACGGAATAAACATAAACCTTGTCCAATAAGTTCTTCATCTCAACAATATGATCTAACATGGGATGCTCGCGAACAGAATGCCCCTCTGACTTGAGAAGAAGATATAAGGTAATAGCTTGGCTATATCTCAACATCAGAAGTCTTTTCACCTCCAAATAGTGCATTCCTCCTTTGGTTGTATTCTCCTTTACACCAACCTTCGAAAAGCATACCAATACCTTATAAGAATATGATACAAAAGTAAAGGGGTTGAGGTCGAAAATTAAGATAGAACCAACATAATAAACCTTTGTGACAAAATTTGAAACTCAGTTAGCCTTCTTACTTTCAATATCAATATATAATCAACTAATAGCACCAGACAATTCAAATTTGCTCATTCTAGTTGAAGTGTCAATCCACATCCAAGGTTAATATTGTTGCTTCCAACAAAATCCTGTGCCATTCCAATTATAGTACCTGCATGGCTGTACATCAAAAAATCAAGGGAAAAAAAAACTAACCAGAAAAACCCCTCAAAATCAACCTTGATTTACTAGTCATACAACATTGATGAAAAAGCCGAAAAACATGAAAAAATAACCTAAAATTAACAAAAATGGTGTAAATAGAGATATAGATAGAAGGAGAAGAAGAAATATCCTCACCAGGACTGCACTGCGTGAAAAATTCTTCCCCGCCTACAACCACACAAAACACAAACAGAAACTAATTAGAACCAAAACTCATAAACCCTAAAATTTAAAAAAAAAATCAAAATTAAAATTTAAGAAAAAATTGAAGATAAACAGAATACTAACCAGGAGTAAGAGCTTTAAACTTTAATCAGGGGACTCAAAGTCATCGACCTCCATAATATCATCATCTGCAGCAGGAACTATTCTTCAATCTCCATTTTTGAAAATCGACAAAGACCCTTTCGAATCTGATTTAGCAAGAGCAAATTATTTCAAATCAAGAACAAAACAACATAAAACATTCTAACTCATCCAAATAATCGAGACCTAAAAATTGTAAAATCTAACCCCCAAATTAAAATACAAGAGAAAACCAGAACAAAAAACTTACCTTGTATCATATTCCTTGCGAATCTCTAGTCAACAACACTGTGAGATTCACTGGTCTAAGATTGTTCAGATTCAACCCCATGTCTTCTTCTACTTCCTGATTAAACACCTTCACCTCTATTTCTAGTAGCACAGAAAATCAAATTCCGGTATTCTAGTAGACATGATTATCAAACCCTAAGAGAAATGAGTTAGAGAAGGACTTGAGGTGCCGCTGTGAGAGGAAGAAAGAGAACTGAGTTTCGTTCTCTTTTGATAGAATAGAGATAAGAAACTGAAAGAGATACGCGTGAGGTGGTCAAAAGAAGAAATAGGGTTAGCTAAATCGTGACCATCAAAAGGTGGGGCCCAGGAAATCCTAACTATAGTAAAAACTAGGATCATCGGTCATAGTGTGGGTTAAAGAACGAGGAATAAAATAGTAATAAAAAATCTTATACAACGACCGTTTATGATACTCCTAGACGTGCTCCGTATTTTTATTACATCCAGGACCATTTCGACCGGTCCCCGGTAGGGTCGAGGATGTGGGTCAGAAAAACCCTATTTCCCATTAGTGGCTCTAACAATCTCCGCCTTTGTCAATTTTAGTGAAAAACTATCAATACATATAGAATACAAAAATAGATAAATAAACTTTTGTAGCTTCTCTTCCACATGCCTGATCTTCTGGGTTCTTCAACATTACTCGAAATCTTCGTCACTTCCAAGTACTCCAATGATGCCAAAGGTTGTAAGTTTAGTATCACCGTTGTTAAAAATCCGTAGTCATAACAATGAGAAAACAAGAATTCTCGATCATTATTATACAGTGTCATAGGATTATTATACAACATCAAAGTTCAGTTGTATCACAACTTCAACAACAATATTATGGTGATATGTATCACTACCCTTAGTCAATACTCCATCTCACATGGAAACCACTCCCCCTTACATAATGATCCGAAAACCATATGTATTTGTAGTGTGAACTACACATTAATTCTCCCCCTTTTGTCAATAAAATTGGCAAAAGTACGAAAACTAGTGTGATCCTAATGAAATTTCCATAGAGACATTTCATGACCAAAAGAAAGCACATATCAACTTTTTAGATGCCATAATATAGCCAAAGATAAATGCATTCATCAAGGAGTTTATAAAGATACAAGATAACCCCTATAATATTCCACAGCCGCACTCCCAACAAAAATTTGGCAATTAAGCACAAGTTCAATTAAGGACTCTCCCCCATAAAATGTCATTCCCGAAAGAACAACAAGAGTGGCCTTACTTTCATTAGAAAATAAGGATTTCTTTGGACATAAAAAGTCACATACGAATATGAATTTGAATCTAAAAATACTCATTTAAATTAACCACAAGAAAACCCATAATTAATTCAATTGGAATACACAACTAAATTACCACAAGAGTGTGATCAATTCAATTGGTCATGCTCGACATAAGAGAACCAACGGAGCCGCATGGTATATACATAAAATATGGATCGGGGAAGATCAATACTGCGGAATAGACAAGGATTCATTCTATTTTCCATCACTATTTGCGCAATGATATACAATAGACATAATCCTCGTAAACAGAAGTTTTATCCTTTCTTCCATCAAAATAATAACATAAAAGGTTTTAACTTTTGTAATGTCAAAAGTTCATTCTATCTTCTATCAGTACTTTCATACCGACATAATAAAGATAACTTTTGAACAAGTATGGGACAGTCACAGGTTCACGGACGTAAACAACATTAACAATTTGCAATATATAAAACCAATAAAGATTAATATTGCAAAAACAGTCTTTTCCCTTTGAAGGTAGAATCAATCTTTTTCGCACGGGTTTACACCAATAGTGGTTACCAAAGGCGTATAAAAATATTTTCTTAACAAAGAAGATCATACAAAGTCACTAAAGATGCATCATAGTTCAAATAAGATGATTGTGAACATTCAAGAATCCCAAAGCAATGCATACTACTGCCTATTCTTGAACTTCCTTCTTTGTGATTCACCAACATCATTCTTGGAAAAGCTACAAATGATCTTATAAGAGAATCACTCCAAGAATCCAAGTGCCCAAGTCCAACAGAAGTAGAACAAGTGCGAAGAAACGGAGCAAATTACTCAAAAACAAGATACGGGACAAAGACCAATCTCAACTCATTCAAATTTAGAATTTCTCATTATTTTTTTGAAGAGAATTCAAAGAGGAGGAGAATGCAAAAGAATGAGGTCATTCAGAGTTCGGACGAAGAAGTTACGGCCTGGTAGGTCTACCATGAAGTCCAAACCTCCCAAACTACTATTTTCAAACCTCCCAAACTACTATTTTCAAACCTAAACGTTAAAGAACCTTAAACACAAATCTTTTTTTTTTGGTAAGTCCAAAATTGTATTGATGAATAGCAAATATTTATAAAGAGTTTACAAGAAAAGAGGTCCGGAGACCCCAAAAACTTACAAACTATTTAAATCTGAAATAAGAGACATGAGGATATTCTAAAGAACTTAGAAAATAAGGTCTCTCATCATAGTCCATCCCTTTACCATTCCTTAGAAGACAACCTCTCTTTGCATAGCATCAGCTGCGAAATTATCCTCTCGATAAGTATGCACAAACCGAATGGAATCATAGTTGTCTTAAATCCTTCTCCACCTTTGTCTTGCGAACCAGGGCAAATTAGAATTCTTAAAAGCCGTAATTGCACCAACAGAATCAGACCTCACCAAGACTTTACGAACTGACCATTTCATATCCCATTCCAAACCAATAATCACGCCATCCAATTCTGCCAAGAAGTTATTTGTTCAACCCAAGCCAATGCTCATCGCCCCAACAAAATTGCAATCTGCATCACGCACTATAACTCCAGCCCCTGTTATACCAGGGTTTCCCTTGGCAACACCATCGCAACAAAGTAAAAGCTCATCCCTACTCGGGGGCACCCAAAAGCACTCAATCGGTTGCATTAACCTTACTTGTCTATGACGAACACGGAAGCAGTTCAATATCTCAGGTTTATAGACATACCTTTTTAGATCAAGTTAGGTAGAAATAAATAATAAGAAAGGTACATGGATCATTATAAAAACACAAATCTTGCTCAGGTTTATAGACATACCTTTTTAGAAGAATCCAGACGAATTCTGCAGCCTTACCGAACATAATATGTGTGCCCCAATTCTCGTGCTTCCCTCACCGTATACATAGCATGGAATTCCTTGGTGAGGATGCACTTACAACACAATCAAGTTATGTTTGGGTGAACAATGTCTTTCTCACCACAAGTGACCTTTGGATTATCATGAAAGTCCAATTCCATTTTTCCAAAAAACTTGTTAAGTTCCAATATCATGGATATTGCCTTCTCCATAGTCATGGAATTTTCTGGAAGATCATTCCTTTTCACACTCAAAGCATCATTGGATTTCTTTGGTACCCACTTCTAAGTGCGTTTAGGAACAACCGGAACCTTCTTCCATTACTCTCTTCTAGAATTCTCGGGAGAGAATTGGATTGACTATTCTTTTGCAAGTTAGTCTTTCTCCAATTGGGAGCATCGGATCTTGTCTTCGTATTTATGAAGTTATCCTTTTGATAACCATTAAGATTGTGAAAAGGATTCGTATGACGTTTATAGGCAAAACTAGGATCATCACAATACTGATTCCTTTGCCTAAAGGTTTGAGAGTTACAACCTGTAACGTTAAGGGGATTAGTCTTAACATATGATCTTGGTTTCACAACTTCTTGTGATTCCCACACAATAACATCATGAAGTTACTCATTCCTTATACGAAAACGATATCTCCTTTCCAGATGACCTTTATTTCCGCAATAGTGGCAAACATAAGGAATGTTCTTACCTCGATCAGTGTGTGCTGACTTTGGAGGATGATATACTTTGCTCTTTCGAATTTTAACTTCCGGTGAAGGTATTTCACTTTTTCCATCAGTGGAAACCTTTTATTGAGAAGAATCACTAGCCTTGACAAATTTTACCTCTTCGCTAATACTTGGAGCATTTATTCCCTTATAGCCTAATTCTCGTGTATCACGGTGATTTTTACTTGCTCCTAGCATAGTAGTTAATTTGCTTGAACTAGTATTGAATTTTTTCAAATCATCTTCCAACACTTTGGTTTTATCAAGAGCAACAGATAAATCATCCTCAAGGCGTTTTTTTCGAGTGAGATAAGCGCTTTCGCTGTCATCAAAACTTGCTTGCTGAGAGTTAATCCTTGCTTCAGTTTCTGCAAGTTTCTTTTCCAACAAAAAGTATTTTTGATAAATATTATCACATTCAAGTGACTTTATACGTAGGTTTTCCTCAGAATCCTTGAGGATCGATTCGTAAGAACGATCCGAAACATAAACACCTGCGTAACATCTTCTCAATTTCTTATTTGTATGACAGAGATTAGTCAGAAAAGGTGTGACATGAGAAGTTGTCATCTTTTTCTTTTCCAACGAATTCAAAAGCTTAACATAATCTGAGACTTCCTCATCAACATCTCTATCAATATCTGAATCACCTTCATCAGAAAGTTCATCCAACTGTTCTTCTAGGCGTGATTCCTAGAATTCAACAGGTTCTACATTAAGAGAATGTCTAGATACTGACCTAGATGTGACAGTTTTCTCAGGTGAATAGAAGCTTTGAAAAACATCTGGTAATTTATGAACTTGTACGTTATTAGAGATAGACTCGTCCATAATCACATCACTACAAACACAAACTTATAAGGTCTTAACGTGTTTGCCTGCTCTGATACCAATTAAAAAAGCGGGGGTCTAACAACCACACCCAACATTTCGATTAGCAATCTGTATGGACTAACTCCTATATACTTTTAAGAGAATCAACTAGACAGTCAGACTCAATTTTAATAAAAGTATATCAAAGAGTATATATCTCTCACTTACTCAAGCAAATAGAAATCTCTGAGTCTAATTGAATACAAGACAAATCACTTGAACGATACCAAAGACAAATGTTCAAATATCAATCAATTTCAATCAACAACCAAAGGTTGGATTTCCCAATTGATTGAGAACGCACAGACTGTGATATTTCAATTATATAAACAAATATAATGCGGAAAAGAAATAACACAGACACCAGAAGTTTTGTTAACGAGGAAACCGCAAATTTAGAAAAACCCCGAAACCTCGTCCAGATTGAACACATATTGTATTAAGCCGCTACAGACACTAGCCTACTACAAAGTAACTTCGGTTTGGACTGTAGTTGAACCCAATCAACCTCACACTGATCCAAGGTACAGTTGCGCTCCTTAAGTCTCTGATCCCAGCATGATACTACGCACTTGATTCCCTTAGCTGATCTCACCCACAACAAAGAGTTGATACGACCCAAAGTCAAAGACTTTAATAAACAAATTTGTATCACACAAAAAAGTCTACGGTAATAGATAAATCTGTCTTCCACAGAAATACCTACGAGTTTTTGTTCCGTCTTTTGATAAATTAAGGTGAACAGGAACCAATTGATAACCCGGACTTATATTCCCGAAGAACAGCCTAGTATTATCAATCACGTCATAATAATCTTAATCGACTAGCGAAAGAAGATATTGCGGAATCACAAACGAGGAGACGAAGATGTTTGTGACTTCTTTTATATCTTGCCTATCGGAGAAATCAATTTCAAGCCAATCTTACGATTGTACTTAGTACGATAGAAACAACAAGATCAGATCACACAACTACAAAAAAAGTAGTATCGGTCTGGCTTCACAATCCCAATGAATTCTTCAAGTCGTTGACCTACAAGGTCTCGGTAGAAACCTAAGGTTAAAGGAGAATCGACTCTAGATAATACAACTAGTATCACACAGGAGGTGTGGGGATTAGGTTTCCCAGTTGCTAGAGTTCTCCCTTAAATAGTCTTTCAAATCAGGGTTTGCAATCAATGTTAGCTTAGTAACAAAGCATTTAATATTCACCGTTAGATGAAAACCTGATTAGATTCAAGATAATATCTTTCAATCGTTAGATCGAAACTTAGCTTGTTACACACAAATGAAATGCACGTTTATCTAGGTTTGTGTAGCCGTACCCAAACATGTACATCTAGTTGGTTCAACAGTAGTTAACCAAATGTTAGCCATATGAGCACTTTCATATCAACCATATTCTCTTTACCATAACTAGTTCAAATGACTCAAATGAACTAGTTAGAGAGTTGTTCAATTGCTTAGATCTTATAGAAGTATACACGACACAATCGAAGCAAAAACGATTTGATTCACTCGAATTGATTCATGAACTTTATATCCACGGTTTGAAAACTTGCATTCCTTAGTTTATGTAAGTTTAAGTTCACGAATAAGTTTGTTTTCAGTTCACAAACTCCGGCAGAAATTCTCGGGATGAGAAGTTGTGATAGTACGCGGACTATAGTTCCGGTTTTCCTGAGCAGCAAAGTACGCATACTTTGGTTCAAGGAATAAGGACTTATACATGTATGATTTACCACACAATGATTATATACAACAATGGTTATATAATCTAAACTCTCATTTCAATCATTGAAACATTCTTAGAGGACGTTATATAGTTGTTGTTCACACACTATTTTTCGTCAAAGCAATTTTCAAGTAATTGAAACTTAATATGACTTTCGTCACTAGTAAAGATGAACTTGGACAAATCGAAAGCTTACCAACACATATTTCGAGAAATAGATAAGCGAGATAAACTCGGCTCGAAATAGCAAATGTGTATAATCAAAGTCTATATAGCAAAACGACTTTTGTCTCAAGATAGGAGATAGATTAGATAGACTTTTGAGTGATAGATAAGTTCAAGTCTCCACATACCTTTTAGTCGATGAAGTTCCACCAGTTCCTTGAGTAGTTCTTCATCTTTGTATGATGATTTCCATGGAGTCTTGAGCTCAACTACACTTTATAT
This sequence comes from Papaver somniferum, assembly GCF_003573695.1. Lineage (NCBI taxonomy): Eukaryota > Viridiplantae > Streptophyta > Magnoliopsida > Ranunculales > Papaveraceae > Papaver > Papaver somniferum. Next base: position 23,941,754 of record NC_039358.1, read on the forward strand.
ACTAGTCCGAGACTTATCTATAAGTAAACTAGAAATCAAGACTTATAGTTTTGATCACTAACATTGACAAACATGCTTGAGATAGAAACGCATGCGAGTTCGACCTAGCAGTGCTCTAACAATTGGGTTTCTAGAGGTATGGACCCAGGGTGGTGCGATTAAATTGCAACCTCTCAAAAAGAAACTAACCGAAGATGAGATGGAGAATCCTAAGTATTTCTGCTTCCATCAATTTTTCAGTCATGCCACGAGTGACTGCAAGGGGATGAAACGTATTTTTAATGAGAAAGTTGAATCATGAGAACTATATCTGGGACTGAATGGGTACATAAGTACCCTCTTGCAATCAGGGCATCACTCTCTTCGATGAACCTGTCAATGAAGCAGTTCGATCCTTGATGGAGCATGTAAGTGAATTTGTTAGAGCACTGTTCGGTTGAACTCGCAAACGTTGCTATCTTAAGATTGTTTGTCAAGTTTAATTGCCAAGTCTCGGATTAGGATAGAAAGTGTAGTTGAGCATTACACTTCACGGAGTTCATCGATTGAGGACGAAGAACTACTAAGGGGAGCTTGTGGAACTTCATCAAAAAAAGGTATATGGAGACTTGAACTCATCTATCACTCAAAAGTCTATCTACTTTATCTCCTATTTGAGACAAAAGTCGTATAGTTATATAGACTTTAATTATGCACATTTGATGTTTCGAGCTGAGTTTAACTCGCTTACATATTTCTCGAAATATGTGTTGGTAAGCTTTCGCTTTAACCAAGTTCATCTTATATTCTTGACAAAAGTCAAAAGATGATCATATGAAAATCTCCTGGTAACATCTTACATGATTTGTGTGAGACAGACATTTGATGTAGACTCAGAATGTTTCGTATTGATCATTCGATCACTTGAAAATTGCTTTGAAGCTAATAGTTTGTGTGAGACAGCTATTGTCGCCTTCCGAGAATGTTTCAATGGTTTAAATAAGAGTTTAGAATAATTGGATATAAGCACAGCATGTGTACTTGCATATGTGTAATCCAAGTCCGGGAACCATGGTATGCATACCCGTATGCGTATTGATTGGTTTAGTAGAGGTCTGGGAACTAAGTACGCATACCGGGTACGCGTACTGGCATGAGGTTCAAGTTCCGGGACTTTACGGAGTTTGGTGGTATGCGTACCCGTTCGCATACTGGCGAACCCAAACTTAGTCCGGCCACTAGGGTATGCGTACCCGTTTTCATACTTGAGTAGATTATGTTCTAAAATCGGTTTGTTCATGAACGAATACATTTATATAATAAGAAATGCAATCTTTTGCAAACCGTGACTATAATGTTCATGACTTGATTCGAGTGATCAAAATCGATTTTGCTTCAATTGTGTCTTGTATACTTCCATGAGAATATAAACAATTGAACAACTCTAGAACAAGTTTCATTTGAAGAACTAGTTATGGTTAAGATGAATATGGTTGATATGAATGTGTTAACATGGCTAACTTCGGTTAACGATTGTTGAGACAACAAAGGTGTACACATTTAGGTACGATTACTCATATCTAAATGAATTCACTTTTCATTTATGTGTAACAAGCTAAGTTCAATCTAACGGTTGAAAGATATTAGCTTGAGTCTAATCAGGTTTTCATCTGACGGTGAATATTGAATGCTTCGTTACCGAGGTAACATTGATTGTTAATCCTGATTTGAAGACTATATAAGGGAGAACTCTAGCAACTGGGAAACCTAATCCCCACACCTCATGTGTGATACTAGTTGCGACTAGAGTCGATTCACCATTAACCTTAGGTTTTTCCAAAACCCTGTAGGTTAACGACTTGAAGACTTCATTGGGATTGTGAAGCCATCCCAACTATTTTCTCTGTAGTTGCGTGTTCTGATCTTGCCCGTTTCTATCTTATTGAGTATTATCTTCTCTAAGATTTGATCGAGATTTAATCTCCGATGGGCAAGATAAAAAGTAGTCACAAACATCTTCGTCTCATCGTTTGTGATTCCACAATATTTTGTTTCGTTTCCATACAATTAAGATTATTGTGAGGTGATTGATATTTCTAGGTTGTTCTTCGGGTATATAAGTATGGTATATCAATTGGTTCCTGTTCACCTTGATTTATCAAAAGACGGAACAAAACTCATAGGTATATCTGTGGGAGACAGATTTGTCTATTCAATAAACTTTTCTATGTGAGACATATTGGTTTATCAAGTCTTTGACTTTGGGTCGTAGCAACTCTTAGTTGTGGGTGAGATCGTCTAAGGGAATCAAGCGCGTAGAGTCCTTCTGGGATTCAGAGATGTAAGGAGCGCAATTGTACCTTGATCAATGTGAGATTGGTTAGGGCTCAACTACATTCCAGTCTGAAGTTAACTTGGAGTAGGCTAGTGTCTGTAGCGTCTTAATATAGTGTGGTGTTCAAATCTAGACTAGGTCCCGGGGTTTTTCTGCATTTGCGGTTTCCTCGTTAACAATACTTCTGGTGTCTGTGTTATTTCTTTTCCGCATTATATTTGTTTATATAATTGAAATATCACAGATTGTGCATAAGTTCAATCAATTGTGAATCCAACCTTTGGATGTTTATTAAATTATTGGCACTTGGATGTTGGTTTTTGATACCGTCCAAGTTATTTCTTATATTCAATCGGGCTCGCAAATTCCTATTTGTTTGATTGCAGATTGAATTGAGAAATTGAGATATAACTCTTTGATATAGTTTTCTTAAGATTTAGTATGACTATCTAGTTGATTCTCTTGAAAGTATATTGGAATTAGTCCATATAGGTTGGTAAGCGAAATATTGGGTGTGGTTGTTATACCCCCGCTTTTTCAGAATTACTATATTTATCGAAGGTACAAAGGAAAGACATCTTCACTGCTCTTAACCAAATCTTGTCGAGAAAATGTTTATCCTCACAGAAGGTGCCTCATGAACCATCAGCCATAGACAAAGAGATGTACGACTGAGGACTGCTTACTACGGGTAATCTCAAAGGAAACAAATTTGGGAGAACGTTGATTGATGTTGGTACTGCTGTCAACATTGTTCCACTGAAGACCCTCAAAGATACATGGATCACTGATAGGTGTACTATTTGCACTAGTTTGGTACCTTAATTCATTGCTTTATTTATTTGAACACCTATATAAGAGAGATTTATTCACTTCAATCTTGGAAAGTACTTTTTGGAGAAGGAGAAAAAGCTAGGGCTTGGAGTTCCGATTGATATCACGATTTCTACTGTTTGCTATTTGATTTTTTTTCATATTATTTTTCATGGGTTTTGAGAAATCCATGAGTAGCTAAACTTAAGTCACGAACACGTTATTCATTTAATACAATAATTTTATCAAAAGCCCTAATAATTAGTAGTGATCCGTGATTACTGCGGTGTGAATTGTGAAGGACATCACAAGTAGAATTTGACCTAGGTTGAATATGCCACGATTGTGTTTGTATTGTCTATGATTAACTCGTCTTATAAAACTTAAGGTAATGCTCTCCCACACTGCCGCGCACGAAAGAACTATAAGCTAGCAAATTGGTGGACGTTGGATTATGCATCAGACGGACAAAATTGCACATGAGTAATATTTGGTATATTCTTACAGTTGTCAAAGAATTTCTAATTACAATCTAGTCCTTATCATATTTTACATTTAATAATAGGTATAGTTTAGTGCTAATCCTATCCACTTCTGAAACTTTTGAGAAAACTGGTTTACCACTTAAAATCGCGCATCATAAAATTGTTGGTTTTAGAACCCCTTGAAGTGAATGTGAGAATTCAAACATGATTAAGGATTCCAATTCAATAAGCGCAGTTGTTGATGTTTTTTTTTCCCCACTTTATCATCAGTAAGCAAATTCAAACATGAGCAAGAAAAAAAAATACATGATCACAAATTTTGCACTCTAAATATATTAAAATTAAAATTTGTGATTTGTTCTTCCTTAACAAGAATACATGATCATCAAAATCTTAAAATCATGTAGGAACTACTGCATGTAAGTAGAAGCCCCACAAAAAAACTGCCTCCTCCAACATCTCGTCGACCATCATAATAAACTTCCTTCGCATCATCATTATCGTTATCTTCAATTTCACCGGCACCAACAAAGCTCTCATCATCATCAAATTAAAGAGACGCAGAGGAAACTCGACTAAGTTTTAAATTTATCCAAGTTTGCATATGAGGATAGAGAATTATACTTCTGAAGGATATTATGTTCCATTTTTTTTCAAATGTTCGTTTCACATTCAATTGTGAAATCGGGAAAGACGAAGATGACAAAGTGGGAGTATTCTCAGATTTATGTTTATACATGATAAAGGTTTATTTGCAATTAAGTTCTATATGACAGCTAGCTTATGATCCAAGGATTGACTTTTTATGATCCAAGGGTTGACTTTTTATGATCCAAGGGTTGAACGATGCTAGCTTATAAATCTACCCGCGCTGTCGTGCGGGATAGCATTATTTCCTCAAATCGAATCTATTAGCAATTAGCACTAGGTTATTTGATGGAAAATAATTCGTGTATCAGCGATTGCAATATGTGTTGATATTAGGAGGCGTAATGAAGTACTACACCGATTGGGGGATATTTTAGAGTTATTGGTAAGAGATAGATTGAATGATGAAATTGGAATTTGATTGAATAATATGTACAGTGATGGACGGCGAATTATTTAACCAACTTTCTCCACTAGTATTTTCTTAAACATTTTATTGCTACTGTTTTAGTTTAAATTAATTTTGAACCATAAAAATCCCCGAGTTTATTTAAATTTTCATCCCTAGAAATACTAAACAATTCTGAAGGCAGCGTCGAAGAAAGTACCCGAAGACTGTCAGTCTGGATCCTTCACCAGCACGGTACAAGCTGAGCTAAAAAAATCACCATCGCTACGCACTAGTACCCCAGACGTATCCATAAATACAAGACTGCTAATAGGGGTACCGTTTTACTTGGGGATGTACCAATATGCATATAGGATAAAAAAGCATTTGCCTTTAGATTGGTACACACCCAACCAAAATAGTACCTCCATTATCAGCCTTGATAATTTGCAACTGTTATAAGAAGTAGATGTGAGGTGGTTGCCCCCATTTTCGTCTGAGTCACTTGTATTAGGTGGTAAGTTAATCGATTAACACAAAGTACATTAGTCCCTCAACTAAAGCCACGTATGTGGACTCGTGGCAACTAATGTTGTAACCACCTTGTATGCATGGGCGGTGAATTTGGGCTATAGCCTTGAATACTAGTGTAACAGAATGAATAGAAATGTTCAGTAATAAGAAACGTTTCATTCTTTTCTCGTATACTTTGTGTATAATTGTATAGTACTGTATACTACAAGTACTAGTATCCAAACTAGATAATTAGTAGCCGTTTGGTACAAACTATCTCAATATTTACCATGCGTTTCTTAAACTCTCTCCGATGATTATATAAAACGTTATCAGCACGAATTGCTTTGTAGCAGTCGAGATAGAGCTGGCGATACAAAAAATGATATTTCTTTTCAATCCTTGCATATTTAATTTGACTAATGTTAAATAATTTATGTATATAGTTTTTATACTGTCTAATTTCATTTTTATTTTGTTAGGAACGGTTAAAAAGAGATGCTAGACCACTACCGCGTCACGTGTATAGTTTAGCATAAACTATTGTTGCGGTATATGAAAAGATATCCAAAGTATGTGCGTATTACCAACGACTCATATTTGTGATGCTATTCGATTTTCGAATTTAGCCAAATATTTGAGTTTTGTAGCATTTTGTTATTTTCCGCTTTAGCCAGCCAACGGAAGGTTTTTCGCGTCCTTTGGATAGCGTAGAGAGTAAAATTGCCTTTGTTGGTATACCAATGATTTTTGTGGTGTTGATGGTATTAATACCGGCAGAGCAAGGAATTATTGCATCCTGAGGGACAGCAAAATTTTGATATTCCTTTTCTATAATAATCTCCGGGATTCAAAGTCGTTCCACCTAAGGTCGGAATGCGATAAAAAATGGATATCGGGTTAACACGGTTAGCCGGTCTCTATCAACGGTCATTGAAATGAGCTGCAATTGGTATCGAGACAATTTCTTTATAGTTATAAAGAATGTGTTCATATTTCAACTTTGATGAACTAATATTTCGTCGACCCTAACCGACGAAATTGGAGATTTGTCAGTGTTATGTTAGGACCGTTTCACCATTGATTTTTTGTGGTAAATAGTTCGGCTTGATTTCTGGAGAAGATATATGCACCGTACAAAATGCTGCGGTGAGCAATAAGGAGAGCGGCATATTTTGTGCCCTTATGTGTTTCCGCGAGCTTTATGGCGTGCATTATATGCGCCAATTATTTGCATCGACGAGCTTTAAAGAGCCAGTGCTTAATTTTCACTTTGTATAATATTGTGTCAACAACAACGAGTGCTGCAAATATTACCTGCGCCTCGTAGATATACAAACGTCGAGCGATAATGAGTGTTGCATTTTTTTAATAAATGGTATTCAGAGTTAATATCATGTCTTCTCATCGCCTAAGCTATTACCGAAAAATCGAATTTGGTGAATTAAATTTGCAATAGTACCTATGCAAATAAGTTTATCATTGGCAAAGAAGGAAAATATAGTTGTGGTAGGTATAATTGAATATGAGAACCACAATCGTTATCAGGTCTGAGAATCTAGTAAACCCCGTACCACCAAGAGTGTAAAAATACAGGACGGTAGCATAATGAATGGTTTGAATAAGCCATCTTTGAGCCTGGTAGAGCTCTGCTATCGTTGTGACAGAAAAAGACACGATACGTGCATTTGAAATGCTGCTCATTGTTGTTGATCTCTATCGGTCATCTTGGCAGGACTGGTACTGATATTGAGATAGTATCTATGGTCACAAAATTTGTTTACAGATTACTGTTAATTTTACACGGCAATGTAAATTCTTTAAAATATTCCACCTGGACAGTAAACGAGAGAGAAAACCTGATCAGTTATCTCTCCTGGTTGCGTGTTATGTTGCTTTGTGCACCCAGTTGCTCCTTTAATAGGTAGAGTAATGCGGAACCGAAGGTTCTGTTGATGAGACATTCCCGTCTAAGGATCAGGGGGACAATCGTCGACGACATTGGTTAAATCCAATTGTGTCTCATCTAAATTCTCACACCAAGAAATGCTTGAGGTGTTGGAGACTACTCTATTGCTAGATTTAACAAGAGTACGCTTGCTTGATTCGGCATATATTAAAGTCCTTGCAAGGCTTGCCATGTAATCGCAACGATTGTTTCGTTTGAAAATATGCTTAGAAGCATAGACGAAAAACCTCTTGCATGAGGTATGCCAATCTAATCAGATAACGTCCATATTCTCTTTGAGTGATGAGTTGATATATCTCCTGACGAGGAACATATCCATAAAAGTTGCGTTGATATCCCATGGTGAAGAATATCCACATTCTGAAATCTGGTACCAATGGATTATGATATCCTCATACCCTGGAGAATGATGTAAGATCGTTTATTAACTAATTATTAACTGGTTGTCGATAATGTTCAGAGTAGCTACTGAAATTATTATGGGTGTATATCCCCCTTTGCAAAGGAATTATCGACAAAGTTTATAAGATTGGAAGATATGGACTTTAGTTCCTATAGAGGTGTTTTCTCCCTTATTTACGCTCTTGGAACCTTATTCTTAGCATCAGTTAAAAAATTGATGCTTATATGAAAGTGTAGTGAGAGAACTAGCTATTTGAGGTTGCTTGTTATGCAGCGCCACCTCTTGACAGTGAGTTTCCTCGGACACTAACCAGGTTGATGGAGGTATGGTCTGGTAGTCATAAATAACTCGACATCTCACCTGATGGTAACTGTTTATCTATACTCATATAGATTTTCAGTTAAACTCTTGCTTGTCAGTCGTTGATGTTGTATCATCCTAGTAATGCTTTGGGCATTGATGATGAGTATTTATTTTTCTATTGCATTCATTGAATGGTTAGTTAATTCATTCATAAAGAATTTTGAACTTATTACTCATGAAATCATTGTCATGTTTTATGTTTGAGATGTGTTATGTTCCACTGCATATGCTACTACAACAAGATTTGCAAAATTTGATGAGATAATCTTCCCATCGTTAGGGGAAGGAAAGGTTGTCGCCTGAAAAACAGCGTGAAGTATCCTGGGTTGTACAAAGATAAACCAGGATGTATCTCATCTTGATGTTTTCAGCAATGAAAGACATGCAGAGTATTTGATATCTTCAGAAATTGCAAATCAAATTGCTTCCTTGATAAGCTTTGAATGTAGTAGCAAGTGTGTCACTTAAAACACACCTTGAGCGTGGATGAATAGTTGATTTGAAATATTCTGCACCTCCTAAAAGGAAGAGTCAGACACAATCATTGAAAGATAGTGCTCTAAAAGATACTATCAGTGGAAGATCTAATTTCTCTAAGTATAGTTCTCTTAATAAGAGAATGTCTCTGCAAAGGCTGTGGAACCTCAAAATGAGAGGATTTCCTTAAGGCATGCATGCAATAGAGAAATTTGCGATCGTAATCCAATGATTGTTGATGACATAGTCAAAGTATCCATTGATACTACCGTAGGTGTTATTGGTTTAAACCACTCTCTATGGGAATGTCGTCAAAGGTATGATTGGTTAAACCAGGAGAGATTGAAGCAGAATAACGGCTTTTTTGCAAAATGCATAACATTGGTACTGCAGCCCGAACACTCGATAATGTGAGCCACTCTTATCCACAGGTGGGTGTTTGCAGTTCCGACATCCGATAATATAACCCCGAGTGGCTGCAGGTGGGTGTTTTCATATAGTGAGAAAAGCAAGGTCAACTAATGGCACAAAGTCTTTCACAGATACATGAGATGGATTTCTTTGAGACATATTCCTTGTTATGGATAAAGCTACCTCTTTGGTATTTGTCTGGAAGTCTTTAAGGACTCGATGTGCATCCAGAAGATGTGGTTACTGCAGATCTATATGAAAGACTAGATACAGAAAAACTACATACAAATTCCTGAAGGTTTACACCTATCAGTAGAATTACCATGTCATATACATTCGCTCAATAAGGACGAAAATGGTCAATCGTCTAAGTGAATGCTTATATTATCCAGGGATATGGGAACCATCTTATATGCTCATAAACTGTGCATTTACTAGATTTGATTTATGTAACATCTATTTGATTGGAGCTTCTGAAGAATTCTCCAAAGCATAAAAATGCTTAAAGCAGAAGTTCGAGATGAGAATCTCGGTAAAACAAGGTTGCAGTCTGAACATTGTAGCTAGCAGTCCATTAATTTCATCAACCTTGAAGGTTTAGACGTGTTTAAATGGACAAGTTGACATGGTTTCAGTTATTCAATCTCTTATCTTTAAGATTGATTGATTTACATCTCAACAAAGGATATGTATTACTCTGTGGTTCACATTACACAAAAGATGTGTAAATGGTTCATTAGCTGAAATACGTTATAGATACCTGATATTGGGCTTGTGGTAAACATGTAATTCTGGCTCTAACCAACACCAATATCGAGACATTGGTCCGAAGAAAGTCCTCCCCTCATCTTCGTGGTACCATTAAGCTTGATCTTATGCATGAAAGATTGCTAGATGTCTCCCACAGAGAAAAGATAATTGGACTGTTTAAGTTTTGATTTTTGGCAGAGCCATTGAAGCATCTAAACATTTTCCTAGCTAATAGTCTGGTAATAGAGGATACTTGTTTTCCTCCGATCGATTATGATTTTTCAGACAAAGCTAGTGGAAAATAAAAAGCTGATACAACCAGAAGATCACTGTGATATTGCACAAGAAAGAATCAGACCGCGTTTCACAACTAAAGGAATTCGTTGAAGATATTAAAAGACGGTTCATGATCTCTACGCAACATTATCGGGCACAATGATCAACTTTGTAGGCTACTCATCAGGGGGAGTAAATCCACAAAAGACTATGGATATCGGGATATTGGACATTGCGCCGTGTACTCTTCTTCCTTCGTCAAGGTTTTGTCCCACTGGGTTTTCCTTGTCAAGGTTTTAATGAGGCATGCAAGTCCACTGCCATCCGCAGTTCGATATGTTGTACTCTTTTTCCTTCGTCCTGGTTTTTGTCCCTTTGGGTTTTCCAGACAAGGTTTTAACGAGGCAACATCTGCGGGTCCATCATTGTTCTGAGTACTCATGTTTTCCTACGATCAGGTTTTTCCCTTCTGGGTTTTCCTGGCGAGGTTTTTAATGTGATAACAATCTTAGAATAGTGATTATCATCTAAAGAGATGTATATATCCATAGAGTTTCTCGAGATGCGATCATGGGATAAACATATGGAGTATCTGGTTCAGGTTTTTGTTACCGTACATGGTTTTTCCTAACACAACGTTAATGAAGGGCGAAAATTTATGACAATCAACACCGTTTTTAAAGCTACCAGTACTGCAACAAGTTTTCGGCATGCTGCCCTTAAGGTTTTGATGAAATGACAAGGTCAAATGGTGGGCATCCAAGGGGGAGTGTTATAAGCAGTAGATGTGAGGTGGCTGACCACATTTCGTGGGACCCACTTGTATTAGGTGATAAGTTAATCTCTTTTGGATTAACACAAAGTACATTAGTCCCTTAACTAAAGCCACGTATGTGGACTCGTGGCAAATAATGTTGTAACCACCTTGTATGCATGGGCGGTGAATTTGGGCTATAAATAGCCTTGCATACTAGTGTAACAGAATGAATAGAAATGTCCAGTAATAAGAAAGGGTTTCATTCTTTTCTCGTATACTTTTTTGTATAATTGTATAGTACTGTATACTACAAGTACTAGTATCCAAACTAGATAATTAGTTGTCTTTTGGTACAAACTATCTCAATCCTTACTAGGCGTTTCTTAAACTATCTTCGATAGTCGGTGATTACGTAAAAGAAACAAACTCGGCATCGAAATTGACAGTCTAGGACTCTCTAGTGAGTTGTAATCCCTTTTTTTATAGGAAATAACTTAGGCCTGGAAAGGCAATAAGATGCAATACATATGAGTTGCGTTGCAGCAGCTGTGGATGTACCACTCGGCCTTCCAACATTGTTCTTAAAAGATAGGGCTAAGTTAAATGCCTTCATGTTTTGACTACGAGTAATAATACTAAGATTTAATAACACAAAAGATATGGGATTGATGGTCATATTTGTACTAGTGTCTTCTTGACTTTGTCTTGCTTCATAGTAGTTGAGATGAAATCTTCCTTGAGAAGCTTCATTGTAGAGTAGCTTGAAACGATCTAGAATGTCCATTGATTCAGCAGATATTGCAATGTTTGTGTGTTGCATCTATTTGGCCCACTGGAAAGCTAGGTCAACGCCTCCTGTGCCTCCCCCTTCTCCATAGTGTCCTGGATGTCCTCTAGAGCCAATGATGTTTCCTGCAAAATCTGTCATAGTTAAGGTAGTGTAATAAGCAAAGTTCTCATAATCTTGAATAATACAGATACTGATATGTTTCCCAAATCATGTTTCTGCATTCCAAGTGTAATGCGCATGAGTATTTTCAGCTTCCTATGGTAACAGAGGGAAGTTGTTTAAGATATAGTTTGGCATTGCATGAATTCTATTATGGTTGCACAAATGTTTCCTTATTCTGAGAGTGATTACTCCCACATTAGGCTGAATTTGTTTAAATATAAAATCACATCTAGATTTCCAAATGTGCCAACATGTGGTAGCATAAGTGCTGCAATCAGTGTTTCCTAGTTGAAACCAGGAGTTCATCTAATCAATGAAGATGGTATTGTTATCAAATATAGTATGGGAGGTGCCAAGAATTTCCTGCCAAACTAAAGCAGCAGTAGTGCAATTGAGGAACATGTGAGACATGGATTCTTCTTCACCACTATTGCAGACAGTGCATAGATGATTGATGTAATGAAGTACGCTAGTTGTCTTGGCATTTGTGGGAAGAATTCCATGTGCACATTTCCAAATAAAGATTTTGATTACTGGAGCCACCTCCATGTTCCAAATGGCTTCCCAATTGCCAGCTGGGATATCATTTTTGTATAGCTGATCAATTTTTGCCTGGTAAAGATCCTTGACAGAAAAAAACTCTTGTGTTGTTAATGTTCCAAATTATGTTGTCTTCCTCATTTGGGTGTGTCTGTAGAGCAAGAATAGAAGCGTCTTCCTCCCTTCTAAAGATGTTAGAAATTTGAGCTTCATCCCAATTTTCATCTGGAAGAATCAAGTCTTCTAACTTATTTATATGACGAGGGCAGTGGTGAGGTTTTTGAAGTTTTGCTGTGGAATTTGGTAACCATAAATCTTCCCAGATTTGGATCCTCCTGCCATTTCCAATCCTCCAGGAGCTGTGTTGTTGTATGTTGCTTATACCTTCTAGAATTTCTTTCCATATCCAGGAGTCCTCATCCTTGGATTTAAAGTCCATGCTGAGGACATTTCTGCCTAGAAGATATCTGGCATCCATAAGTTTATACCATAGAGAATCTTTATCTTTCTCAAGTCTCCATCCAATTTTTGTTATCATGGAGCTGTTGAATAATTCCATATTCACAAATCCTAGACCTCCCAGAGCTTTTGGATTGCAAAAAGCTGTCCAGGCCTTAGGATAATAACCAGAAGGATTTTCAATGTTCTTACCCCGGAAGAAGTCTCTTTGAAGATTATTAATGTCTTTGCAAGTCTTCTTAGGCACCTTAAAGCAGTTCATTTGGTAGATGCAAGCTGAAGAGGTGACAGATTTGATGATTACCTCTCTGCCAGCAGGATTGAGAGGTGTATGTTTCCAACCAGTGAGTCTCATCTTCAATTTTTCAACTCCAGGCTTGAAAGAGTTTATTTTACTTCTACGTGTGAATAGTGGAGATCCTAGATATCTATCATCAATTTGAAGAACTTGGACTCCCATAGCATTGTTGATTTGAGGAATGAGCTCCGGGTTGGTGTTTTTGCTGAAGAAGACTCCATATTTATGGAAGTTGATAAGCTGCCCAGAAGAATTTCCAAATATCTGCAGGATTTGCATAATATTTTGCGCTTCTATTTCATTTGCCTTGCAGAAAATCATGCAATCATCTGCAAATAGGAGGTGACTGATAGAGGGTGTTGCCTTGCAAATCTTTATCCCATGAATAAGGCATATCTCCTCAGCAAGCAGTAAGGTTCTTGAGAGAGATTCCATGCAGAAAAGAAACAGGTAGGGAGATAGAGGATCACCTTGCCTTAGGCCTCTAGTGGGTTTGAAGAATTTGTCAGGAGATCCATTGATGAGAACATCTGATGTGGTGGTTGATATGCATTTGTGAATCTTATTGCACCATATATCATCAAAGCCAAGTTTCTTCATAATTGTTATCAAAAATCCCCAGTCCACTCTGTCAAAAGCCTTTGCCATATCAATTTTTATTCCCATAGAACCAGAATTACCTTTTTTTCCTCTTTTGGATCTCATGGTGTGTATGATTTCATGAGCAATAACTATATTGTCAGATATTTGTCTCCCAGGAATAAATGCCGATTGGTAGGGGGATATGATTTTGTTTAGTAATGGATTCATTCTTTGAGCTAAGAGTTAAGATATGATTTTGTAGGTGGTGTTACAGAGGCTGATAGGTCTGAAATGGCTAGGAGAAGTTGGATTGTCAATCTTGGGTATGAAGGCTATGAAGGTGGCATTCATCTATTTTAGCAAGTGCCCAGAGAGAAAGAAATTTTGAACCATTGAGACAATATAATTACCTATAATATCCCAGTTGAGTTTAAAGAAGTTTGGTGGGAAACCATCTGGACCTGGGGCTTTGTCATTTGCCATACTGAATAAAATGGTCTTAATTTCTTCATGTTCTGGTCTTCTGTTGAGGTTGATATTATCAGCAGTAGTTATGGTTGAGGGGATGAGATTGATTATTTCAGAGGAGGGTTTGATAGTTTCAGCAGTTGCCATATGAGAAAAATGGTTGGTAAAGCAGTCTTTTACCTCCTGTTGTTCTGTGATCCAACTTCCTTCTTCAGTATGAATAGTTTCAATTTTATTCCTTCTTGCTCTACTTTTTGTGGCCCTATGGAAGTAGCTTGTGTTTTGATCTCCCAGCTTGATAAGTTGATCCCTGCTCTTAGTTTTCTAGAATTTCTCTTCAATATCTTGTCAGTTTTTGAGTTGCTTTCTTGCATCAGCTAGAGCTTGTCCTCTGTCAGATCTGAAGTAGTATGTATGTAACCAAGTTAAGTGTTGCTTTCACTCTTCAATGTTGGTTTTGATATTTCCATACACTTCCTTGTTCCAAACCCTGACTTGTAATTTGATGTCTTTAAGATTTCTGGCAATTGAGAAAGCACTTGATCCTGGGGTGACCTTGTTCCAACAATCAGCAATAATTTTCCTGCAATCAGCATGATCTAGCCAAGGACCAGAGAATTTGAATGGTATCTTACCATTCTTCTAGTGGGGATTAGAATTTAACAGAATTGGGTGGTGGTAGTCAGACCCAATTGCTAGCATATTTGTGATAGTAGTGTTTGGAAAGATATCCAACCAACTATCATTTGCTAAACCTCTATCCAATCTTTGCTCAGTTAGAGCAGGACCTTTTCTCTTTTTTTGACCAAGTGAAAGGGCAGCCAGAGAAACCAAGATCAATGAGATCTAAATTTTGAATCTTTTCATTGAATATAGAGGCTTCATTAGCATCAATGGGATGGGAACTGAACTTTTCTTTATCATGTAGAATGAAGTTGAAATCTCCAGTGACCAGCCAAGGCAGTTTATGAGAGTTAGCAGTGTGCTCAAGAGATTTCCAAGAGTTTAACTTGGATTGAGTATCATACGGATTACCATAGTAACATGTGAATAACCAAGGGGGACTGTTGGCACTTCTGATAACAGCATTAATGTGGTTTTTAGACCAATCTAAGACCTCCAGGTTTAGATTCTTTTTCCACAATAAGGCTAATCCACCTGCAGTGCCACTAGTCCCACCTGGGTTCACATACCAAAAGTTGTTGACTCCTATTTCATGTAAAATTTTCTTGAGTTTATCATGCTTTTGCCTAGTTTCAGACAAGAATATTATGTCAGGGTTTAATTTATTAAGCATGTCATTGAGGTATCTTTTAGCATCCCTAGTGCCCAATCCTTGACAATTCCAAGCTAATGAAGTGAAGAATTGCCAAAAATATGACACTGCTGGATACTTAGAGGTAGGCCTTCTAATAATTCTATCATAATGCTTATGAATCAGGAATATCACAAGAGAGTTAATAAGATTGTTAGAGTATAAGAAGTAATAGCAATGGGCTGAGTTGAGATTATATACCCTTGTTCCAGCAGCAGAGCAATCCAAAGAGCCATTAGCCAAGTGGTTGAGTTGGTTGTCCATCTGCTGAGTAGTGTCAATTTGATTTTTGTATCTTTTAGCACTTGTCATTTCCATATTGTTTAATGCACCATTTTCAGCATTTGGAATAGCCTTCTTTCTCTTTGATTCCATAATAGGAGTAGATGAGGTATTGAGGGGAATGTCTTCAAGGTTCTCAAAAATATGATCCTTTTTCTTTGCTTTCCATGCGGCTTTTTTCTTCTTACTTGCTTCAGCATCCATATTAGCTTTTATCTGGGCTAAGGTAGGTAGGGAATGAGAAGGGAAATATTTTGGTGAAGTGATAACTGGGAAGAATTTTTCAGCAGCATCAAGATCAACATCAGTGTTTTCCTCATCATTCTTACTGACAGAGTTGTTGTTGCTAGGAGAAGACCTTGCAGCAGCCTTCCACTTTGGGAGTTTTTTCTTGTAAGATCCTGCTATCTTCTTTGCCAAATCTAAGCGTTTGTTTCTAATCTGACAAGCTAAGACATCTGGGTGAGGAGAATCTTTAGCTTCAGCAGTAGGGTTATGGATTTCATCATTATGAGATTGAGCTCCACATACAATGTTACTGTTAGATGTAGAGGCAATATTTGCTATTGATTTTTCCAGCTCTAATCTTTTAGTAGTTTTCATTTTTGCTTCAAACACAGCAGTTGCATCAGCATCAGAGTAGTGCCTGTTAATGATAGATTTTCCAGCTTGAACCTGCTTTTGTCTAGGGGTTATAGGTACAGGTACTGGGTGAGGGGTTGTTAAGTGATGGTAATCATGGTTGGTTTGATTTGGGGGTGAAGGGCAAGGGGGGCTTGGGTGATCAAGAATTCTACACACTTTGCAAATTTATGTCATTAAGAGCATAAGCACACTCCAACCAGTGTGAGATGGTAGTAGTTTCGAAAGCTTCTATTCCAAACTTGAGAGATCTTGTTACATTGATGGTTACCTTGACTTCCGCATTTTTCTCAAATCTGTCTCTGCCAGAAGCTTTTTTCTGACCTTGGTAAACACCAATTGGCTAAATAATGTTTGGTATGTCTGGTATTATGTGGGTGGGTATTCTCTTAATTAGGAGCCAGATCATAACCTTAGAGAACAGTTCTTCATCAATAAGTTCAGGACCCTTTGTTGGAACACCCACTAGAACCATTAGTTTATCAAATACTCCTCTAGTGCCTCCATCCCTCAGTGTTAAGTAATCGTCTTCATTGATGGTTCTGAGGATGTAGAAATTTCTTCTTCTATTCCATATTTCAACTTCAATTCTGCCCATCATCTCCCGGTGAGCATTGATGAAGTTGCTAACTCTTGATGTTTGGAAGCAGATATTACTACAAAGTTTTCCGATGAAACATCCTTTCCAATCCTGAACATGTTTTGTTTTGATATTCTCAGAGTTGAGAAATACTTTTGGAAATAAATCCTCGGGATGGTTAAAGTTGTATTCATTTTCTTGACCAGGTTGTCAATGGAAGGTGGATTAGAATTGGAGGAGGAGGCCGTTGTGTATAAATTATGAAACCAGAGGATAAAATAGGTGAGAGGGTTATGTTTACTGTGATTGTGAGGGTTATACAGGAATGCAGTGTAATTGATGGTGATGGGACTAACTTTAATTTGAAAAAAATTCACGGGATAATTTTGTGCCTTGTCGTAATTGAAAGAGATAACAGTTGCAGTTGAGATACTTATGTAATCGTACTTGTGCTTAGAACAGACAACTAATCGCTTGTTGGCTTGGTCTACTTTGGCTAACGGCCCTTTGAACTGCAACCTGTCAAAATTCAAAATGCTAGTTTCTAATATGTTAGTGATATCAGAAATCGAAGAAAGTGGATTGATCTTTACCTTTATATCGTGCTACACATTTACCTTGTTACTGATTATGATTTGAGTGGTGCCTGGAGTAAAGAAGTGTGGCGGCCACCAGACCATTATTGTAAACTTAGAATGTGACTCAGCTTGCATCTGATTGGGCATGTGAAGAAACCTTCCGAGTCAGATTATCCAAAGAATCCAGTCTAATCTGAGAATGAGCTTTAATCAGGTCGGGTTTCACGGATAAGTCTCATAGATTTTTACTCAGAGTACGACCCGCTAGAGTGGTCGATTCATTCTTGCCAAGTGTTTGTTGCCGCTTCGCATGATCTAATGAGAGGTCGTTGCTTTTGCTAGGCCAATATATGTAGCTTTTAGGCTTGCTAATGCGCATAAATTGGCAATACCAATCTCTAGGACTGGAGATCTAAATGCCACCTTGGGTAATTGACGGTTGTGATTGAAAGACTGTTGCTCTTCCCAGCCCAAATAAAACCAAAGAGAGAGTAAGTTCTTTCAGTTTCTTATTCAGTTTTCCCAGAGGAGTACCAGTCATTACTGCAAATTCTTTCTGTCTAACAAAATTCCAAGGGGAACACAGTCCTTAAATTCCCAAGCAATGAAAGGTGATCAGATACCCCATGATGATAGTCAGAGAGAACCAAAAAGAGCCCGAGTCAATCAGTTTTCGCATCAGGTTTGGATTCTTGTGTTTCAATCTAATTTTGATTTTTATTTGTGTTCTAAAACATGTGTGGCTAAAATGGGTAGTGAATTTGATTAAAATTTGTGTTTTGGTGCAAAAAAAATTTAAGATGTTGCTGCAAGGGTGTGTGAAGCGTTTGCAGGTAAAGTTGAGGATCTGATGCAACACAGTTCTTTTGATAATCTTGGCAGTGCAGGAACTGGAAGTGGAGGTGTTGTGCATGCAGAGGCTGGGGATGGCAATCGGCAGCAAAATATCGAGCGAGGACGGATCGAAAACGGGCAGCTTGTTGGGGTTAATGATGGCTGGGTTCTGTATGCTCTTCATCCCAAACGAGGCCGATTTTTGGTCAAAGAAGGGATTGTGCTAGTGGGAGATGAAAGGATTGTGTGTGGGGGTGCTCGTCAGGGATTTTTTGCTGCCCCAGTATTTTATGACGTCAAGGCTCAAATTCATTTGAATGATTCTCTTCCTCCTTCTGTTGACAAGGTACTCTTCCCTAACATGTTCATGCTTGCTCCAGCAATTCGGCACATGGCTGCAGATGTGGCGGAGATATCCAGTGCAGGGTTTGGAGAAATAACTCATCCTCATGAAGTACCAGCTGACGAACCTTTTCCACCAGGAGTTGATGCAAGAGTTGTAGCTCAAGTATATAAAGCAGCTGAAGCCAGTGCAAGACTTGGAGAAATACCTCATCCACCTGAAGTACCAGCTGACGAGAGTTTGCCACCAGGAGTTGATGCAAGAGTTGTAGCTCAAGTATATAGAGCTGTTGTGGCCAGGGTTGTAAAGAATATTACCAGTGCATCTGGAGATGTAGGAAATGTCTAGCCAGGTAGGCTTCAAAACAATGCTCAGAGAGATGTGAGAAGTATATAACAAACAAGTAATTTTATTTTTAGAATGATGCAACACTTTCTGGAAATAGCAAGCTACAGAGTTGCTAAACAACGCTGTGTTGGATTTTAAAGTTGGTTTTTTTGTTGTTAAAAAATTATGCATGTTATCTGTATTAGTGCTTGAGGCAATTATGCAATGCTTTCCAACAAAGGCTAGAGAGTTATTGTAGAGAGACCAGTAGGCATACAAGAGAGAGTTCACTTGAATAGTGCAGTGGTTCAAATTATAGAAATAACTAGAGATAGAAGATTTTATAACATGATTTGAAAAAGATATGCTTATGTAATGTTTTAGGAGATATATAATACTGTAAGAAAAAGAATGAATCGAAATCTTACCCTCAGAAGGCTTAGCCAAACTTGTAGACTAATACATACCAGGGTTTAGATTTGCAGGTTCCAAGCAGTTGACCCAGATATATTACCAGACGAGATACCTCAGGGCTAGAGAGTGAAATTGTTGTAGGTAGTTATCAAGCAAAGCCTTAAGACCAAAATTAGATCCTATGACAAGAACAGAGATGTACCGTTTGTAGCTACCACTAAGAGTTATCTTCAGGAAATCATTGCTGGTGTGAGGATTTTCTAGGTATAGATTGAGATAGTAATTTCCAATCTGAGCTAATACAAATTTCCTTGAGAATGAAATATTATAACTGAATAGAGCTATTTTAGATTTGAGATTGGTTTGCAGAACATTGAATTTGAAAGAAAAAGATATCATGGCTTTCTTGAATTTGAAATAATTTCTAGTTCTATTTGCAACTGAGGTCACATCTGTGTGTTGAGCATTGGTGATGATCATGTGGTTTTTCTTGGAAGGGGAAAATCCAGCTTCCAGTCTGATGTAACTAGTGATTTGGGTGTTGTTAATGTAATTTGTGTGATTGGTGTTGTATGTGATTACTGTAATACTTGTGGTGTTTGTGAGTTTTTTCATATGTTCTGTTTCAATGATTGGGTTCTGGGTGTGTTTTGAGCGATTAAATCGGTTTGAATGATGTAAAGTATCCATAGAAATCAGAAGAAGGAGAGAAGATTAACTATTGGGGTGGTAATGCATCATCTGAATTCAATTTCGGCAAACGAATTCGAGGAATTTTGAAGATTTTTCTTCTTCACACACATTCCATCGGAGAATCTTTAATCCCTCGAAAGAATAGAAAAAGTTAAAGAGCAGTGATACACGTAAAGTGAGTAAAAAGTGGTCACAGTTAGCTGTCGTTGAGCTAAGCCGTCATTACTAGTATTTAGTGTGATAAGAGAGAGAGAAAAACATATACTGTACTCTATAAAACCATCTTCCTTGCCCCAGAGAATTTTCTTCTTTCATTTCATTCTCTCTTTGCTTGACTTCCAAAGACCAAAACGAAAACTTCACTTTCTCTTTCTTCTTCTTCTTCTGTACAGGATAAAGAAAAGAGTTTGCTGGATTTCTTTATGATTAAAATCCATCATTTTAGTGTCAAAATTGTTAACTCACCTCTATTTTTCATCTTGATCTTGACTGAGTTACACCAGTAAACAAAATGGGTTGTGCTGGATCATCTCAAGCTAAACAAGACGGTAATTACTTTTTCATATCTCTCGTTCTTTCTATCTATCCATCCATGTTTCTACACTTACAGTCTGTGATACTTGGTTTTAGGTTTTCTCTGAAATTCTTTTTATGGTTATGAAATCTGGTTATTCAAGATTAGTGTTATTGATGCTAATTAGACAATTAGGTTAATCTTTTTTTTCATTGTATAACATGCATGGATTTTAGGTTTGTTTAATGGATTTTGTACTGAACTGGTTTCTGTAATTTGATTCTTTATTGTTCTCGAATGTGTTGAGGTTTCAGTCTAATTTTTTATATCGTTTTGTTTCTTGAACCAAACTACCATACGATGAATAATGATTGGTCCTGTGCTGCTATGTGAATGATTAGAGTTTCTGATTTAGTTGATTAGGGATTCCATTAAGAGAATTCTCACATAAGAAATGATCAATTTATTAGCATTATTTATTTTTATATGTGCCACTCATTTCGGCTAGCAGTCTTCGGAAATTAGAGGATCCTAACCCTAGTTCAGAGGATAATATATAATTCTGGTTCTGTTGATCATTAATTTGATGGAAGATGTTCTGACAATGGCTTATGGGTACTTCTAATGATATACATTCTATCTTAAGCTAATTAAAGGAAATAAATAACTCCGAGTTTACAGAAATGGTTCATTGGTCTGCATATATGCAGGTTGTAGTGAGTCCGCATTATTATAGCTGTTTTATTCTCTTGTTAAATTATCTTATAAAAATCTTGTCTCCAAGTTCATTAATCTCGTGAGCTGTAGGCTGTAACATTTGTATGCTTATTCTTTGATGCATAATTATTATCATCCTCAACTTGAATCCTGCCCAGTTAACAGAATGTTAAGTTGCTATCAAAACCTAAACTGTGATGTTCTGCTTTCTCAAGCATGAAATTTCTTTTTGTGGAGGCTTTGTATGCATGGCATGCTGGCGCCACCTATTTTCAAGTTACACTTTTCATTGATGTACAGTGTTTTTGATGATCCCAGAGGGTGTTAGAAAGATTCGCAAGCCAAAGCCTTGGAAACATTCACAACCTATAACAATTGCACAACTTACTCAGATGCGTGATGAGTTCTGGGACACAGCTCCTCACTATGGTGGCCAGAAAGGTAGGCGCTCTTTTTAAGCGTTCTAGTAGTTGAATTTTATCTTTGTGGATCATAATTGACAGTAGGCATGGTGATATTATCACTTGATGTATCAATGTGTCCGTTAGTGATGTCTCGTGTTAGTACACAACACAAGTGAGAAGACCTATAAAATAGGAAGTTTTTTGTTCTTTCAATTTCTCTTTCCTGTACTTTTTCTTAAATTAATCTTCATTAAGACGAAAGATCAATAATTACTAGTCAGACTTTAACATGATGATCCAGATATTCATTTTATCTTCTGTTAAGAATGTGCAACAGCTTTCAAATTGTTTGGACGTTAGTGAAAGTGTAAGCATTAATTGTGTATTTACCTGTATTGCAATGATACGCCTAAAAAGTATCGATACGTATTTACACGGATACACGTAATAATACTCCAATACTTCAAAATACAACTCAGTTAGAAAACTTTGACTAAATATTAGATATCAACAGCTGTTAAGATAAATCTCAATACCTTAATATTAGAAAATTTAGATATTTTACTAGATTCTATGAGAAGTTTTAATTATAGTGACAAAATATTAGTTCCAAATCTGTCCACTGATCTTTCTCTAGACTTTCTTCCTTCTTATCCAGACTTTTTCTCTCCAGTGTGGTTAATCATACATATTATATGCATATAATCTTTCAGATTCACTACTTATATATCTATGTTAAGCTGATATTTATATTGTGTGTGCCGTATCCACGTATTTTAGTTTTTTAAGTTGTCGTATTGAAGTAACGTATTGGATACAAGATACCGATACCGTATTGGATACAAGATACCGATACCGTGTCCGTATCGTTGTAACATAGGTATTTACGTATGTCTTTATGTATGTGTTGAAGTGTACATGCCTTTCCAACATTTGTTTGCTCTTTAATGTTCTTGAGCTACTAAAAGTAGTTTTTAACAGCCACATGTGTTTTCACTCATTGCACGCCCTAGTTAGATCGATTTGCAGTTGGTTGTGTCTAGTCTACGTATATAAAATTCCCTGGCATCAACTCTAATTCTAGTGGCGACCTTAGAGCTGTTGCATGACCAAACATGTTATATACTTCGCTTGAAATTGTTCACTTGTATTTTGGCATGCCACATGCTGGTTTTCATTTGAAACCTACTGATTCACTGATAGAGTTATGATGTAGTTCGGTATCCATGAATGATGGTTCTCTTCATTTCGAAAAGTTTTATCAATGGACACAGACCTAATGGCTGTCAGCTTTGCTGTTATTTAGAGATTTGGGATGCTCTCCGAGGTGCAGCTGAAGCTGATGTGAGTCTTGCACAAGTGATTGTGGACAGTGCTGGTGTCATTGTTACAACTTCTGACTTAACAACCTGTTATGATGAAAGAGGTATTGTGTAAATCTTTCATAATCCTTTCATTTCTATTCTCAACTTTCTGCTCCTTCAAAATCGTTGTAATTCTGTACATAACCTATAGAGATTTAATGCCTATTGCAGGTGCTAAGTATGAACTGCCGAAGTATGTTTTGAGCGAGCCATCCAATTTGATTCGGGAGAACTGAGAAAGATAATAAAAAGACATCATGCTTCAGTAAAAGATCATGTAAATCATGTAAATTGCTGCTATTCCGTTTTCATACCTTTTGCTGAAGGTGGCTAATATCTGTTTAGTACTTGCACTCCTTTGATAGAAATTCACATCTCCACATCTCAATATTGTGCCGGTAGTTATCTTTTAACATGGAATCAAGGAAAAGGAGGATCTTGTGTTCCTTGAGGTAACTAGATTCTGTTTCTTAAAGAAATCATAGTAGTTTGTATACTGTACTGCAAACATCAATGCAATCTCATTTACAAATTTTACAAGTTAAAAGTCCTGTGTGTTGATACTCATATTTGGCGGTACAGCGGGATAAATTACAAAAATGTTTGAATCTTGGATGAAGTTCCATTCAATCTCCCTATGCCCTTTAGTTTTTTGTAGTATCGAATCCCTTGAATGATCTTTTGGCCGAAAATACCTTCACTGTAGGCAGTGTTTGTGGTAGTGGTAGTGGTAGTCGGGCCGATAATTGGGTGGTGTCTGTTGGTGGTTGGAGGTATTGTTTTCAATGTTTTGAAATTGCTCACTTCCTCTACTTATTTATGTGCTTTAGTGGTATAACCGGGTACAAATTTCCCACCGCTCAACTTTCTTGAGACTTCCCCTTCTTTTAGATGATATTACACCGAGAAGGGAAATATGTTACATCAAGAGTTAACTGGTAGGCTAACCAGTTGGGTGGAGAAGTCCACCATTCACACTCTTGGACCGTTTTTATTCTAGCTCTATTAGCAAGGGAAAAATGTTCACACTTCCCTTGGATTTTTTACAATGGATTCTCGAATGGTGTTAAGAGTGATCTGAAATGTAGTTATCGACTTACTGTTATACCAACCAATTAGAACAAGCTAAGACACTCCAAATTATTGATATATAGATGCCTCATGAAGAGTAAGAGTTCAGTATAAAGTTGAACAACACAAGTAGCAATATCACTTTGCATCAAAAAAAAAAGTAGCAATATCACAAGATCCATAACTTGGTACCAGTCGTAGTAAAGTCGCGATATATTCTTGGCAGTAAAGAACTTCCTCTGCTGGACGATTACATTAGTAATGAGTAAAAGCCATCCTTTGAAATTCCACGTTTCTTAAAAGTGAGATAAGATCATCTGCACTTGTATCATCTGGAGTAACATCGCTACTGCTCTGTCTATAGGAATTTGTATTGTTATTCATGGGCAAATTATTATCCCTGTCCGGCTTGCTGAGTGCAGATCTGCATATTGGGCACTGACCATGACTCTTAACCCAAGGAATGATGCACTCTTCATGGAACATATGATTGCAAGGAGTGACCAACACCTCCGTATTTGGAACAAAGTTTTCTATACAGATCACACATCCTTTAATACCGTCATCATCCTGCTCCTTGGAACTGAAAATACCACCACCAGTGTCTCTGTAGTATAAACACCATTTTCTTTTAGTAGGAGGATTGTAGATTATCTTCTTTAACTTATTTCGATCTCGGTGTTGTTCTTCTTGAGTTATACTGGACTCTAGTTGCTGTGGAGGGAGCTCCATGGGCCACTGGTTTACCGCCCCCATCGTGGGAGGGAAGTCTTGAATGAACTGTCTTAGCCTAGGATTTAGTGTATGTGCCATCTCTCCTGGTACCAAGATCACTCGCCTATGAGATGAGGATCCACTTGGAAACTGAAATACCGCTCCATGTTGAAGAGAATGTTTAGAGAACAGCTTTTGTCCACAAAATCACCAAGGAAGATTAAATGAGGGTCTTGTACACACGCTAAATCCGTTTGTGATAAAAAAAAAAAAAAAAATGGCACCTGGACTTCCTTCAGGTGCGGAGGTTATAGATGGATGGACAAGGAAAAATTCAAAATTTGGTCTATGTGATCAAAATTATCACCTGTGTACTTCTTTCAGGTGTAAATACATGCAGTTCAGGGGTTAAAGAGATGATAACTCACCGCTGGCCCGTTAAGTGATGCTTGGAACATCCTGTTATTGTTAGACATACGGCTGCTCCCAGGACTCCAGTTTCTGGAATTGAATCTATTGTCCGAGCTACTCATTTTCTTTCTCAGAAGAGATGATCACCAACAGCAGTATACCCGCTTAAATTCCCACCAAATCACCAGCTTCATCATGGCCAGATATTCGACCTGTTCCAATGGAGTGGTGGTGGCGTTGTATAAAAGCCTTCACTTTGTTCTTTCCTAGTCTCAGATTAAAGCGATTCTTTCCTTTTGCTTATTCCCTTTTGTGTGCGCATCATAAAGTGGAGATTCTTATATACTCTTTGTTGGCCGTAATAAAAATGATAACAAAAGAAGAAAGTAACCTAATATTATCCAAGGAAGGAATTGAATATGTCATCTCCATTAGACCATTAAAATCGGAAAAGGAATTTCAGTAACGGTAATAAAATAACCAACAAAAGAATCTGCTCATAGATTCATGCAACTTCTATACTATTTAGTTTCTCAAATTGATAATTTCGCATTTCCGCAAAGCGTTTAACTTTCACGACACTAAAAGGTTTAATCTAGTCATTAAAATCACATTGCCGAAATTCAATTTTACACCAGTAAGATTCTGATACACTAAACTAGACCAACTTGTCAAGCCTTTTTGAAAAAAGAGAGAATGTTGCCCTGTTTAGCATCCTTCACAGCACCCTTTCCAGTTTTCTTGATAATTTCGCATTTCCGCAAAGCGTTTAACTTTCACGACACTAAAAGGTTTAATCTAGTCATTAAAATCACATTGCCGAAATTCAATTTTACACCAGTAAGATTCTGATACACTAAACTAGACCAACTTGTCAAGCCTTTTTGAAAAAAGAGAGAATGTTGCCCTGTTTAGCATCCTTCACAGCACCCTTTCCAGTTTTCTTGGCTCCAGCTTTGCTCACTGGATTAGATTGAGCAATACTTCCCAGTGCAGGGGACTTCTTCGCAGCTAGAGGCCTGCAATCACAAAAGGCTGTTAGTCATCTAAAAGAAACAACCCAATCATATAAAAAAAAATGAAAAAAAAAGACGCAAACTAAAAGGTCGAGGTGTCTTTCGAATATGTATTACATTCATGTTAAATTTTCAGTTGCCGATATGTAGAAACATACAGAAACACCTTGGAATTGTAAGGGGCAGACGAGCAATACAATAATGGGAACCGGAAAATTCATGTTAAATCTCCAGTTGTCAAAATACAGAAACCATATAGCTGCTTCCAGCAATATAACTTTTGCAATCCTAAGAACCTAAAGTTGAACCATGCAGAAACAAACACCTCGGTGGCAGTACAACAAAGGGACCTGGAAAACATAAAATAAAATGCAAATCTGGGGTACAAAAAATACAATGTCGCTCTCTAGTGAAGATTGGTTATCCATGATCAAACGTAGGAGGTTCCAGGTCAAAAAATATGCATCTTTGGTGATTTCAGTTACACAGTTGTAGGGGCATCGAAGCATTTGGACACTAAAATTCATGATAAAATACACTATTAATGCTTTAACATACCGAACCTCATATCACAAGCCTTACGTTCCAAATTGCATGGGAAGAAGCATCCCAAATATGGCGCAATATGAGAAAGTTACCTGTAAAGGCAATAAATGAATGTCGTTGTATTTAGGAATAGAATAATGACCTGTTTTCGGGGCTAACAGTGGTTGTGCTCTTGTCATTGCTCTTGGTATTCTTGTCCTCCCCCTCCCAAACCACCTCGGACACTGACACAAAAATCAAAGAAATCGTATGCTCATCAGAACTTTTAAATACTAGTTAACCCAATGACTCTAAACCAAGTTTAATTTTGAATAGATCAGATAACATAAATCGGCCCTTTAAGTAACAGTTACATGCTTCTCAAGATCTTCGATGAGTTAGCCATATAATGCATCTTGAGGAAGTCCAATATCCTCGTAGATATCTCAAGGAAGCACACCACGTATAAAAAATCAGCAGCAAATACAATATTACCATCATAAATCTCTTTTTTTTTTTAAATTATATTCTCGTCATGAATCAAGTTAGAACAGAACTAAATCCCAAAAGCATAAGTGTTTTGATCCAAGAAGACTTTAGTCTCACCTTCTCTTCCACGCTCATCGATCCTTGTCTTAAGCACCTTTTTCCTTTTGGGTGAATTTGGAGTAGCTTTCATTGCTGCATTCTTTTTATTTACACCATCCAAATCAAAACAACTTTCAGTCTTGTTTGGAAATGAAATCCCAGTTGAACTGCTCTTGGTTATATTAGAATCATGCTTTGGAGGCACGCGAGAATCTCTTTCAGCTGCTTTCTCTTGCTTAATCTCATTAAGGTCTTCTTTCTGCTCGTCAAAATCCAAATGGTTTTTCTCGAGAGCCAAGTTTGCAGTTTTTTTGAAATTCGAATCCAACTGCTTTCTCGGCGGATCCGGAGAAGCTAGATTGACAGCACCTTCACAATCCTCTTCATCAGAGTAATCAAGCACAACCCGTCTTTTTCTGCTGCGTTCCCCGTTAGAGGATCGCCTACGGTTCACAATTTGATCATCATCATCATCGCTGCTTATAGCTTCAACTGCTTCACGAGGACGTACTCGAGCTTCTGAGGTAACTAAGTTTCAAATCCAGGCAGAGTCAGCAAAAAGTTAGGGACCATAAGAAGGAAAATTAATTACACATTACCTGATGAAAATTTTACAGATTACCAGACGAAAATTTTAAATGAACAGAAACAAGCTTTAAGACTGCAGACTACGAAAGGATATAAGCATGTTGGGATATAAATGTGGATACATGATTCAAGCATAAACCCACCTACAGGACATGGAACAGCTTCATCAGTTGAAGGTGGTGAGCAGGGTTTTGATTTTGCACGACCCCACAAATTAGTTAATGATCCACCAGATCCTGAAGAGGTTTTGTCACTCTGACTTTTCGTTTTATTAGCAGGAGGTACAACTTCTTTTTCTCTGCCTGAATCAGTTTTGCCAGCCAGAATATTGACGCTTGACCCAGTATTTTTAACTTCTTCGGCTGATGCCACGACAGTAGAAGACTGTCCAGTTTTCAGGGTTTCTTGCTTTACTAGCTGTAATTTTGAAGAGCTTATAGTTTGGTTTGATGTATTACTCCTGGCTGGTACTGTAACTGGTGCTCTCTTGGGCTGTGGGGGAGCGACACCTATAGAAGATTCATTCAAATTGCGCTTGACATAGGAGTTCAAAACACCACAGAACCTGAAGAGATATAGAGTTGTAGTCATCAGGATTATAGGTGTCATGTTAGTAGAGTTAATGCGATACGTCAAAATGAACACACTGGAGCAACATAATTTTTAATTATAGAAGCATGATCTAATCTTTAGCTTAGTGTTTTCTAATGAACAAATATATATATATATATATATATATATATGTATATATAAACACAATTTTAGGGTTGCAAAGACAACCTATATCACCATTACAACTAAAATAACAGGCAACATCAGTCACAATTAAAAATATAGGGTGTGTAAACAGAACCTATGACCATTACAATTACAAACACAAGCAACAACCTGTCACCGCTCTGACTAGCCTTTCTAGTCAGAGCATGAGGAAGTTTTGAACAATGGTACTAATAATTCAGGAACTCAACGACATAAGCAAAATGAAAAGTTTGATTGTTTCCTAACCCAGCATTAACTTCAATAAATGAGAATCTTTATATATATTCCAATAAGAAAAAGAAGGAATAATCAAGAATCCAACTTAAGATGTAGGGTTCTGAGAGCGGGTTCCTGATAACGTGCAGAATTACGAAAACAACAATAGGGATGAAAGTGATACCTGTTGTCTCTCAAACAATTTTCTGCAGAGTTGGGTTGGTCAAAGAGCTCTTCTGACTGTATAAATTCTGCACTCCAAATCGCAGCAGGGTCTTTTGGAATGCATGCTTGCACGCTATAGACCTGAGCTGAATAATTATCTTCAAACTCATCTTTGATGTCTGCAATAGATGTTAAGGAAAACATGCATAACTGAAGGCCCAAGTAAACCGCAAATTGCTTTTCCAAAAATAAAGTAGATAAATTTGGTGATCAACAGGATTATGTAACCTTTTAAAAGTACCCTAGATTATCAATAATTTCTAGATGCAATGTATAAGTATAACTATCCTTATGCAGGTTTCTGAGAAATTAAAAAAAATCCTAAGCAGAAATCAGAAGAGCTCTATATTATTTGTAATTGATTCAATATGGATTCCTACAAAAAAATGAGATAAATAGTTGACTTCTTATGTTGTTCTAAGCACATGACTATGTTCCCAAAGTAGCACAGATTCTCTGACCTGAAAGTTTGGGTGCAGAAACAAGCCTTATACGGTAAACCGTAGGATTTTTCTTTAACCAACCAGACAAAGTGTAAATTACTTCCATCTCATTTCCATGCTTTTCAGCTAACTCCTGAAGCAACCTAAATATAACAAGCAGTATAAGTAGCTGAACAAAAATAAAGTAAACTGAGATGAAATCTGATAATGAAATCAGTTCTTACCTTTTTGCATCATTGGATGATACTGAAAAATTCCGACTAAGCCACTTGTATGATACCTGGCCATGCAATTCATATCTTAGTTAACAAAATGATGCTAAATACCTATGAGCCCATATAGCGGAATTTCCAACAAATGATGCTTCACAACAACATAGAATGCTTACTGATGAAAGAAACACAAAATCTCATGTAAAATCCCAAGGTATGACATTTAATAGAGAATCAAAGAGAAATGTTTTATAGAGTTATCCCTAATTACAGCTATACAAATTTGATAGGATACAGAAATTTTATACAGGAATTCATTGTTAAGATAATCAAAGTCCCAAATATACTGAGTCAACCATAGAGAATTTTGTGACGTCTTTAACGCAGTGCTGTATCAGCCTATTCGTCAGTATTGTGATTACAACTACCCATCATTCGGCTAATTAATCAAACTTTCAAACTCATGCTCAGAAACTATTGTTCATAAACTTATAATACTGCCAAATGAAACCCTAATTTGATTGACATGCCCAAATAAATGATGACACCGAGATCCATCGATGTAATAACAGTGATGAGACCAAATTGGTTCATCTTGAACTGTATTCCTTGAAAGATATTATCAATTTAGTTATTTGCCCTAAATTTCTCCTCTATAAAAACCCTACAACAACAAGTTGTTCAGAATCCTAAAATTATAAATAAATCCACAAAATTCGCACAGAAATGATTCTGCGGCACCATCAGTATACTTAATTTAAACTTTAACATCTAACCAAAAAAAAAAAGAAAAGAAGACAAAACTTTGATAATAATAATATATAACCCTTAAAAGATATTTGAAGATTTATATTTTTACCACTTGAAGTTTATCAGAAACAAGAGCTTCGATCTCACTTAGAACATCTAGGGTTTCGCCACCCATCATCTTCCTCGACAATCAGCTAGTGATCTTCAACTGATGCTACCAAAAATGCTGCCGCGCAAAAGGAGAGCCCACAATTTAATGGGATTATCTTTCCCGCCTTTTTCTGAAATTTGGGGATTGTTTTAGGGGTTTATTGGGTGACTTTTAGATAGATAATATAAAATGAATTTTATGTTAACCTGATTTGACAGTTGGTATTGACACGTTAGCTTTTTGGGTAACTAGGGTATCACCCAGGCCGAAGGCCTGGGCTCAACCTCTCGTGCGTCTTCGGCGCGTGGGACTTTATGATTTGGCCCGACTATCAGCATGTCTGATCATTCTGGTTCGCGACGTCCAAATTCTTTCGTCTGGTGGATTATTTTCTAGATAATGTGCATCCATAAAAATAAAGTTATTATCCTTGAATTGTTTCCTTCTAAAAAAGACGCATGTTCCTTCCAAATACCTTGGCGTTCATTAAATAATTGAAGAACAATAGAGGTGCACAATAACGTTAAGTAAATGTACGGAATACATGGATTACTTACAAATTGTTGTGGATGGTTACAAAGTGGACAAGGTTTGTATCAGCTGGATTGGAATGAACTTTATTCAAGTATAGTTTGTACCCGCATTTTAAAATAGTTTCATTTTCACATTGCATTATAACTGGAAGGTAAATAAACTTACGCTTTGCATTGAGTACTTGGCTTTGGGCGTCAAGTTTGGTTTCACGTCATTCTTATCATGCAAGACCAATACCATCCATTCTGGCCAACAAATTTTTTATAGATAGCCTTGCTATATTGCTAACTAGGGTATCACCCGGTCTTCGGCCTGGGCTCAACCTCTCGTGCGCCTTCGGCACGTGGAACTTTATGATTTGGCCCCGCTATCAGCATGTCTGATTATTCTGGCTCGCGACGTCGAAATCCTTTCATCTGGTGGATTATTTTCTAGATAATGTGCATCCATAAAAATAAAGTTACTATCCTTGAATTGTTTCCTTCTAAAAAAGACGCATGTTCCTTCCAAATACCTTGGCGTTCATTAAATAATTGAAGAACAATAGAGGTGCACAATGACGTTAAGTAAATGTACGGAATACATGGATTACTTACAAATTGTTGTGGATGGTTTCAAAGTGGGCAAGGTCTGTATCAGCTGGATTTGAATGAACTTTATTCAAGTATAGTTTGTACCCGCATTTTAAAATAGTTTCATTTTCACATTGCATTATAACTGGAAGGTAAATAAACTTATGTTCTGCATTGAGTACTTGGATCTGGGCGTCAAGTTTGGTTTCACGTCATTCTTATCATGCAAGACCAATACCATCCATTCTGGCCAATATTTTTTTTTATAGATAGCCTTGCTATATTGCTAATGAGGAACTTATAGTCTGTCAAAGAGTTACTTGTTTCCAAAAATAAAAAGTTAAACAAACTATAAGACAAAAAAAGGAAAATTGAAATGGAAATCATAAATGACGGTAAACAGATACTCGAATTAAGTCAGTTTAGTACTGCAAACACATACTCGAATTAAGTTAGTTAAGTACTGCATGCTTTGCAAAGATATAAAGATAAGCAGTAGAGATCAAAAAAAGTCCTCATCGAGATTGAAGAGAACGAACAAAAGTGAAGAAAAAAGAAAGACATAAATTTCCATTCAGGCGACAACAGCTATAAATAACTACAGGAAGAGGTTGCAGATTAAACAAATATAAAGTCCCACCACTGATATGCTGGGAAAAAACCACGAAGGTTCGAATGTTACAAACTTTTTAAGCAAATTACCAATTTCCATGTTTGGTACCATTACATTTCGGACAATGGTAAATGACAGTTAATGCAATCAGGCGAAATTAAATGAGAAAATAAATAACCAATTTGATACCAGAGTTAAAAAGGATGCTAAACAAACATCCTTTGAGAACATTTGAGAACTACTAAATTAAGGCGTTGAATTTAAAATTTAACTATGAATAAATTGTATCTAATTTATTAACAAAATAGAGAAATTTAATGACACGACTCTCACCTACACAATAAGTGAGGCAAAACAAAAGCGCAGAAATATTATAACTGCAATTGCTATCTCTAAATCTCGCATAGACCGATGATGGATTTGTGAATGTGCCAGCCGATGAGTTCTCTAGAATGTGTGCGCCTACCAACATGCAGTGATATTGCAGCAGTATCGACACCCTGTAGCATCTTCCGAAAATAAAAGAAACAGTATTGATCGACCAACATACAGATAGAAAGACACCAAAGCCAAAAATATACATAAACACAAAGAAAATAGAAAACCACTTAGTGTTGTTGCTTTCTTTGTAATTGATACTATTTCCTCCCTCCAATTTTCTTTGATGGATTACAACGAAACAATTGCCGCCATTGCTGTTTTAAGAGAATGATCCGAAGAGGGACACCAATAAATCCATTGCACATGGTAAGATCAAATTAGTAGTGATTGAAAAAAAAAAAAAAAAACATCAAAATAAAGAAGAGGAAGTTACCAAGTTTAAACAATATATTTACTTTGAACGAAGTGTACAAAAATACTTGGATTATGAAGTTTTGATGTTTGAAGTGGAAAAATTGAAAAAGTATGCTACTCTGGATGAAGAGGAGATCACTGGCCTCCGGGAGGCCACTAAAACACCCAGCGTTACATAGAGAAAGATTAGAAGGGAAGCAGAGACTGTCAAGTTATGTACTAAGTCTCTCCAACTGCCTGCAACAATGTACAGAAATGTTTGGTATCCATACTCTTCTACTCCTTTCTTTAGTAAAACATACATTAAATTGATGCTTACACATAACTGATTGATATCTCTTTGAAGATCATGCAATAGTTACTGGAATAGTTATTATGGGAGTTCCATCCATAACCTTGGTCTGCATTTCATAAAAAGTTGGTCAAACAAATGTATAAAAAACATATAACTTACAGAATTTTGCCGGATAAACCATTTATATGAATATTTTCGCTAAGTAAATGAGAATAACAAGAACTAAACGGAATGCGAACAGGAGGACCATAATCGTTTATAATCATTACCAACATTAGCCAAATCCACGGTTGAAGAACAATATTCAAAAAATTGTAAGGAAGAAAAATCTCACCTTTGAGACTCCACCAACGAAGACCACCATATTTCTTTCTTAATTTTTCAACTTAATCAGCATAAAATGGGATTGATGATTACCTGAACATACCGTTCATTATTACAATAAACTTTAGCATCATCATGGAACTTAATCAGCATATTTATTTCTTCTATTCCGTTGTGGCATTGGTGGATTCCTCACTTTCACTCTCACCTGCAAAATTCACATCAACAAACCAACCTCAGTCTCGGCTAATGATGTCCAAGATGATGCCACAAACGCTCACCTTCTACCTCTCTATATGAGCTTTGGATTTTGCGAGACGATTTGTGGTAAAACTTAAGGTAAAGAGAGAAAGAAGCCACAAACCCTCTACTACGGCCATTCAACAATGAAGAAGGCGAAAGAATTATTGAGCAGGAAAATATGTAGAGAGTTAAGTTTTTTTTGTTTCCATGAAACTGACTAATTACGGTTTCCACAGTTAGTGGAATATGATTCGTATCTAACTGCCAAAGATTTGTACGCATGGCATAATTTTGAACAAATTTTAAGCGACAGCTCTCCACGTATTGAAAATGCAAAAATGGAACAACCAAGATTTGATTAGGTCGTGACACGTTTTGGTGTTAAAACTTTTTGCCAGACCTGAAACTTTTTGACCCATTTTCCACCAAAATATCTGATACCCCATATCAAAAACGAACGACAGGATTTGTCTCAAGGACAACTGACGGTGGATGGCCAAAAAGACCACTCTGTTATAGTTTATTAATGAGGAACTTATAATCTGTCAAAGAGTTACTTGTTTCCAAAAATAAAAAGTTAAACAAACTATAAGACAGAAAAAGGAAAATCGAAATGGAAATCATAAATGACGGTAAACAGATACTCGAATTAAGTCAGTTTAGTACTGCAAACACATACTCGAATTAAGTTAGTTTAGTACTGCATGCTTTGCAAAGATAGAGAGATAAGCAGTGGAGTTCAAAAAAAGTCCTCATCGAGATTGAAGAGAACGAACAAAAGTGAAGAAAAAAGAGAGACATAAATTTCCATTCAGGCGACAACAACTATAAATAACTACAGGAAGAGGTTGCAGAATTAACCAAATATAAAGTCCCACCACTGATATGGTGGGAAAAAACCACGAAGTTTCAAATGTTACAAACTTTTTAAGCAAATTACCAATTTCCATGTTTGGTACCATTACATTCCGGACAATGGTAAATGATAGTTAATGCAATCAAGCGAAATTAAATGAGAAAATAAATAACCAATTTCACACCAGAATTAAAAAGGATACTAAATAAATATCCTTTGAGAACATTTGAGAACTACTAAATTAAGGCATTGAATTTAAAATTTAACTATGAATAAATTGTATCTAATTTATTAACAAAATAGAGAAATTTCATGACACGACTCTCACCTACACAATAAGTGAGGCAAAACAAAAGCGCATAAATATAATTGCAATTGCTATCTCTAAATCTCGCATAGACCGATGATGGATTTGTGAATGTGCCAGACGATGAGTTCTCTAGAATGTGTGCGCCTACCAACATGCAGTGATATTGCAGCAGTATCGACACCCTGTAGCATCTTCAGAAAATAAAAGAAACAGTATTGATCGACCAACATACAGATAGAAAGACACCAAAGCCAAAAATATACATAAACACAAAAAAAAAATAGAAAACCACTTAGTGTTGTTGCTTTCTTTGTAATTGATACTATTTCCTCCCTCCAATTTTCTTTGATGGATTACAACGAAACAATTACCTCCATTCGTGTTTTAAGAGAATGATCCGAAGAGGGACACCAATAAATCCATTGCACATGGTAAGATCAAATTAGTAGTGATTGAAAAAAAGAAGAAGAGCAACATCAAAATAAAGAAGAGGAAGTTACCAAGTTTAAACAATATATTTACTTTGAACGAAATGTACAAAAATACTGGATTATGAAGTTTTGATGTTTGAAGTGGAAAAATTGAAAAAGTATGCTACTCTGGATGAAGAGGAGATCACTGGCCTCCGGGAGGCCACTAAAACATCCACCGTTACATAGAGATAGATTAGAAGGGAAGCAGAGACTGTCAAGTTATGTACTAAGTCTCTCCAACTGCCTGCAACAATGTACAAAAATGTTTGGTATCCATACTCTTATACTCCTTTCCTTAGTTAAACATACATTAAATTGATGCTTACACATAACTGTTTGATATCTCTTTGAAGATCATGCAATAGTTACTGGAATAGTTATTGTAGGAGTTCCATCCATAACCTTGGTCTGCATTTCATAAAATGTTGGTCAAACAAATGGATCAAAAACATAGAACTTACAGAATTTTGCCGGATAAACCATTTATATGAATATTTTTGCTAAGTAAATGAGAATAACAAGAACTAAATGGAATGCGAACAGGAGGACCATAATCGTTTATAATCATTACCAACATTAGCCAAATCCACGGTTGAAGAACAATATTCAAAAAATTGTAAAGAAAAAAAATCTCACCTTTGAGACTCCACCAACTTAAGGAAGACCACCATATTTCTTTCTTAATTTTTCAACTTAATCAGCATAAAATGGGATTGATGATTACCTGAACATACCGTTCATTATTACAATAAACTTTAGCATCATCATGGAACTTAATCAGCATATTTCTTTCTTCTATTCCGTTGTGGCATTGGTGGATTCCTCACTTTCACTCTCACCTACAAAATTCACATCAACAAACCAACCTCAGTCTCGGCTAATGATGTCCAAGATGATGCCACAAACGCTCACCTTCTACCTCTCTATATGAGCTTTGGATTTTGCGAGACGATTTGTGGTAAAACTTAAGGTAAAGAGAGAAATAAGCCACAAACCCTCTACTACGGCCATTCAACAATTAAGAAGGCGAAAGAATTATTGAGCAGGAAAATATGTAGAGAGTTAAGTTTTTTTTGTTTCCATGAAACTGACTAATTACTGTTTCCACAGTTAGTGGAATATGATTCGTATCTAACCGCTAAAGATTTGTACGCATGGCATAATTTTGAACAAATTTTAAGCGACAACTCTCCACGTATTGAAAATACAAAAATGGAACAACCAAGATTTGATTAGGTCGTGACATGTTTTGGTGTTAAAACTTTTTGCCAGACCTGAAACTTTTTGACCCATTTTCCACCAAAAGATCCGATACCCCATATCAAAAACGAACGACAGGATTGGTCTCAAGGACAACTGACGATGGATGGCCAAAAAGACCACTATGTTATAGTTTATTAATGAGGAACTTATAATCTGTCAAAGAGTTACTTGTTTCCAAAAATAAAAAGTTAAACAAACTATAAGACAGAAAAAAGAAAATCGAAATGGAAATGGAAATCATAAATGACGGTAAACAGATACTCGAATTAAGTCAGTTTAGTACTGCAAAAACATACTCGAATTAAGTTAGTTTTGTACTGCATGCTTTGCAAAGATAGAGAGATAAGCAGTAGAGATCAGAAAAAGTCCTCATCGAGATTGAAGAGAACGAACAAAAGTGAAGAAAAAAGAGAGACATAAATTTCCATTCAGGCGACAACAGCTATAAATAACTACAGGAAGAGGTTGCAGAATTAACCAAATATGAAGTCCCACCACTGATATGGTGGGAAAAAACCATGAAGGTTCAAATGTTACAAACTTTTTAAGCAAATTACCAATTTCCATGTTTGGTACCATTACATTCCGGACAATGGTAAATGATAGTTAATGCAATCAAGCGAAATTAAATGAGAAAATAAATAACCAATTTTACACCAGAATTAAAAAGGATACTAAACAAACATCCTTTGAGAACATTTCAGAACTACTAAATTAAGGCATTGAATTTAAAATTTAACTATGAATAAATTGTATCTAATTTATTAACAAAATAGAGAAATTTCATGACACGACTCTCATCTACACAATAAGTGAGGCAAAACAAAAGCACATAAATATAACTGCAATTGCTATCTCTAAATCTCGCATAAACCGATGATGGATTTGTGAATGTGCCAGCCGATGAGTTCTCTAGAATGTGTGCGCCTACAACCATGCAGTGATATTGCAGCAGTATCGACACCCTGTAGCATCTTAAGAAAATAAAAGAAACAGTATTGATCGACCAACATACAGATATAAAGACACCAAAGCCAGAAATATACATAAACACAAAGAAAATAGAAAACCACTTAGTTTTGTTGCTTTCTTTGTAATTGATACTATTTCCTCCCTCCAATTTTCTTTGATGGATTACAACGAAACAATTGCCTCCATTGGTGTTTTAAGAGAATGATTCGAAGAGGGACACCAATAAATCCATTGCACATGGTAAGATCAAATTAGTAGTGATTGAAAAATAAAAAAGAGCAACATCAAAATAAAGAAGAGGAAGTTATCAAGTTTAAACAATATATTTACTTTGAACGAAGTGTACAAATATACTTGGATTATGAAGTTTTGATGTTTGAAGTGGAAAAATTGAAAAAGTATGCTACTCTGGATGAAGAGGAGATCACTGGCCTCCGGGAGGCCACTAAAACATCCAGCGTTACATAGAGATAGATTAGAAGGGAAGCAGAGACTGTCAAGTTATGTACTAAGTCTCTCCAACTGCCTGCAACAATGTACAAAAATGTTTGGTATCCATACTCTTCTACTCCTTTCCTTAGTTAAACATACATTAAATTGATGCTTACACATAACTGTTTGATATCTCTTTGAAGATCATGCAATAGTTACTGGAATAGTTATTGTGGGAGTTCCATCCATAACCTTGGTCTGCATTTCATAAAAAGTTGGTCAAACAAATGGATCAAAAACATAGAACTTACAGAATTTTGCCGGATAAACCATTTATATGAATATTTTCGCTAAGTAAATGAGAATAACAAGAACTAAACGGAATGCGAACAGGAGGACCATAATCGTTTATAATCATTACCAACATTAGACAAATCCACGGTTGAAGAACAATATTCAAAAAATTGCAAGGAAGAAAAATCTCACCTTTGAGACTCCGCCAACTTAAGGAAGACCACCATATTTCTTTCTTAATTTTTCAACTTAATCAGCATAAAATGGGATTGATGATTACCTGAACATACCGTTCATTATTACAATAAACTTTAGCACCATCATGGAACTTAATCAGCATATTTATTTCTTCTATTCCGTTGTGGCATTTGTGGATTCCTCACTTTCACGCTCACCTGCAAAATTCAAATCAACAAACCAACCTCAGTCTCGGCTAATGATGTCCAAGATGATGCCACAAACGCTCACCTTCTACCTCTCTATATGAGCTTTGGATTTTGCGAGACGATTTGTGGTAAAACTTAAGGTAAAGAGAGAAAGAAGCCACAAACCCTCTACTACGACCATTCAACAATGAAGAAGGCGAAATAATTATTGAGCAGGAAAATATGTAGAGAGTTAAGTTTTTTTTGTTTCCATGAAACTGACTAATTACGGTTTCCACAGTTAGTGGAATATGATTCGTATCTAACCGCTAAAGATTTGTACGCATGGCATAATTTTGAACAAATTTTAAGCGACATCTCTGCACGTATTGAAAATGCAAAAATGGAACAACCAAGATTTGATTAGGTCGTGACACGTTTTGGTGTTAAAACTTTTTGCCAGACCTGAAACTTTTTGACCCATTTTCCACCAAAATATCTGATACCCCATATCAAAAACGAACGACAGGATTTGTCTCAAGGACAACTGACGGTGGATGGCCAAAAAAACCACTCTGTTATAGTTTATTAATGAGGAACTTATAATCTGTCAAAGAGTTACATGTTTCCAAAAATAAAAAGTTAAACAAACTACAAGACAGAAAAAGGAAAATCGAAATGGAAATCATAAATGACGGTAAACAGATACTCGATTTAAGTCAGTTTAGTACTGCAAACACATACTCGAATTAAGTTAGTTTAGTACTGCATGCTTTGCAAAGATAGAGAGATAAGCAGTGGAGTTCAAAAAAAGTCCTCATCGAGATTGAAGAGAACGAACAAAAGTGAAGAAAAAAGAGAGACATAAATTTCCATTCAGGCGACAACAGCTATAAATAACTACAGAAAGAGGTTGCAGAATTAACCAAATATAAAGTCCCACCACTGATATGGTGGGAAAAAACCACGAAGTTTCAAATGTTACAAACTTTTTAAGCACATTACCAATTTCCATGTTTGGTACCATTACATTCCGGACAATGGTAAATGATAGTTAATGCAATCAAGCGAAATTAAATGAGAAAATAAATAACCAATTTGACACCAGAATTAAAAAGGATACTAAACAAACATCCTTTGAGAACATTTCAGAACTACTAAATTAAGGCATTGAATTTAAAATTTAACTATGAATAAATTGTATCTAATTTATTAACAAAATAGAGAAATTTCATGACACGGCTCTCACCTACACAATAAGTGAGGCAAAACAAAAGCGCATAAATATAACTGCAATTGCTATCTCTAAATCTCGCATAGACCGATGATGGATTTGTGAATGTGCCAGACGATGAATTCTCTAGAATGTGTGCGCCTACCAACATGCAGTGATATTGCATAAGTATCGACACCCTGTAGCATCTTCAGAAAATAAAAGAAACGGTATTGATTGACCAACATACAGATAGAAAGACACCAAAGCCAAAAATATACATAAACACAAAGACAATAGAAAACCACTTAGTGTTGTTGCTTTCTTTGTAATTGATACTATTTCCTCCCTCTAATTTTCTTTGATGGATTACAACGAAACAATTGCCTCCATTGGTGTTTTAAGAGAATGATCCGAAGAGGGACACCAATAAATCCATTGCACATGGTAAGATCAAATTAGTAGTGATTGGAAAAAAAAGAGCAACATCAAAATAAAGAAGAGGAAGTTACCAAGTTTAAACAATATATTTACTTTGAACGAAGTGTACAAAAATACTTGGATTATGAAGTTTTGATGTTTGAAGTGGAAAAATTGAAAAAGTATGCTACTCTGGATGAAGAGGAGATCACTGGCCTCCGGGAGGCCACTAAAACATCCGGCGTTACATAGAGAAAGATTAGAAGGGAAGCAGAGACTGTCAAGTTATGTACTAAGTCTCTCCAACTGCCTGCAACAATGTACATGAATGTTTGGTATCCATACTCTTCTACTCCTTTCCTTAGTTAAACATACATTAAATTGATGCTTACACATAACTGATTGATATCTCTTTGAAGATCATGCAATAGTTACTGGAATAGTTATTGTGGGAGTTCCATCCATAACCTTGGTCTGCATTTCATAAAAAGTTGGTCAAACAAATGGATCAAAAACATATAACTTACAGAATTTTGCCGGATAAACCATTTATATGAATATTTTCGCTAAGTAAATGAGAATAACAACAACTAAACGGAATACGAACATGAGGACCATAATCGTTTATAATCATTACCAACATTAGCCAAATCCACGGTTGAAGAACAATATTCAAAAAATTGTAAGGAAGAAAAATCTCACCTTTGAGACTCCACCAACTTAAGGAAGACCACCATATTTCTTTCTTAATTTTTCAACTTAATCAGCATAAAATGGGATTGATGATTACCTGAACATACCGTTCATTATTACAATAAACTTTAGCATCATCATGGAACTTAATCAGCATATTTCTTTATTCTATTCCGTTGTGGCATTGGTGGATTCCTCGCTTTCACTCAACAAACCAACCTCAGTCTCGGGTAATGATGTCCAAGATGATGCCACAAACCCTCACCTTCTACCTCTCTATATGGGCTATGGATTTTGCGAGACGATTTGTGGTAAAACTTAAGGTAAAGAGAGAAAGAAGCCACAAACCCTCTACCAAGGCCATTCAACAATGAAGAAGGCGAAAGAATTATTGAGCAGGAAAATATGTAGAGAGTTAAGTTTTTTTTGTTTCCATGAAACTGACTAATTACGGTTTCCACAGTTAGTGGAATAGGATTCGTATCTTACCGCTAAAGATTTGTACGCATGGCATAATTTTGAACAAATTTTAAGCGATAGCTCTCCACGTATTGAAACTGCAAAAATGGAACCACCAAGATTTGATTAGGTCGTGACACGTTTTGGTGTTAAAACTTTTTGCCAGACCTGAAACTTTTTGACCCACTTTCCGCTAAAAGATCCGATACCCCATATCAAAAACGAATGGCAGGATTTGTCTCAAGGACAACTGACGGTGGATGGCCAAAAAGACCACTCTGTTTTAGTTTATTGATTTTAGTCGCTTGTTTTTTTACCTGGCTTGATTGGGGTATACCTGGATTAATTGGGGTATACCTAATGAGACAAAACCTGGGTCATTTAGAAGTAAAACAGGACACCGCTTAACCATGTATTTTCCAAATGGCTAATATACCCTTGTTTAATTTACACCGAAAATTCTGATTAGGTTAATTAATTGAGTTTAGATTAAAATTTTGAAAATAAGAATTCAGTAGATTAAACCTTTTTTCTTATGAGTTCGATTTCGATCAACATTTTGAGTTCTGAAAATGTGACAAAGTCGGCAAGGTCGAAGATTGAAGAAGGTGTCGACTAACTTTGGTCGTCAATGTCGACGTTTGAATAAGGTGCCAACTATGTATAGCCGGCATGGTCTGTGGATGAAGAAACTACCGACTATTTCTGGACGGAAATATCTATGAATGAAGAAAATGCCGACTACTTTGGGTCAGCTATCTTATGGTCGGCATATAAATATTTCCTACAGTGTCAGCTATCATATAGTCGGCATATAAATATTTCTTACCCTACCGGATGACTAATAGTCGGCACACAAATAATTTCTAACATTGCCGGCTGTCTAATAGTCGGCAATGTAACCTTGCCGACTTTTAGTTATACCCAATAGAAAACAGGATATGGAAAGATGTAATTCACTTTATTCATGCAATTTTTGTTACTACATTGATTGAAACATAAAATCTAACTCCTTGTCGACGGAACAACGAATGCACTTAACATGTGCATCAAGCCTTTGAACCCCTAGGCGACCCTAGTGGACGAGTTATAGTCTCGTGAGGGTTTGCATAGAGAACTACCCAAAAAACCTACACCTAAAGCCATCAATCTTCGTTGGAAGAATCCGAGTCCCATTCAGCCGACATGAAGTCCGGATCATACTCGGGAATTTTGGATATCATGAATTGACAGCTTGCATCGAATGCGAATGCGTCCCCCTTTTCCTCCAAGTAGCGCGCTTTGACGACTTCATGCTACAAAAACAAAACACAAACTTACTTTGTTAGTGGTATTTAGTAGGAATATCAAACAACATGGATCACGTAAAATAAACCACAAAAATACTTACAAATTGTTCAATGGACAATCCAAAGTGGCTAGCGTTCAAAATCGGCTTTTGTATAGCTAAAAAAGCAAGTATAACATTTTCGATGAGTAGGTGCCTATCATGAATTTGTTGAACACTTCTTCCATTAGGATTCCCAAACTCTTGCCTATATTTGTTGTATACCCTAGCCCAAAAGGTTACGACATCCACCCTTACAGAGGACTGATTTCTAACCCGAGTTTCCGCATACCATGCTTTGGTGATGGATAGATCTTCATTTGAATCAAATGATGTCATTGTTGTATGTAGAGGTATTGGGAGATATAGATGGAGTGTATGATGGTATGAGCTTTGGAGAGTATATGCAAATAGGTGTGTGTTGTTTTGCAGAGAGAACTAGTGTATTTATAGGATGGTGCCAAAATTTGTCCGTTATGGTAGTCAATCAATGCAGTTATACTTGCAAAAATTTGAATTTTGAACTCGCCGACGAGGTTTTTGTTTCCCCAATATGCCGACTAAGTTTAGCCGGCAGGGTCGTAATTTTCTTACCCTGCCGACCTTATGATTTTAGGCATCAGGAGTCCATTCTCTTCTGTATAACAGTC
The DNA here is from genome assembly GCF_003573695.1 of Papaver somniferum. Classification (NCBI taxonomy): domain Eukaryota; kingdom Viridiplantae; phylum Streptophyta; class Magnoliopsida; order Ranunculales; family Papaveraceae; genus Papaver; species Papaver somniferum. Next base: position 23,985,399 of record NC_039358.1, read on the forward strand.
GGCAAGGTATTTGGTCATTAGCGCGCCGGCTTTTATATAGTCGGCAAGATCGTAATTTTATAAGCTTGTCGACCTTATGATTTTAGTGCATCAGGAAAAGGTATTTTCTGTAACAGATAGTCGGCAGGGTCGATAATTTAATACCTTGCCGGCTGTACAACAGTCGGCTAGGTATTAATTTGCTTACTTGTCGACCCTGATAACTACACCATTGAAGCTGTCAGGGCCGACAGTCTAGTAGTTCACAACCTTACCGGCCCTGGTTTAGTCGGCAATGCAACGTAACAAAACCCTGCCGGCGGAATTATTGAAATTTAACATAGCTAAAAGCAGTATTCATTCAACAACTAGAAATCCAACATTTTTCCAAAATATGAAAACATACGTCCCATAAACCTTAAAAAAATATATGTCCAACCATTAACCTTAACATGTGTCTACCAAAACATAAGGAAATAAACTAGGAATGCATTCATTCACCATCACGACCACGGCCCCGTTTAGCATTTTCACGACCACCACCACGGGTACGAGATCTCTTTTTGTCAGCATTCATTTTGGCTTGTGCTTCCCTCTTGGCTTGTGCTTACCTCTTTAGTTCAGCATTAGCTTGCTCCCACAATTCGTCGGCATCCTCATTGTCAACATTTCTAACATAGTCAATATGCTTAGTTTGCTCTTGAATCGACAAAGGTTGTCCTCTTTCTCTCGTGCAACACATCATCTTCACAAGGATCTTCAAATGCTCCTTCTATTTTCAATTAAACAACAAACAATTAATAGACTAATTCGATAGTGTAATCTTAAAACAATAAGAATAACTCTAAAATACTTACAAAGTTCTTAAGACTTGTTGTTGGGTCTTTCGGTGGCATCTTCTTCTTACGACCCGGTTGTTCAACAGCTCGTTCCCTAATCACAGTGGGACGAGGAAAACCAAAGTACCAAGACATATAATTTTCATGCTCTTCATGACCTTCAGTCACCTCGTCCAAAAGACTCCTATCAATTTTATGCTTTTGTCTTTCCCTCCAATGAGATGTACCTGGTGCTTGAGCGTAATGGACGCCAATAATTTTTTGGGACGTGGTGCACGATTCCCTTACCACTTTAAAGAACGGCTCAACATCGAAATGAGGTTCTTCTTGGACGTAACCCACTTGTCGCATTACCCGATGTGGATCGTACATTAAAAATTCATGGGGTACAACAAGGGACCGTAGTAGAATGAAACATCATCTCTCCTTTGGATTAAACCTTTATTTCTAGCAACTCGATATGGATCAAATATTACCTCATCCACAGTAAATTTATCCAAGGCGATTCGCATTTTGATATGCTGCTGCGGCATATCCTTATCTTGAGCACCCTTAAAACTGTATTTCTGTCATCTTGGCAAGCTTTTCATTCATTTTGACGTAGGGGTTAGCTTTCACTAAAGTAGGAAAGTGCTCATATATCCAAACCTATGCAAACACAAAGTTTAGTAAGAATCTTACATTGCGAGCATTTTGCAATTATAAATGATTTAGAAAATTTCATCTTCTCTATCCTTATCTTTATCTACATCACCATCATCATCATCATCATTACCTCCTCCAACAGGTCGCATGTCTTGATCACCACCATCATCATCATCATTGTTACCTCCTCTAGCAGCCGGAGTTCTTTCAACATCATCATCATCATTACCTCTTCTACTAGATGGAATTGATTGGTCTTCATCTGGAGTTTCATCTGAATCATTTGGTTCTGGTGGTGGTTGAGAATCATTCCATTCACGGATCTTGAGCGTTCCAGGCTAAACTAATGCCCCTCTATGTGTTGCAAGTCAAGAGTTTGTCACCAACACGAGGAGGTCTTGAAGGAGGGGTAACAGTTTTCTTCTTTCCTTTGCCGACCTGAACAAGAACAATCAAGAAAAATTCATAATTCGGCAGGGTCCTATTCAAATAACCTGTCGGCTTATAACAAATATGAACACAATATATACGAGGATTTTCCACATAATTAGTCGGCAAGTTCCATAAACAATACATTTCCGGCTAAAAAACTGCCGGCAGGGTGGTATCCAAATACCATTTCGGCTTTAAGCATCAGGAACCACTATTTTCAAAATAAACCGCCGTCATGGTATTTGAGTTATAACCCACCGACTAAAAAAAAATCGTCGACAAGCTATTAGGTTGAATACCTTTCCGACTCTGTGAAAATCAGTTACATGTATTCAACAGCCGGCAAGATCTTCAACCTAAGAGCTTGCCGACTAACCCTAAATATGAAAAGTCGGAATGGTCGTGGAACAAACACCTTGCCGGATAAATAAGTGCAAATTCACAAATTCGATTTTTCTGACCTAATTTGACATGCAAACATGAAACTGAAGTACTGGAGTGAGTTTAAGTAGACCCTTACTTTCTTAATCGGGTCATTTCTTCAGTTTTAGCGGCGTTGATTTCTTCTTTTTCGACGAGTTTTTTCTTCACTTTCTTTTGAACTAAATTTACAATTTCAGGGTTGTATTCATTGGGTTTTCTGTTTGCTCCTTTCATTCGACTAGGCCTCGGCCGTGGTGGCTCCATGTTTGAAGATTAATCGGAATTTTCGAATCGACGATTACGACGAATTAATCGACGAGTTTTCAATGGTGGGGGATGGAGAAGCCGGCAAGGTAGAGGTGGAGGATAAGAAGAAGAGAAGAAGATGAAATGAAAAAATGAAAACTGATTTAGGGTAATAAGAATTATAAAAGGTAAGGGTAGTTTTGTAACTTCACCCATATTCGGCCTCCCCTTAGTAAGGGCACTATGTCCATTTAAATCTGGGTATACCCCAATTTGGACAGGTTTTTTTAGGTGGTGAAGATAAGTTTCACAAGTACTTTCAACTGTCCGAGTGGATTTCAACCACAACAACAACAATTTCAGCCGCAACAACAACAACAACCTCAAAATCTGGGGTCCAATACGGAAGAGTTGCTGAAATCTTTTATGCAAAGAATGGATGGTACGGTTAAGGACTTGCAAACTCAAGTTGGTTCCATGGCTATTGAGTTGAACCAATAGAAAGCACAAAATAGTATGAAACTCCCTTTTCAACCTCTTAACCCAAGAGTCCTATTACATTGAGAAGTGGTACACAACTTGTGCAACCTGAAATTGTTGATGTGGGTGATATGGAGACTCGGAAAGAACCTGTTTTGGAGGAAAAGAATGATGATTGTCCCCAAAATTCTGGGTACCTATTTCTAACTTTAAAACTCCTATTACTACTTGTGTTCCTTCTTTACCTTTCCCTCGTAGGTTTTCTAATTCTAAGAAGGCGGAACTAGAAAAGGAGATTTTAGACATCTTCAATAAGCTTCATGTAAACATCCCACTCATTGATGTTATCAAGCAAGTACCCAAGTATGCTTAGGTTTTGAAGGACTTGTGTACCAAGAAGAAAAAACTTGTAACGACCCTCAAGCTCGTCAACACTATTTGACTGGTCTAGCGATGATCAAGAGACAAATTTACCGCTAATGGATCGATCAGCTAACATAGATTTTAATTAATAGAAATTAATCTAACAACGGTCTAGATACGGAACTAGTATCATTGGATATGCCTCAAAAAGTTAGGCGAAATGGATTACTCGAACGTGTCATTCGGATATCGGACGAAGAAGATATCATCGGATAAGTATGAAGGGAAAATTAGTCTTTTCGCAAATAGACCGACCTGGCCGCCCTTATCCGTTTCGTGGGTGCCTTGATAATTCATATTTGGTTTTATCCAAAACGTGTCGAAGAGAAACTCATTTCTCTTTTCTTCTTATCTTTCCTTCTTCTTTCTTCTTCTTCCTTGTTCTTTCTCTTCTCCTTCTCTGTCGAGCTCAGTTCATAAGAATTGGGTTGTTTTTATGTGAGTTATTCATAGAAACTTAGTTAGTTTAATGAGTTGAAGAAGATGAAGTTATAATTGAGGTTGTTTGAGCTCCAGAAGAAGAAGAAGGTTGTTGTTGATGTTGATTTGAAGTTAGGGCTTCTGAAATTAGGGTTCGTGTAGAACGGATGATGCATAACGTTGTTAATGGATGAAGAATTGAGGGGTTATTACTTAATTGTTGAGATAAATCTATTCCGGTGAAGAATCTCAGGCAAGGTAATTTAGGGTTTCTAATTTAATGAAATTCCTTTATAAAATTGTTATGATTTGTTAGATTATAGATGGGTTTGTGTTTGATTGAAGTATGAATGATTTTATAGAGTTTAATTTGAGTTTCTTTAGGAATTAGGAATTAGGGTTCTTATCAGGTTAGGGTTTGTTTACTGTAATTTTGGGTTGGTGATGGAAGAATTGAAAACAGATGAATGGATTGAAGTACATATTATTAGTTTTGTGTACATAGGTTGATATTGATTGAACATGAAGATAATGTTTGAGTAGAAGAATTGTGATTGTGGCAGTAGGTCAGAGTAATATTGAATTACAGGGGTCATGGTATGATTGGTGGTGGTCTGGGAGATTGTACTAGTGATGTTGGAATTGTTGGTGGTAGTGTGGTTTGGTAACGCACAGGATTTTGGAGATGATGTTGATACTAAACTGATTGATGGTGTAGGACATGGTAGAATAGTTGATTGAGCTGAACTGGTATGCTGGTGGTGTTGATTAGGAGGGGTTAGTGTTCTTTTGGGAGTTGCAGGTGGTGATGATTGATGAATTACAAGACTTTAAAAATGGTCTTGCAGTTTAGGATGCTATGTATGTTGGTGTTGTTTTTAGAATCCCGAGGTTGTATCTCAGATAATGATGTTGTGTGTTAGAAATTGAACTTAGTGGTGATGATTGCCTGGAACTGGAAGTCCATGTGTTGATGCTGGTACATGAATGTTATACAAGGTTGAATGAGTATATAAGTGGAACTGGTGTTGCAAGTTGTTGTAATAATGTTGGTGTTGAGTCTGGTGGTGATATGGTAGGCGGTAATGAAGATGACTGTAATTGGTGGTCTGGTGTTACCATTGCAGCCTAGTGAGGTTGGTAAATGAAGTTGGTGCTGATGCCAGTGGTCTTGTTATGCTGAGAAGAAATAAAAATATTGAAATGCAGGTGACTGAGGGAGACTAAGTGGTAGAATAGATGGATTATCTGTAATGCAAGCCTGGCTGCAGTTCAATGGAGGATTGAGATTGTTATGAGGGTGCTGCTACAATGCTTCAGTCATAGTTGTTGTAACTGAAAGAAGTGGAAGATGAATGAATTGTATAATTGAGACTAGAGTTTGTTAGAATAGTTATATTAGTGGTAATGTTTGGCTAATCTTCAGCATCTTGAATTTAAGCCTATTAGTCATCTTAGTCAGTTTAACTGATTTATCTTAATGTTTTGATTTGTTTAAGTTGAATCTGTTGAACTCAGTTGTGACTTGCCTGACTCAGTTAGATGACCGAGTTAACCAGTTGATATGACCTTGACTAGTTGACCTTGGACTTGACATTTGACTGGACTTAGACGTGGACTGTTAGTTGACCCTTTGACCGTCAGTGACCGTTAGTTGACCCAGTTTGACCATGCCTTGTGTAATGGGCTTGTTTAGTGGGCATGGACATAATTTTCCTGTTATATATGATTTGTACTCTTATGGTCCGAATTAGCCTTTGATTTCTTCTACAAAATTTTAGATATTCATAAGACATATCTAATAGACTTTAGAACCAATCTAATTGAATTAGTAAACCTTTAGATGTGTTAAGGATAGATAATGGAAAGGTGTAGAACCATAAATGGGCTTAGAACTAATAAATAGTTCACTTAGCTTATAACTAGAGAATTGTACGAGATTATGTTATGATCCTTGTATGAGCCTTTTGGCTAATCTTTAGAGTACTTGTATGATTAACAGTTAATTGTTGTTAACAACGATCGATTCAAAGGATGAACCAGTGGATTATGGATTTCAAGGTATGCGAGGCTTGTCATCAAAAGAGGTGGGAATCGATAACGAACTCTCTTGTATTCATTATTGTTTTACAATTTATCATTTGTGAAATTCATGCATATCTTTGTTACTATATGATAGTGTATGCATGTATTATCTGTGTGTAATACAAACTAGTTTTCTTTTACATTTTGGGATGGGCTTGGATCTTTAGAAACAACTAATATCTGTATTTTGGGAATATTTATTTATTTTCAAAAAGTGATTCTTTCCATTGACTGGAAAGTGGTTACAATATTTACTTATTGTTAGCATGAAAGGGATAAGGTTTATCTTGGATTGGTGTGAGATGTGTGCCCCAAAAGTTATATATATATTTATGCGCTAAAGGAGTGAAAATTGTTGCCACTAATAAACTAATAGGTGACTTGTGTCACTGAAAATTATTTTCCCTATTTCTGTACGGGCAACGCATGTCTCATACATGGATATTTACTGTTCTTTTAAAATTACTTTCAAAAGCTATTATATTATGTTTTGGTGTTTAGAGAGAATGACTTGATATGTAGAGTGCGCGTAGATTGAGGTACTGGTAAGGTACACCTCGTTTATGACTTGAGGACGGAAACCTCGGGGCGCTTTAATGATCATTGAAGAATCCGAAACAGTCATTCCTTACTACTCCGAAGGAAGACGTCGCTCAACTATTATTTATGTTGTGAATGTGTGCCGATTTATTGGTTGATAGAACTTTATATTTCAGTACAACTTATTATTTTAATATGCCTTATCTGATTTTCTGCGTTTTATCGTTTTTAGCAAAACCTGCATTGTCTTTAAATCATTTTATTGATTACTTGAAAGTTAGTTATTGTTTCTACTGGGCACCCTTCGGGATGATGTGCTCACCCATTCACACTTTCAGTTTCAGAGACAGATTCATATCAAGTTGTGCACGTGACGATGAAAGCTTCGAGGAGTTGGTTTAGTTAGTTGGTTAGCTTCCGCTATGTTTATTTGTGTTTATAATTCGTTTGCAAATCAAATCACTATTGTATATGTATTGTTAGAGCATAGATCGGTCGACCACGCATGCATTGCTATATCAAGCATGTTTGTCAATGTTAGTGATCAAAACTATGCGTCTTGATTTCTAGTCTATTATAGCTAAGTCTCGGACTAGGATAGAAAAGTGTAGTTGAGCTCAAGGACTTCATGGCGATTCATCATACAACGATGAATATCTACTCAAGGAACCGTGGAACTTCATCAACAAAAAGGTATGTGGAGACTTGAACTTATCTATCACTCAAAAGCCTATCTATTCTATCTCCTACTTCTTATGAGACCAAAAGTCGTGTGCTATATAGACTGGATCATACACATTTGACATTTCGAGTTGAGTATTCACTACTTATCTTTTTCTCGAAATCGTGTGTTGGTAAAGCGTTTCGCTTTGATCAAGTTTATCTTCACCTAGTGACGAAAGTCATGAAAAGTTTCAATTACTTTGAGAATTTCTCTAACGTGAAACGGTCTTTGAACAACGGCTATATAACGTCCTCTGAGAATGTCTCAATGATTGGAATGAGAGTTTAGATTACATAACCATGTATTCCTTAATCCGAATTTTTCGAACTTTGTTGATTGAGAGAATCCGGAGGAATTGGCTTTTCCAAGTCCGCTAACTCAGTTTACGAACTCAGTCCGCGAACTGACGGAAGTTCTCTTGCCGAGAATTTCTGTTGGGATTTTCCAAAACCTCGTTTGCGTGTTTAGTCCGCGAACTGGCGGAAGTCTCTTTGCCGAGTTTGGAAAACTCTGTCGGTTGCCTTAAGTCCACGAACTTGTTTGTGAGTTTAAGTGGTTATGATCTAAAGATGTGCTCTGAACATGAAACTTAAATTACTAAGGAATGCTTTATGCAAACCGTGGCTATAAAGTTCATGAGCCGATTCATTTAATCGAATCATCTTTGTTTCAATTGTGTCTTGTTTAGTTACATAAGATCTCATAGCAATTGAACAACTCTCTAACTAGTTCATTTGAGTCAATTGAACTAGTTATGGTGAAGAAGAACTAGGTTAATATGAATTGCTCATATGGTTAACCTTTTGGGTTACTATGTTGAACCAACATACACGTACACGTTTGGGCATGGTTTTCACAAACCCAGTAAACGTCTACCCAAGTGTGTGTGCAAGCTAAGTTTTCGATATAACAGTTGAGAAATATTAGCTTGAATCTAAATCAGGTTTTCATCTAACGGTGAATATGGATTGCTTTGTAATTAAGGCAAAACCCTGATTTGAAGGTTGTATGAAGGAGACATCCAGTATTGTGCAAAACTAATCCCCACACGTCTGTGTGATACTAGTGCGCTCGCTAGAGTCGATTCTCCTTTAACCTTTGGTTTTCTTCTCTAAAACCAGGTTAACGACTTAAAGACTTCATTGGGATTGTGAAGCCAGATCGATACTACTTTTATCGTAGTTGCGTGATCTGATCTTGCATCTTCAATCTTATGAGTACAATATATTGATTGGCTTGAGATCGTGAGAGTTCTCCGATAGGCAAGATAAAAAAGTCACAAACATCTTCGTCTCACTGTTTGTGATTCCTCGACAAACCGCTTGTGTAGTCAAGAAGGATTGTTGAGAGGTGATTGATTAATCTAGGTTTTTCTTCGGTAATATAAGACCGGATTATCAATTGGTTCCTGTTCACCTTGATTTTATATATTAAGATGGAAAAAAACCTAGGGTTTTTCTGTGGGAGACAGATTTATCCTTGGATAGACTTTTTTGTGTGAGACAGATTTGTTTATTATCAAGTCTGCAATTTTGGGTTGCAACAACTCTTAGTTGTGGGTGAGATCAGCTAAGGGAATCAAGTGCGCAGTATCCTACTGGGATCAGAGGCGTAGGAGTACAACTGTACCTTGAATTAGTGGGAGACTGATTGGGGTTCAACTATAGTCCAGTCTGAAGTTAGCTTGGAGTGGGATAGTGTCTGTAGCAGGTTAATACAGTGTGTATTCAATCTGGACTAGGTCCCGGGGCTTTTCTGCAATTGCGGTTTCCTCGTTAACAAAATTCTGGTGTCTGTGTTATTTCTATTTCCGCATTATTTATATTTCCGCATTATATTTGTTATATAATTGAAATAATACAGGTTGTGCATTTGTGATCGTCAATTGGAATCCGACCTTTGGTTGTTGATTGATATTGATTGATCCTTGGACATTGGTCTTTGGTACCGTCCAAGTATTCCTTGTATTTTATAAAGACTCGCTATTGTTTTTAGCTTGAGTAAAAATCAAATCAAGAGAGAGATATTAACTCCTTGAGATACTTTTATCTAGATTGAGTCTGACTGCCTAGTTGATTCTCTAGCAAAGTATTTCGGAGTTAGTCTATACAGATTGCTAAGCGAAATATTGGGTGGTGTTGTTAGACCCCCGCTTTTTCATGTATCATTTGAGAGAAGAGAGGGTTTAGATTTGGGTTAATCTTTGTTTAGAACTTCTAACTTAATTATTAATTAGATGATTTAGATCCTTAGTGCCACGTCATTATAGTTAATCTCTTGGATTAGTAAGCTGCTAGCTTAGGGGGGGCTACAAAGCTAACCGATAATGAGGTTATGAGTGTGGGGGAAAACGCTTCGGCGGTCTTGCAAAAGAAACTCCCACCCAAATGCAAGGATCCAAGTAGTTTCGCTATACCCGTAGAGATTAGTAATACAAGGATTGGAAAGGATATGCTTTACTTAGGAGCATCCGTGAATATCATGCCGACATCTATTTATGAGTCTTTAAATTGGTGTCCATTGAAACCAACTAATATTGTGTTGGAACTTGCGGATCGTATTAATGTCTACCCAAGGGGTATTATTGAGGATGTCCTTGTGCAGGTGAATCAACGAGTTTTTTCAGCTGATTTTTGTGTTCTAGAAATGGATGATGGCTCAGATGCATCCATACGCCTGCTGCTTGGGAGACCTTTCATGAAGATGGATAAAACCGTCATTGATGTGGACGAGGGAATACTCACGATAAAGTTTGATGATGAGATAATTCGCTTCAATATGTTTGAAGTCATGCAGTGTCCTAGTGATGTTCATCGGGCGTTCATAATGTATGGGACCCTAGCTAAGGCGTTGCAACACAAGGAGACAGTCGGGCTGACGACTTTAAACCAAACGCTACATGGGAGGCAACCCATGGGATGAGTATTTCTTTTCTTATTTTTATTTTTTGTTCTTGTCTTGTTTTTAGCTTTTTACAGTCTTGTATTTATTTTTTCTGATTTCTTGTCGCATTTCATATAGGATTTTCCACCTTGACTCCACTTGGATGACTCAATTTACATTGAGGACAATGTAAAGTTTAAATGTGGGGTAGTGGTTAAGCTTGCATTGTAAAATTTTCAATTTTTTTTTTGTAAATAGTGCATGAAAATTCTAACTTGTAGTTAGTTTAGAGTCACATAGTGTTAGAGCATTGCTCGGTCGAACTCGCAAGCGTTGCTATCTCAAGCTTGTTTGTCAAGTTTAGGTGATCAAAACTATAAGTCTTGATTTATAGTCTACTTATAGTTATGTCTCGGCTTAGTACAGAATGTGTAGTTGAGCTTTAGACTTCACGGCGTTCATCGATTGAAGACGAAGATCTACTGAGGAGAGCTTTGAGGAACTTCATCAACAAAAGGTATGTGGAGACTAAAACTTATCTATCACTCAGAAGTCTATTCTATTCTATCTCCTAATAAGACTAAGTCGTATAGCTATATAGATTTTTATATTATACACATTTGATATTTCGAGCTGAGATTAACTCGGTTATCTATTTCTCGAAATATGTGTTGAAAGCTTTTTTCTTTAGCTACGTTCATCATATTCTTGACGAGTTTAGCTGGAAACAATTTATTTGTTGGAAACTAAATAATAAGTCAAAAAATGATCATGTGAAAATCGCCTTGAAACATCTTACATGATTTGTGTGAGACAATCATTTGATGTCGACTCGGAAAGTTTCATATTGATCATTCGATCACTTGAAAATTACTTATAAGCTAATAGTTCATGCGAGACAACTATTGTCGTCTTCTAAGGATGTTTCAATGATTGAAATTGGAGTTTAGAACAAATTAACCTTTGTCTGGATACAACACAGTATGCATACCAGTATGCAAACTGTTGTGGTATGATTCAGTTCCGGAAACCTTGTTTGCATACCAGTATGCGAACGGTTTTAATTATTAAAGTTCGGGAACCAAGTTTGCATACCAGTATGCGAACGGTTCTACATGAGTCAAGTTCCGGGACAGCAGTATGCACACCTGTTGTAAACTGCTGGACAAGACCAAAGTCTGAAAGTTATAGTTTGCGTACCCGTTTGCAAACTTAGTGGTTAAAGTTCTAAAACCGGTTAAATATTTTTTCATTCTCATGAACAAATGCATTTATGAATTAAGGAATGCAATCTTTGCAAAACATGGATTAATGTTCATGAATTCACTCTCATGAATCAATCCGATTTTGATTCAATTGGTTCACATATATTTCTGTGAAATAGTGAACAATTGAATAACTCTATTTTAAACACAATTAGATTCATTTGATTATCTTTCATGTTTGATTGATTATCATATTTGATTTAGAAGTGTTATATGGATGTGGTTAAGACAAAAGTGTTCATATGGCTAACTTCGGTTAACTATTATTGAGACAACGCAATACATGTTTAGGTACGGTTACCCATATCTAAATGTTAGAGCATAGCTCGGTTGAACCCAACAAGCGTTGGTATGTCAAGTTTGGTTGTCATATTTTAGTGAATCAAAACTCATCTAAGAATCGCTTCATTATGTACTAGAGACAACTTCGTATAGGTTAGACTAGAAAGTCTAGGAATATGAGACATACAAGTATTACTCGAAGACCTGAAGAACGTGAAGAAGTAACGAGCTACAATGACGACATCATCCTTCCTCTTGAGGTTAGTAATATTGACTTGAACTGTTTCATTCCTAACGTATCTTTCAAGTCGTGTTGTATATTGAAAACATAACTGCAAAGCTTTGAATGAATATTGTACTCTAGTAGTGAGACATGATCACATGATCATGGTATTAAGGAATTAGACTACGAAGTATAAAGCTTATCTTTTGTACTTTGTAGATATGATATCGAATTAATCTTATGAATGCTATTGTGACTATGTGTACGGGTAAATGTGAAGATTTCATCCTAGGAAACAATCTTTTACATTTGTTTAAAGGAAGTACATTCATGAACTTGTTTTACAAATCGAAAGGGAAATCGCTAGGCTTATTGGTATTGTCATTCATTGCATATCTTTGGATTACCAATATGTGTGAGATGGTAGAACCGATCGTAACTTTGTTATGTATCTTGGTACAACTAATCACAATACCTGACGTATGATTTGGTATGACAAATTTTGATTAGTGTAACTGATCTTAAGTAATCACCTGAGATGGTATGATCGATATTTGTATTTGGTGTGACCGATCCTAGTAATTGGTGTGATCGACCACAAAAGAGTTGTGTAATCGATCCTTGTAATTGGTGTAACCAGTCCTAGTAATTGGTGTAACCGATCCTAGTAACGGGTGTGACCGATCACAAGAAATACCATGAGTATATGGTACCGGTCCTGGTAATTGACGTAACCGATCCTGGTAACTGATGTAACCGGTCCTGCTAACTTGTGTGACCGATCACAAGTGTTCCATATTAAGGTATAACCGATCCTAGTGATTGGTAGAACCGATTGAGCCCATGAGTGTGATTTTATATTTGATCAATCACATAGTTGTCTTGGAATACAGATGAACCAATTCTAAACTTGTTTGGAAGTGAGGTATAATTGATTCCAAGATTGTAAATATGAAAGAGGATTTACAAAGAAAAGATGTCAAAATACTTTGAGCACGATCAATAATTCTTATATTTTATTGTTCAAAGACATTCCTTAATTACTCAAGGAGATCCCGGTCCGAAATAAATTACGAATCTTTTAATTAAGGTTGTTAGTTTTATATGCTTTAATTACCAGCAATTAAATGCATATCTCTAGAGAATTAAAACTAGTAATGTGCATTTACTAATTATATTGGAGATTTTCTATTGAGAGATTCCGGAAAATATTGGACAAAACATTTCCTGAAATCATGAAAATGGAATGGGCATTTATTGCATATCTTGAGAATACTTTCGATTTTAGAGATTCCTTGGTGTCTAAACATCCTCGGTCTATAAATACCTAAGTTTGCATTTCTAGCAAACTATCCTAAGAGCCAGGCAAACTTCATCTTTTTGTTGTTTCTGGTGGAGCCGTCTATTCGGAGAGGAAAGTACCCTAATTAGGCAAAATCTTTTACGACCGCTCATTTAAAGACTTACGTGGGATCAAGAATCTCTACGGGTACCGTTGGTGGGAAACTAAATAATTGCAGTTTATTAGTTTTCGATTGATTTGATTGACTAACGGTTGTTGAACTATGATTGCACCTAGTTTGTTTATTCTTGAGAATCTTCTCTTGATATAAGATTCACTCAAACTAGATCGAAGTGTCGACGAGATCTTTAGAATTGTTTGTAGATCTAAAGACATCTTGTGATAATCCATTGTTAACAGACTCCATTCTGTGCGTGATTGATTACAAGAGATTCAAGTGGTGTTGTGCAGGATTAATTGAAGGTTAAAGAAGATTTGAAGACGAAGAATATTTCTTATTGGTTTCTCATATCTCTGTGTAGCACAAACCTTGATCGGCAGGGATCCAACTAATATCGGATTTATTCGATTGACTAGTTGCGTGAGATCGGTAACACATAATAGTTCTTTCAAGATCTATTTTGATTGTTACAAATCTGAATCTTATTACTTATGTAATAGAGATTGGATTGATCTAACCAGGCAAAGGAGTTTATTGGCTTAAATGGAAGAGCCTTTGCATATGACTTGAGATATCTTTATCTTAAAGAATCAATAGAGTTGTTACCAAACATATTTGTTGTTCATTTACTGTTTGGAATACGATCCAAAGGAACTGTTCCAGTGCGTGCACTCATTGAAAGTCGGAAGCGCATGGATACTGAAGAAACTAAGTGAACTAGGATTATTTGCTTGGTTTCAACTATACGAAGTTGGTTTAGATTTTGTATAGCGGCTTAATTTTGAGAGTATCCAATTCTGGACTAGGTCCCAGGGTTTTTCTGCATTTGCGGTTTCCTCGTTAACAAAATCTTGCTGTGTCATTTACTTTTTTTTCCATAATTATAATTGTTGTTATTATAATTCAAAGTAAATTACACAAATGTTAACTCCGCTTTACTTGATAGTGATCCTATAGAGTTTGGTTAAGTTCGAACCTTTTATCAAGTAATCGCACTTTGATTTTTGTATTGTCTCGATCTCGTATCCATAGGCGATCACACAAAATGTGAATACCGATTTGTCGTATTGTCTCGACTTTGTCCATAGACAATCACTTTCGGTAAGAGGACTTATAGTTGGATAAATAAAAGATTGTGGTGTATTTGGGTACCCTCGTCTTTTCAATTGGTATCAGAGCAGGAAAACACGAAAAGATCTAACAATTTGTGTTTGGTGCGATCCAACCTCTAAGAAATGAGTCAAAATAAGAAAGCAAAGTTAAACTTATTAAGAACTCAGTTAACGAGCATCAAGATCGTGAGAATAATCTCTCAGAGAAGGTCAATGGAGCTTCGTCTCGTAAATATTTTCGAAAATCAAGAAGAAAGTCTATAACTGATAGCTTGATTGAGAATCATGATCGTGATCAGAAAAGAATGTATCCAAAACTAAAGGAACATGTTTTAGATCCGAATCCAATCATTGGTGAAAAATCTTTCGTTTCTACTCCAGAAAGAAAGAAGAACTTCGATTCACTATCCTGCCCAAATTCTGAATTTCATAAAGTATTACAAAAGTTTTTCAATCAAAAACCTATTCAGAAGCAGGAAAATCCATTGATAGCCTGGAAGATGTCCTATAACTTATTGTTTCATTAAATGTAAGAATTTGTGAAGGAAAGTGATAAACACTCAGCCTTCAAAATAATCTGGCAGATTATTTGGAACAAAAATTGGCTTTGTGTAATGAAGTGAATAAGCTAACTTCAAAGTGTGAGTATCTTACACAATCGCTGGAACATTCACAAATAAGGAATAAAATACTTATAGAATATCTTCTTCCAGAGACATGTCTAAAGGTATACCTTGATAAGTGTTTAGAAAAACATTTTCAAGAAGGAATGGATACCTTTAGGGGACATATATAATGTCTTGAGCAAAAGACATTTGCAATCTGTTTAATGACAGATCAAGATCACACGGGTTTGAATACAAAGAATATACCATCCTGTGCTCAAAATGTAATCAAGGATATAACATCGTGCAATATTCCTGATAAGAAGGATGGATTCAAAACCCACACAAGGGCACAAGATCATGTCCCTAAAGATAAGAAGGATGATGTTGCTTCAATGGTACTTTTTGAGTAAGGTTCCTCTCACCCTAACACTTAAAAGTGTTAGAAAGTGCATCCTTACAATGCCCCAATCTTCTGATGTAAGGAAGCATAAGTATTTGGGCATCTTGTATCCTGTTAATATCTCTTATTCAACATAGAGAGTATACACAATCTACCTCAAGATATTTGATAAGTCTTCAAGTGTAGAAAAGATGTCTTAGAACAACTTGTGTAAATATGATTGGTTTTTTTGTCTAAATTATTTTGAGATACATGATCTAGAAGATTGATTATTTTCAAAAATCTTTATGATTTGATAACACATAAGATGCGAAAATATTTTCGAATCTGTTCAGAGTATTTATTTAAGGCTGATACTTATGTTTGGTATGTGTTAAAATCCTCTGGTATATGTACTCATCTTGTTTGAAAACTTTTACTAAAAGATGTATCCACAAACCAGATCTCAAGCTAAGATTCTGAAAGCTTTGAGTGGAATGGCTTCTAATGAAACTATTAATCTTGATGATTCCTTCAAGAAACCTGGTTGTGAGGATAAAGGAAAAGAAAAAGAAGATATGACTAATCTTTTTGTCCAAAACAGTTTGGATGCTAAGATTGATATTCTCAATCTGCGTCAAGTCCTCCTCAGTATTATCGAAGCTCATCATAGACAGGCAGCGTTACTAAGAACTGTTATTCGTAACCAAAGGAAGCTGATTAAACTTGAAATCGGTAATAGTGAGTATGCTCAAATATTAATTGAAAGGTTAATGCTTTAGCCTGTGAACATAATCAAGGTACTGCGTGCAGAATCGGGGAAATCAGTCATGATGTTATTGATGAAGATCCCGAGAAATTTGATGGTATTGAAGATGATATTTGAGAAAAACTGTTCAAAGATCTTCCAAGAAAATAAACATCAGTTTTTGATTTATTTCAATTATTGTATTAATTCGATTTTTGAATAAAACTATCATTATTTATGAACAAAATTATTATTTTATAATTTTTCTTGTATTAGTTTCCGATTACATAACACATGCTTGAATGTTTATATTTTGCTATGTGTTTTCGTTTATGGGATGTCTGATTTCGGTTTTCATAACCTTAATATTCGATCTCATATGATGTGAACCATTATGGTTTGTGTGGCTTTTTGATTTAGCGGGATTAAGTTCTAGCCCGTGTTGGTAGGCTTTATCAAAGGATCATAAGGTGTTCCGATTGAAACTCATATGTAAAAAGTCACAATGCGTTGAATCAATTTGTGTTTACATGAGTTGTGTTTAGCATAAACATATGTGTTTCTGGTTTTCAACTTTTGCTATTGGCACGCATTAGTTAAAACCGTTTCAACCTTTCTCTGGTAAAGGTTGCTCTTGTTGTTGTTCTTTTGTTCTTGCGAGAGGATGACAACATACTGGGGTGAAAAAGCGAGGGTCTAATAACCTCACCCAATATTTCACTTAACACTCTGTATGGACTAACTCCGATATACTTTCAAGAGAATCAACTAGACAGTCAGACTCAATCTTAAGAAAAGTATATCAATCCCTCAATTCAATCCGCAATCAAACAAATAAGAATTTGTGAGACTGATTGAATACAAGAGAAATAACTTGAACGGTACCAAAGACCAATGTTCAAGGATCAATCAATTTCAATCAACCAAAGGTTGGATTTACCAATTGATCGATTCAACCCACAACCTGTGATATTTCAATTATATAACAAAATATAATGCGGAAAAGAAATAGCACAGACACCAGAAGTTTTATTAACGAGGAAACCGCAAATGCAGAAAAACCCCGGGACCTAGTCCATATTTGAATACCACACTTATTAAGCCGCTACAGACATTAGCCTACTATAAAGCTAACTTCGGTATGGAATGTAGTCGAACCCTAATCAATCTCACACTGATTCAAGGTACAGTCGTGCTCCTTACGTCTCTGATCCCAGCAGGATACTACGCACTTGATTCCATTAGATGATCTCACCCACAACTAAGAGTTGATACGACCCAAAGTCGAAGACTTGATAAAAAAATCTGTATCACACAAAAAAGTCTATTGAATAGATAAATCTATCTCCCACAGATATACCTACGAGTTTTTGTTCCGTCTTTTGATGAATCAAGGTGAACATGAACCAATTGATAACCCTGACTTATATTCCCGAAGAACAACCTAGTATTATCAATCACCTCACAATAATCTTAATCGATTTACGAAACAAGATATTGTGGAATCACAAATGATGAAACGAAGGTGTTTGTGACTACTTTTCTATCTTGCCTATCGAAGATATAAATCCCAAGCCAATCTTACGATTGTACACAACCACGATAGAAAACAGCAAGATCAGATTACGCAACTACAGAGAAAATAGTTGGGTCTGGCTTCACAATCCTAATGAAGTCTTCAAGTCGTTAACCTACAGGGTTTGTGGAAAAACATAAGGTTAAAGGAGAATCGACTCTAGCTTATACAACTAGTATCACACAGGAGGTGTGGGGATTAGGTTTCCCAGTTGCTAAAGTTCTCTTTTATATAGATTTCAAATCAGGGTTTGCGATCTAAGTTACCTTGGTAACAAAGCATTCAATATTCATCGTTAGATGAAAACCTTAATAGATTCAAGTTAATATCTTTCAACCGTTAGATCGAACTTAGCTTGTTATACACAAATAAAATGTACCTTCATTTAGGTTTGAGTAACCGTACCTAAATATGTACACCTAGTCGGTTCAACAATAGTTAACCAATGGTTAGCCATATGAGCACTTTCATATTAACCTTATTCATTTTCACCATAACTAGTTCAAATGACTCAAATGAACTAGTTAGAGAGTTGTTTAATTGCTTAGAGCAGTTCCTATGGTAATGTTCAAACTCAAAATTTTGTTGAGCCACGTGGATGGCCAAACGGGTTTCTCCACTATGGTAAAGCAGGGCAAAATGAACAGATTTGGTTTTCTATGGCCCCACTAGTATTTCTTTTTAATATAAAATGTTTTGTAGGATAAAGATGAAAAATAAAATATAATATTTAGGTGAGATAAAATAGGATGAAGTGAGATAAAATAGGATGAAGTGAGATAAAATAGGATAAAGTGGGATAAAATAAGATTAAAAAGTAGTAAAGTATTCACGGATTGTACTTGGCGATAATCCAAGAGTCGCGGGCGTCAATGGAAATGTCGTTGGCGTTTTGGGCATAGTCGCGCGTTGGTTCTTCCAACGCTCGCGTTTGTGGCACCAACGCCCGCTCTTCCGTCCGACGCGCGCCCGTTCATCCAACTCAATGTTCAAATCAACAAATTTGTTGATTTGAACATCCATTTTTCATGTTTGTTCATTCATAGTGGGAGCAAAATGAACAAACTTGGAGTTTGTTCATTCCATAGGAACTGCTCTTAGATCTCATAGTAGTATACAAGACACAATCGAAGCAAAATCGATTTTGATTCACTCGAATCAATTCATGAACATTATAGCCATGGTTTGCAAAGATTGCACTTATTATATAAATGTTTTAGTTCATGAACAAACCGATTTTAGAAAGTAACCTGCTTAGGTATGCAAACGGGTATACTTAAGTGACCGGATTGGGTTTGTTTTTACTTCAAAACTCCAGCAGAAATTGACGGACGTGAAACTTCCACCAGTACGCGTACGGGCACGCATGCTTACCCGAATTTCCAACAACCGCCGGTATGCGTACGGGTACGCATACTTTAGGTTTTCGGTTTTGGACTTTTACACAAATGTGAGAACACACTATGTTTATATCCAAAAATGGTTACTTGTTCTAAACTCTCATTTCAATCATTGAAACCTTCTTAGAGGATGTTAAAATAGTTGTTATCCACAAACTATTTTCATCAAAGCGATTTTCAAGTTATTGAAATAATCAACATGACTTGCGTCACGAGTAAAGATGAACTTGGCCAAAGTGAAAGCTTACCAACACATATTTCGAGAAATAGATAAGCGAGATAAACTCGGCTCGAAATAGCAAATGTGTATAATCGATATTCCCGAAGAACAGCCTAGTATTATCAATCATCTCACAATAATCTTAATCGTATGATGGCGAAACAAGATATTATAGAATCACAAACAATGAGACGAAGATGTTTGTGACTACTTTTTAACTTGCCTATCGGAGAATAAATCTCGAGCCAATCTTAAAGAAGATCGTACTCAATACGATAGAAACAACAAGATCAGATCACGCAACTACAGAGAAAATAGTTGGGTCCGGCTTCACAATCCCAATGAAGTCTTCAAGTCGTTAACCTACAGGGTTTCGTGAAAACCCTAAGGTTAAAGGAGAATCGACTCTAGCTTATGCAACTAGTATCACACATGAGGTGTGGGGATTAGGTTTCCCAATAGCTATAGTTCTCCTTTATATAGTTTTCAAATCAGGGTTTGCAATCTAAGTTACCTTGGTAACAAAGCATTCAATAATCACCGTTATATGAAAACCTGATTAGTTTCAATCTAATATCTTTCAACCGTTAGATCGAACTTATCTTATTACACACAAATGAAATGTACCTTCATTTAGGTTTATGTAACCGTACCTAAACGTGCACACCATGTTGGCTCAACAATAGTTAACCAAGGTTAGCCATATGAACACTCTCATATCAACCTTATTCATCTTAACCATAACTAGTTCAAATGACTCAAATGAAACTAGTTAAAGAGTTGTTTAATTGCTATATTCTCATAGAAGTATACAAGAACACAATTGAAGCAAAATCGGTTTAATTCACTCGAATCAATTCATGAACATTATAACCACGGTTTGCAAAGATTGCATTCCTTATTATATAAATGTATTAGTTCATGTACACAACCGATTTTAGAACTTTAACCTTCAAGTATGCAAACGTGTACGCATACTTGAAATACCCGGATTGAGTTTGGGTTTCGCCAGTACGCGGACAGGTACGCAAACCACAAATCCCAGCAGAAAAACTCGGACATGAACCTCACGCCAGTACGCATACTTAGGTTCCCGGACTTCTCAAACCAACAGGTACGCATACAGGTATGCATACTATGGTTCCCGGACATGGATTACATATGTGCAAGAGTACACAACATGTCACAATCCAATAATGGTGAAGTGTTCTAAACTCTTATTTAAATCATTGAAACTTTCTTAGAGGATGACAATAGCCGTTTTCACACATTATTAACATCGAAGCAATTTTCAAGATATTGAAATAATCATAAAAAAATATTCCAAGACTACACCAAATGATTGTATTACACAAACCATGTAAGATGTTACTCGACAATTTTCACATGATCATCTTTTGACTTTCGTCAAAAATATAAGATGAACTTGGTCGAAGAGAAAGCTTGCTAACACATATTCCGAGAAATATGTAAGCGAGTTAAACTCAGCTCGAAATCTCAAATGTGTATAATAGAAAACTATATCGTAACACGACTTATGCCTCAATATAAGAGATAAATTAGAAATAGACTTTCCAAGTGATAGATGAGTTTCAGTCTCCACATACCTTTTTGTTGATGAAGTTCGACAAGCTCTCCTTAGTAGTTATTCGTCTTCAATGATGAACATCGTAAATTCTAATGCTCAACTACACAATCTATCCTAGTCTGAGACATCTATAAGTAGACTAGAAATCAAGACATATAGTTTTGATCGCTAACATTGAAAAACAAGCTTGAGATAGCAACGCTTGTGAGTTCGACCGAGCAGTGCTCTAACAGTTTAGTCAACGGTGTCTTAATACCCAAAATTTTCTGAAGGAGATTGTACAACGATGTGAAGCAATGGCAGATTTGTGGAAGGCTGAAAATGCATATCGAAAATTAATGGAAGAATTTCGGCACATAGGTGGTTGTTATCCACTGACATTTTTAATATCTTTGAAGAAAAATCGGAGATTACAAGAACATGAATCAGAGGTTTGGAAACCTTCTATATTTTTGATTTTTACAATATTTATGAAGAACCTGATGACAAAGAAATTTTCAATCTTGTCCATCCTGCATTTCATTCGTCTTCAACATACACAATATAAAATTGGTTTATTTTCAAACTATGTGTGCAAGATTTATTTGGTTCAGAAGAACTTTTGAATAACAACTATGCTGGTTCCGTGGTCGACTTGAAATTTTCAATCAATTTTTTTCCCGGCAAAATATGGAGTTACAACCTTGAGAACAAGGTTGTCATAATAAGGGGGAATGTTAGGTACCACATTTAGAATATGCTTTCATTTGATTAAGTAATAATATTATGTTTGAATAATATTTGGATTTGGTTTGTTATTTAATTTTTACGATTAGTAGTTACATTTAGGAAGTAGTTTGTGTAATATAATCTTATTTAAGAACTCTAAATTGTATGAATCAAAGGAAATTAATCATGAAAGTTTGAGAGTTTTTATCTAATTGAGAGTTTGATTACACTCGAATTAATATTGGGGTCGGGTTTCTTGGAACTAAACCATTACCGGTTCCTGTAGAGTTGACGTTATGTAAGTACACTACAAATAACTTGTGCCATAATGTTACTGGTTAAGATTGAAAAAATACACACATAATACAATTCTAATAAACTGGAAGTAAAAACTTTGATTTTGAACGTGTTCAACTGAGCATCGTTGTTGTTGAAGATATGTAACGATAACAACTTTGAAAACAGATATTCTCAATCGTTGTTATACAGAAACATAGTAATATTATCTTCTCCAAAGTTCAATTGTATCACAACTTCACAGTAATACTACAACGATATGTTTCTCCCCCTTAGTCAATACTTACATCTTTTGCATAATAGGTGAAACCTATAGACGTCGATTCAACCCCCACCCCCTACATAATGATCCATAAACCATACGTATGTAGTGCGAAATTCAATAAAAATTGGCAAAGGTACGAAAACTATGGGATCGTAATGAATTCTAACAAAAGATACTTCAAGACTATAGAAACACATATCAACTTAATTTAGATGATGTCACAGAGTACAAGAAGTACTTAGTGTCTTCCCACAAATATATGTCAATTAATCACAAGTTCAAAAAGAACTCTCCCTTTTTTGATGTCATTCCCAGGAGAATAACATGAGTGACCTTACTTTAATGAAAATAAGGATTTTGTTGGACATTAACAAATCACGTGGACTTGTATCCAAAAACATCGACATAAATTAATCTCAATGTCAGTTGCGAACAAGGAGACAATTTAAACGATAAAACTCAACATAAGAAAAATCTTACGGAGTTGATAATGCAGTAATTACACAAAAGTGTGACCATGGAGAGATCAATACTGCGAAAATTCTCATAAAGTTTATTCTACCTTTAGTCAGTAAATTCAGAACGACTTAATAGATTTAACTTTTGAGCATATATGAGATATCAGTTCAATTCTCAAAAAGTAAAGGACACATATATCTCATAAGACTTTACAATACATATAACCAATTAAGATTAAATACTTCAAGTTCATCTTCCAAAAACTCTAGAATTTAAATAAATAAACCTAAAAACATGCAAGATGAAAATCGTTGGAAATAGATCGTGTACTCACAGTATATGGTATACCAAACCCTAGTTATCCTTATCGAACACAAGAATAATTCTCACAAGAGGTTTCCTAGTACTTAATATCCTTAAAGAATTCTTTATCATCCCCGAACTCTTTATTAACAACAAGCATCGGAACATATGGTTCGTGAATAAGAGAGTTGACTCCTTGAAACTTTTTTGGCTGTTGTTTGACAAGTGCGTGCTTCTTGTAGCTCAATTAATTTTTTTCGAATAGCTAGAAGTCCCTGCACCCCCATCTAGGTTTTCTTAAGTTCTTCGGGAAAATATGTATTGCTCAACAAGCAAAGTTCTTGTGAAAGAGATATGAGTCTTGATGAGAAACATATTTACCATGCAGGGTTTCAGAACAAAGATACAATCCCCGTACTAGAAAAATACATAAAACTTTAGAAGAGTAAAACATCAATTTTATCCTTTCTTAAGTTTCTACATAGATCTCACTTTTCAATACCATTACTTGAGGCATGGATTAAGATGAACATGTTGGGTGAGTGAACAAAACCTTTGTTGATTCATGCCATTCATGATTATATCAAAATATCGATACCCACAGACTGTATACAGTGGTAACGTCAGTTAAATGATGTTATGAGAATAGATTTACATAGAATCAGTTATGTAACTGATTTATGACCAAACAGAATTATCCTGGGGTATTTCGATGGAGCAAGGCTCAACAACAAAATATTGTTCTTCTCTTAAGAAATGGCATTATA
Source organism: Papaver somniferum (assembly GCF_003573695.1). Classification (NCBI taxonomy): domain Eukaryota; kingdom Viridiplantae; phylum Streptophyta; class Magnoliopsida; order Ranunculales; family Papaveraceae; genus Papaver; species Papaver somniferum. Next base: position 24,009,181 of record NC_039358.1, read on the forward strand.
ACGAAGTAGTTTCATTCTCATTAAAGAACATTAAATATGGAAATCCAAGCAGTAATATTCAAGTTTGATCCAAAGCCCCAATGTGCACAGTTCTTGTCTCTTTTAAGGGCGTATGAGACAAGATGCACTTTTCAACACAATTAAATTGTGTTGAGGTGAGCAGTAGTATGCTCACCACTAGGTTCCTGCATGGAATTTGTAATACCCTTATTTACGAACGTTTAAACCTAAATCTTCTCTTCGTTTGAGATTTTACCTTTTCCTTTAAAACATTCAATCTTTTAGGATAAGAAGAGTTAACTTTACGTACCTCATATTGGACTTTTGAAAAAGTTTAAGCACATTTACCAAACGACTAGCCATCCGTTGTAGTTTGTTAACATACCTTAATTTGTGTTTGTACTTGAAACATTGTGTGAGTATATGACCCTCAATGGTACAATAAGGACATGTCTGGTTGGGTATTGATTCAGGAATGACGTTAACAGCTAAACAAAAGGTACCTGAAACATTAGTAACATAGTTTTCATTAGTATACGAAAAGTTCATCAAATCCTCCAATGACTTTGATGAGGAATTATCAATAAAATTGTCAAGATTGATATGAGTATTACTATATTCATCAAAATTGATAATTTCACCCAAGAGTGCTACACTTGATCCATCATCCTCTTCAGAGACATAATGATTAGATGTTTCATCAAGCATTGCAGAAAAACCCTTGTTGCCGGTGTATTTTTTCAAATTTGGACACTCGTTAGCAAAGTGACTGAACCCTTCACTTGAAGCAATGTGGCATTTTATTATCGTAAGTATCGTTGGAATCCCTGTTTTTAGCAGGAATACGATTATGTGGCTTATCTAACGTAGGAGGTTTTCCTTTATTGAACAGTGTATTTATCTTTCTAAGAAGTTCTCTTAACTATCTTGTGATTAATAAAACTGAGTTGTCAAGATCTTTATCTGATAATTCAGGATCAACAAGATTGTTCACAAAGTTGTCAACACTTCTACTTTTTCAAGTGTTTCAGTGTATTTCAGCACCTTAAACGTAATATCCTTTCCGACTTTGGATTGCAGTTCATGATCAAAGATATTTAACTTTCCAATCAAAGTAATTCTGGAAAGTATTGTAAGGTTATTTCCTCCCATGATGGCATGTTTATTAGACTCGCATCTCGGCGATAAAGATCAGAGAATTTTCATCACAATATCCTTTTCAGGAATGGTCGTACCTAACACATAACATTCATTAACAATTTCAGACACTTTTTGATTAAACTCATCAAACGAATCTTCATCAGACATACAAAGATTTTCCCAGTCAGAATTTAGGTTTTGAAGCCTAGATCCTTTTTCTGAAGTATCTCCTTCGAATACAATATTTTAGATATCCCAAGCATCTTTTGACTTAGTACACGAAGTCACATGGTGCTGAAGATCTTGGCTTGTGGTGTGGATAATAGCATTTTACCCATCTGAATTGTGCTTTGCAGCATCCATCCCGGCTTCACTATATTCTGTTATATCTTTCTCAATAGTGTTTCCGTCTCTAACAACTGTTGGAACATCATATCCTTTTATAACAAGTTTCCATGTCTAAAAGTCATGAGCTTGTAGAACTGTGAGTACCAAAAAAAATTTTGTGCCACGTGGTACAACATTAAAGGTGGAGTAACTTATTATGTTACAACAACACACAGTGCATCACTCCTTAGGATGCTAAGTTATGAAGTTATCTTTATCAACGTGTGGCACAATGTTAAAGGTTGGAGTATCAAAGTATGATACAACTAAGTACACCAAATCACTACCAAGATTGCTTAGTTATTAAGCAATAAGTTGTAGTATAGGCACATGGGTGTGTCTGTCTGTCAGAGGTAGCTGATCAGTCTGCACATCTTTTAGTATGAAGGCGCAGTCGTCAACCACGTGGGCTCGAATTACGTGGCATCCTCTGACTGGCGAAGGTACGCGGACAACGAAGGTACAACTTGTACGGAGGTTACACAGTTCATGATGGCACGTGGCGGGAGCTAAGATGGCGTCGTATGATTGAGGATGGTGGGCGGCCAACGAAGGTACCATATTGACCAAGGACCATCGGATCTCGATGGAACAGAAGAAATCAAAGATATCCATGATGCATGTGGAACTATAAATACCCATCCTTATCTCAAGAGAACGGGATAATCTGGGTTGGTTAGGAATGAGGGAAAAGTCTCTCTCTTTCTCTCTCTACTTTTTACTTCTAGAGATTCATACTTTCTTCAATGGAGTTCTTCCTCTCAAATGCAACAAGATCAATAATAAATTTATCATCTTTACCTGTGGACGTAGGTTAAGATTAACCGAACCACATAATCTCTGGTGTGATCTATCAACTTAGTTGCATTTACATCATGTTCTTACTTAACTATTTACTTACTGAGTTATCTCTGTTCTATGAGTTATCTCTTCTTTCTGAGTTATCTCTGTTTCTGAGTTGTTATTTGATCATCTGAGATATCTCTTTATTTAGATTATTTGCTTACTCGTCTCTGCTTTACAGAGATACCTTTGTTTTCTTAGCATCTTCTCTTGTGAAGTATCTTTACTTACTTAGTATATGATCTTCTGAGTAGATCTTATTTCGAACATACCTTTTAGTTACTCAACAATATCAGTTCAACTGAGGTATCCATACTACTTAGTATCGGATTCTCTGAGTTGTTCATATTACGTAGACTATGAGAAAATTAGTAGTCACAGTTTGGCGCTAGAAACGAGTTGGACCGAAAAGTTCTCGATTTGTTATATTTGCTATTTCATCATATTTTTTCTTTAGATCTTCGTTAGAAGATCAGATCTAAGAATAAGAGGCATAGATCTCATTTTCTAGTAAAGATTTATCATTATTTGACAATTTTTCGAGTATTAAACCTCGAAGAAATCTTGAAATCTTACGGATGTACAAAAAGTGGTTAAGAAACACCTTTAAAAACACTTTTCAAAGATTAAAAAGCTATTATTGTTATTTGCTTGCTCATGAGCAAACATTTTCTGGATCTGAATACCTTTGTCTTCGAAGGAACCTCAATAAAAGTTTTGGAGTAAAATCCCTAAGGTTATTTATGAGCTGAGGGTCATTTTCTTTCGCGTAAGCCTTCTTTTACTCAGCTTGCGGTATTCTCTGTCATTTTTTAATGTCTGAGCAAACCTTCTTTGGATCTGGATACCTCCGTTTCCGAAGGAATCTCAGTAAAAAGTTTTGGAGTAAAATCCCTAAGGTTATTTATGAGCTGAGGGTCGTTTTCTTTCGCATACGCCTTCTTTTACTCAGCTTGCAGTACTCTCTGCCGTTTTTGAATCTTAGGTTCATTTAGGAACTAAGTCCTAAACATTGGACGGTTCTATTAAATACGAACTCAACAAACATATCTCTGTTAAGTTTTATACAAAAATTTTAATTTTTAATTTTTTTTGTTTCCATAATGGGGCTACTAGGAGCATAGCCTACCCCTTTTTCTCTTTACTCTCAGGAAACAGAAATACAAAGGTCAAAATGACGAAGCCTTGGAGCGAAAATAAAAGCTTATCTTTGGCTCAAGTGTATTCATATACACTTTCAACAATCAAAGACAAAAAAGAAGATTGTCCTCGGTTCGTACTTATCTAAGTACGAACTGCTAGGGACAAAAACGAAGGTTGTCCTTGGCTCGTACGTATCTAAGTACACGAAGCCAGGGGCCGAAAACGAAGGTTATCTTTGGATCAAACGTTTTCATACACGTTCTCAACAGCCAAAGAAAATTACGAAGACTGCCCTTGACTCGTACATGTCTAAGTACGAGTATACAGGGGCAAAGATGGAGCTTATCTTTGGCTCGAATGTATTTGTATACATTGTCAACAGCCAAAGATTATTATGAAGACTGTCCTTGGTTCGTATGTACCTAAGTACAAACTCCTAGGGGCAAATACGAATGTTATCTTTGGCTAAAACGTGTCCATATACGTTGTCAACAACCAAAGAAATATACGAAGGCTGTCCTTGGATCATACGTATCTAAGTACGAGCATCCAGGGGCAAAGATGAAGCTTATCTTTGGCTGGAATGTATTTATATACATTCTCAACAGCCAAAGAGTATTACGAAGGCTGTCCTTGGATCATACGCACCTAAGTACGAGCATCCAAGGGCAAAGACGAAGCTTATCTTTGGCTCGAATGTATTCATATACATTCTCAACAGCCAAAGACAATTACGAAGGCTGCCCTTGGCTCGTACATATCTAAGTACGAGTATACGGGGGCAAAGATGAAGCTTTTCTTTGGCTAGAATGTATTCATATACATTCTCAATAGCCAAAGACAATTACAAAGACTGTTCTTGGATCGTGCATATCTAAGTACGAGCATCCAAGGGCAAATACGAAGCTTATGTTTGGCTCGAATGTATTTATACACATTCCCAACAACCAAAGACAGAAACGAAGGTTGTCCTTGGCTCGTACGTACTTAAATAAATGAAGCCATGGGGCAAAAACGAAGTTTATCTTTGGCTCGAATGTATTCATATACATTCTCAAATAGCCAAAGACAATTACGAAGACTGACCTTGACTCGTACGTGTCTAAGTACGCAAATCCAAGAGAAAATACGAAGGTTATCTTTGGATCGAACGTGTCCATACACATTCTCAGTAGCCAAAAACAGAAACAAAGGCTGTCCTTAGGTCATATGTATCTAAGTAAACGAAGACAATGGGAAAAAACGAAACTTATCTTTGGCTCAAATGTATTCATATACGTTCTCAACAGCCAAAGACAATTACGAAGGCTGCCCTTGACTCGTACGTATCTAAGTACGCGAACCCAAGCGAAAATACGAAGGTTATCTTTGGATCGAACGTGTCCATACACATTCTTAGTAGCCAAAGACAGAAACGAAGGCTGTCCTTGGCTCATACGTATCTAAGCAAACGAAGCCAGGGGGAAAAATGAAGCTTATCTTTGGCTCGAATATATTCATATACGTTCTCAATAGCCAAAGACAATTACGAAGACCGCCCTTGACTCGTACGTATATAAGTACGCGAATCCAAGGGAAAATACGAAGGTTATGTTTGGCTCAAATGTGTCCATACACGTTCTCAGCAGTCAAAGACTATTACGAAGGTTGCCCTTGGCTCGTACGTATCTAAGTACGAGTATACAGGGGCAAAGATGGAGCTTATCTTTGGCTCATGTGTATTCATACACATTCTTAACATCCAAAGATAATTACGAAGAGTGTCCTTGACTTGTACATATCTAAGTACGCGAATCCAAGGGAAAATACGAAGGTTATCTTTGGCTCGAACGTGTCAATACACGTTCTCAGCAGTCAAAGACTATTACGAAGGCTGACCTTGGCTCGTACGTATCTAAGTACGAGTATATAGGGCAAAGACGGAGCTTATCTTTGGATCGAATGTATTTATACACATTCTCAACAGCCAAAGACAATTACGAAGGCTTCCCTTAGCTCGTACGTATCTAAGTACGACCATCCAGGGGAAAAGATGGAGCTTATCTTTGGCTCAAATGTATTTATAAACATTCTCAACATCCAAAGACAATTACGAAGACTGTCCTTGGATCGTACGTATCTAAGTATGAACAATTAGGGACGAAGATGAAGCGCAAGGACGAAGGTTCAAAATACAACTCGCATGGAAGGACAAAGCTTCGTTTATCTAAAATTATTAAGCTTATCGCTTTGCGAATTTCCGGGGGTAAAAAAGGTATGTAGCATCAACATCATCAACGAAGGCCAATCACCCCAAATCGGACCTACAAACAAAGGTGGAGGTCATAATAATTGGAGCCAAAGACATCAACAATGGTAGTATTTTGTAACTTAAGTCTGAATCCGAAGGTATGCATGGGAGTGAATCCCCTTAAAGGCAGACTCACCACCATCAGGCATACATGGGAGCGAATCCCCTTAAAGGCAGACTCATCACCGTCAGGCATGTATGTGAGCGAAGCCTGTTAAAGGCAGACTCACCATTGCGAAGAATGGGTTATTCAATCCAAAGCTACGAATGTACAAGTCAACAAAGCCTGTGTAGCTAGGTGTATGCATACTTAACGAGGCTACAAACCATACTCAGCTATGAGGAGTCACACGATGACGCATAAGCAGACGCAACCTGTCAACCAATGAGTGCGATGCTCCCAGTCTAGAAATGCACGAAGCCTGTATACCCACAAGTGCACAACTCAAATGCAACGAAGAACGAAGTCTGTATATATATGTATACCCCACCTCTCCAACCTGAGGAACATACGAAGTGCCAAAGACTAATGCAAGGGGAAGTTCGTTGCAAGAATAAATTATTCAATACTAAGAAGAAGCAACAATTCAATCCTAGAGGGTGCCCTTTGAATATACATGGTGCCAAAGGAATTTTTATTTTTATGCAGGAACGAATCCTATAAGAGCAACTCACTGCAACCATAACGAAGCCTACAAGGGGCATCTCACTACAAGCAAAGTACCCTGTGGCACCCAAGAAGAACATGTAGCTGACAAAGACGAGGAGGAAACCTCAAATTACACGGACGAAGGCTCCATAGATGCAAATACTTTTCCTTTCAAACCTGCAAGAACCAGCTTTCAAAAACAAAAGGGGGCAAACATACATCAATCATGGCGCCTCTATAACATCAATTAAAAACAACAAATACATGTTGAAGGTAATACAACTTTAAGGTATGCTATCTTTATATGATATAATTATATACGTAACTGTGATATATCCCTGGAAAGAGGTATTATAAGCCTCAACAATCAATATAAAGCTTAGATTTAGAATATAACTTTTAAATGTGTGTGAAATGAAACAAATATGCAAAAAAAAAGGGTTAGAACTAACACCCACTGTCATAATTGACGGAAAAAACAAGGGTTAGAAATGACACCCACCGTCAGAATTGACGATGAGGCAAGGCACGGCATAACTGCGCATATGTCAATCTCGGATCCTCAGGGCAAATGAATCCCACTAAGAGGCAAATAATAAGCAATATATCCCCAAAGAGAGATACCTTGTCGAAGTAAAGCATCCTTCGCGCTAAACGCGTAGGGTTACAGGAAAATTATTTCCCACGTAGGGACCCTCGCCACCACGGTACCTTCTGGCGAAAGGATACTCTGGTAGGATGTTGAATGTTCCACCAAGGTTAATCATACCTTAGCACCGAGCGATGGCTTGATTGTGAAACAAACTAAACATACTATGTCATAAATATTGTGCAACAAAGCAAGAAAATGTTGTAACACACATTACCAAAAGGTGACAAATACCAAATGGCGTATGTACGTATTTTATTTACGCAGGTACAACAATACGGCGAAAAGCTTAACCAAAGATAAAGGTTCCAAAAGGTATAATTCCATTGTAAAGGTGTGAAGTTACAAAAGCGAAGGTACACCAGGAAGCAACTCCATACCAGGCAAGTAAAGAGATATCTTAGAGTCACCTTAGCCGAAAGAAAAACTAAAAGGTAAATAGTATACACCTAAGAAATAAACTCAAACTCATCTAAAACTTAGCTGCATGTTATGAGGGGATACCTCCTAGCCTCGTTATATCTTGCTCGGGTGCTGACTGGTTCAAAATGATAGAAAAAATGCCTAAGCAGCGAGCAAAGGCTCCGCTTTTAAAAGGGGTGAAAACCACTATCCCGGTCTCAGCTTTTATTAACGAAGGCGTGGACTTCGTACACAAATACATATATACATACATGCATACATATATACACATATACATACATAGATACATACATACGTACATACATACATGCTTGCATACATACAAACATTCATATATTTCTGTAATAATATTAGCATCAGAACCTTGTTCAATACTTCGAGGGTACCTCAGTAAATTACTTCGATACTTATATACTTCGAAGGTACCTCAGTAAATTACTTCGATATTTCTCTACATCGACAAACTACTTCAATACTTCGAGGGTACCTCCTCAAATTACTTCGAGGGTACCTCAGCAAATTATTTCGAAGTTACCTCAGTAAATTACTACGATACTTATATACTTCGAAGGTACCTCAGTAAATTACTTCGATACTTCTCTACATCGAAAAACTACTTCAATACTTCGAGGGTACCTCAGCAAATTATTTCGAAGGTACCTTAGTAAATTACTTCGATACTTCTATACTTCGAGGGTACCTCAGTAATATACTTCAACTTATATGGTACTTCATCGTAAATATATTTCGATACTTCGAGGGTACCTCAACAAATTACTTTGATACTTCTATACTTTGAGGGTACCTCAGCAAAATACTTTGATACTTCGAGGGTACCTCAACAATTTACTTCAATACTTCAATCGTACCTCGACTAATTTACTTCAAGGATACCCCAACAAGCTGCTTCGAAGGTATCTCAACAAAATTATTTGATACTCCAATGAAAATCTTCAGCGAAATAAACGAAGGAGGATGAAGATTTTTTCTTAAGGGTCATTCTTCGAACAACCCTCAAGAAAAGGGGCAAACTGTGAGTACCAAAAATCTGTTGTGCCACGTGGTACAACATTAAAGGTGGATTAACTTATTATGTTACAACAACGCATACTACATCACTCCTTAGGATGCTAAGTTATGAAGTTATCTCTATCAACGTGTGGCGCAATGTTAAAGGCTGGAGTATCAGAGTACGGTACAACTGAGTACACCAAATCACTACCAAGATTGCTTAGTTATTAAGCAATAGGTTGTAGTATAGGCACATTGGTATGTCTGCCTGCCAGAGGTAGCTGATCAGTCTGCACAGCTTTTAGTACGAAGGCGTAGTCGTCAACCACGTAGACTCAGAGTACGTGGCATCCTCTGACTGGCGAAGGTACGCGGCCAATGAAGGTACAACTTGTATGGAGGTTTCACAGTTCACGATGGCACGTGGGGGGAGCTAAGGTGGCGTCGTCTGATTGGAGATGGTGGGCGGCCAACGAAGGTACCATATTTACCAAGGACCATCGGATCTCGATGGAACAGAAGACATCAAATATATCCATGATGCATGTGGAACTATAAATACCCATCCTTATCTCAAGAGAAGGGGATAATTTGGGTTGGTTAGGAATGAGGGAAAAGGCTCTCTCGCTCTCTCTCTCTAATATTTACTTCTAGAGCTTCATACTTTATTCAATGGAGTTCTTCCACTCAAATGTAACAAGATCAATAATAAACTTATCATCTTTACCCCTGGACGTAGGTTAAGATTAACCGAACCACGTAATATCTTGTGTGATTTATCAACTTAGTCACTTACATTATGTTTTTACTTAACTATTTACTTACTGAGTTATCTCGATCTGTTCTATGAGTTATCTCTGCTTTCTGAGTTATCTTTGTTTTCTGAGTTATTTGTTCATCTGAGATATCTCTTTATTTAGCTTATTTGCTTACTCGTCTCTACTTTACAGATATACCTTTGTTTTCTTAGCATCTTCTCTTGCGAAGTATCTTTACTTACTTAGTATATGATCTTATGAGTAGATCTTATTTCGAACATACGTTTTATTTACTCAACAATATCAGTTCAACTGAGGTATCCATACTACTTAGTATCGGATTCTCTGAGTTGTTCATATTACGTAGATTATGGGAAAATTAGTAGTCACAAGAACAGAACACATAACAATTTTCTACCATAAGTAATTTGTGCCATCAAAGGCTGGCAGTATGTTTATCGAGATTGCACTTCTGCCCATATAGTTAGATTGCTTCAAACACAAACTTATTAGGTATTTCGCGTGTTTGCCTGCTCTGATACCAATTGAAAACGCGGGGGGTACCAAAATACGCCACCAACCTTTTCTTAGGAAACATGTATGGAATGAACTAAAATACAATTTTGAGAGTTACAATTTAATGAATCTTAATCAGGAATTATATTACGAGTTTATATATTTTTCTCTCACAATCAATATGTAAACGAACACAAGTCTGTGAACCTGATTATACCGAGTACTTGGACGATTCCAAAGATCAATATCCAAGATCTATAAAGTCGTATCCAACAATTACGATGGACGAATCTACTTTGATTGATTTTACGTACAACCTGTGATATTTTAATTATATGAATAAACAATATAATATAGTAGAAATAACACAGATACCAGAAATTTTGTTAACGACGAAACCGCAAATACAGAAAAAACCTAGGGACCTTGTCCAAATTTGAAAACCAAATTGTATTAAGCCACTATATAATCTAGCCTACTATCAATACTTCGGACTGGAATGTAGTTGAGACCGAATCCACCGTCACATTAATTCAATTGCAGTCGCGCTCCTTACGCCTCTTGAATCTCGCAAGGCTCTGCGCAATTGATTCCCATAGCTGACGTCTTTCATATCCTAAGAGTTTCTTCAACTTAATTGAAGACTTTAAACCAATCTTCCTCCCACAGAAAAGCCTATATGTCATTTCCGTTCTGATAGTTAGATCAAGGTGAGATAGGAAATCGTTTGCAGTAGACTAGGTCTAGCAAACCTCAAAATCTGGTACTTACGACCCCCCTAAGAGCATCCTAGATTATTGTTCATCTCACAAGTAAAACCTACTCCTATATCATCAAAGAATCGTTATATACCCATGGAGTCACAAAGTATGAGACGAAAAACTTCGCGATTTCTATCTGTCTTGCTTGATAGGAGACTCAACAATCAGTATCAAGATTAGGATACACGAACTATCAAGATAAAGATAGTAGGACCTGGCTTCATGAATCCCTAAGCGAAGTCTTTTTAGTCGCTAAACCTAAAAAGGTTCACAGGAGAGGACGACTCTAATTTACAACTAGGACACACAAGAAAAGTGTCAGGGATTCAAAGTTCCCAGTTGATTTAGATTCTCCTTAATTTTACAGACTTTCAAGATCAAAGGTTACTTTAGATTTAAGCTAAGGTAGCTTTGGAATCAAGCAATCAATATCCATCGTTAGATGAATCTTTGACTTGATATAAACACAACAAAATATACTCTCTGGTTACGATGATCCATAACCGAACCGTGTATGATGAATTTTCCATGAAAGGTTAGCTGAAACTAGCTAGACGAATTATAAGCTTAGTCATTTTCATACAACACTTTTAGACTTTAATCTTCACTCACAACCATAGGTTATAGTTTGATCAAATATGTCTAGATGTATTTTCAAAGAGTTGCTAAAATGCTGATTATCTCATAGAAATAATTCTGATGCATCTGAAAATATTCGACCGGGTAAGTACGTCTACTTACTTCTAGTTTGTAAGTTATTTTTGTCAAAGTATGTATACCCGGTATGTGTACCCTTAAGACAAAAACAGTTCAGGAGTCTGCAAATCATTTTGGTATCCATACTGAGTATGTTTACCTTCCTGACATGAGTCAACAGATATTTTTGGTATCCATACCGAGTATGTGTATCAAAGATGTTGCCGAATTATAGCTACGCCAGTACGTGTACTGGGTACAGGTACTGCGGCTCGGGACTTATAACAGTTACGCTAGTACGTGAGATGGTATGTGTATTATCTTGTATCTATATTTATGTAGTTTTATATCTCTCTAATAATCGATATGAAATATTCCCAAATAACATCAATGACGCATATCACTATTCCAGACTATTTTCAAATGATTAACTTGAATCATTACTTAGACCATAAACAATAAATTGTTCTTAACCAAATTCATCAAGATTTGAACAAATGTTCTTAAGCTTAGCCGTTCATATTTCGAGAATAATTAACAAGATAAACTTGACTCGAAATTTCTATTGTGCTTGTATAAGTATACTTAGTCATTCGACTTAGTCTCATAGATAGAAAAGTGAAAACTTAAGTAATAGGTTGGTTCAGTCTTCACTTACCTTTTGTCGATGGAGTTCACCAAATATCTTCAGTTGATCGTCGCCTTTAAATGTTAGAACGCAGTATACTCTAATCCTAAACTTGACTAAATGTAGACTAGAAATTAAGATATAGCTTTGATCCAACTAAATTTGACAACAAGCTTGAGATAGCAGCACTTGTGAGTTCGACCGAGTAATGCTCTAACAACTCCACTGTATGGTCTACCAATATTGATGGGAAAAACATTCATCTTAAAACTGAGAGAATCGGTGATAGGACATATAATTCAATTTTAGATATGTTGAGACGTAACCCTATATACTGTCCATCAGTTTGGATGATGGAAAGTGCTTTAACGACTTCAGCGGTATCACCAATTAAATTCCAATTATCCAAATTTCATGCGTGAATATCAAGGTTGAATTTTATGTCGATATCTTTCACTAGGGGATGTAGGGTGAGTGCAAAGAGTAACGAACCTAGGGGGTCACCTTGTTGAACCCCTTGAGATGATGAGATAATGAAATCTTTGTAACATAAGCGTGCACGCTTGGAGTAAGAAAATTCAATCCATTTTGAGATTGCATAGCAGTTATGTCTCACTTAAACAAATATTAAAGAAATCATATTTACAAGATTGGACGCGTTGCTGATGTCCACCAACACCATAGACATGTTATCTCTTGTTGTTAGAGCATAGCTCGGTCTACCTCGCATGCGTTGCTATCTCAAGCATGTTTTTCAATGTTAGTGATCAAAACTATGAGTCTTGATTTCTAGTCTACATAGCTAAGTCTTGGACTAGGATAGAAAAGTGTAGTTGAGCTCAAGGAATTCATGGGGATTCATCATACAACGACGAAGATCTACTCAAGGAACCGTGGAACTTCATCAACAAAAAGGTATGTGGAGACTTGAACTTATCTTTCACTCAAAAGTCAATCTCTTCTATCTCCTACTTCTTATGAGACAAAAGTCGTATGCTATATAGACTGGATCATACACATTTGATATTTCTAGTCGAGTATATCTCGCCTATCTATATCTCGAAATCATGTGTTGGTAAAGCGTTTCGCTTTGATCGGGTTTATCTTCACCTAATGACGAAAGTCATATTGTTCAATCACTTTGAAAATCGCTTTGACGAGAAATAATGTAACAACTATATAACGTCCTCTAAGAATGTTTCAATGGTTGGAATTAGAGTTTAGGTCTATATAACCAATGATGGATATAAGCAATGTGTGGAAACACATATGTGCATAAGTCCTATTCCTTAATCCGAAGTTTGCGAACTTTGTTGATTGAGAGAAACCGGAGGAATTTGCTTTGCCAAGTCCCCGAACTCAGTTTGCGAACTCAGTCCGCGAACTGACGGAAATTCTCTTGCCGAGAATTTCTGCTGGGATTTTCCAAAAACTTGTTTGCGTGTTTAGTCTGCGAACTCAGTCCGCGAACTGGCGGAAGTCTCCTTGCCGAGACTTTCTGCTGAGTTTGGAAAACTCTACCGGATGTCTTAAGTCCGCGACTTGTTTGCGTACTTGAGTGGGTTATGATCTAAAGATGTGCTCTGAACATGAAACTTAAATTACTAAGGAATGCAATATCCAAATCGTGGCTATAAAGTTCATGATCCGATTCAATCGAATCGAATCATCTTTGTTTCAATTGTGTCTTGTGTAGTTACATAAGATCTCATAGAAATTGAAAAACTCTCTAACTAGTTCATTTGAGTCAATTTAACTAGTTATGGTGAAGAAGAACAAGGTTAATATGAAATGCTCATATGGTTAACCTTTTGGGTTACTATGTTGAACCAACATACGCGTACACGTTTGGGCACGGTTTTCACAAACCCAGTAAATGTATATCCTAAGTGTGTGCGACAAGCTAAGTTTTCGATCTAACAGTTGAGAAATATTAGCTTGAATCTAAATCAGGTTTTTATCTAACGGTGAATATTGATTGCTTTGTACCTAAGGCAAAATCCTGATTTGAAGATTATATATAGGAGACATCTAGCATTGGGCAAAATTAATCCCCACACGTATGTGTGATACTAGTGCGCTCGCTAGAGTCGATTCTCCTCTAACATTTGGTTTTCTTCTCTAAAACCAGGTTAACGACTTAAAGACTTCATTGGTATTGTGAAGCCAGGCCGATACTACTTTTATCGTAGTTGTGTGATCTGATCTTGCATCTTCTATCGTACGAGTACAATCTTTGATTGTCTTGAGATCATGAGAGTTCTCTGATAGGAAAGATAAAGAAGTCACAAACATCTTCGTCTCACTGTTTGTGATGCCTCGACATCCTCTTTTGTATTCAAGTAAGACTGTTGAGAAGTGATTGATTAATCTATGTTGTTCTTCGGGAACATAAGACCGGATTATCAATTGGTTCCTGTTCACCTTGATTTCATATCTTACGACGGAACAAAAAACTAGGGTTTTTCTGTGGGAGACAGATTTATCCTTTGATAGACTTTTCTATGTGAGACAGAGTTGTTTATTATCAAGTCTGCGATTTTGGGTTGCAGCAACTCTTAGTTGTGGGTGAGATCAGCTAAGGGAATCAAGTGCGCAGTATCCTGCTGGGATCAGAGGCGTAGGAGTACAACTGTACCTTGAATTAGTGGGAGACTGATTGGGGTTCAACTATAGTCCAGTCTGAAGTTAACTTGGAGTGGGCTAGTGTCTGTAGCGGCTTAATACAGTGTGTATTCAATCTGGACTAGGTCTCTGGTTTTTCTGCATTTGCGGTTTCCTCGTTAACAAAATTTCTGGTGTCTGTGTTATTTCATTTTCCGCATAATATTGTTTATCTTTATAATTGAAATAATACAGGTTGTGCGTTTGCGATCATCAATTGGAAATCCGACCTTTGGTTGTTGATTGATATTGATTGATCCTTGGACACTGGACTTTGATACCGTCCAAGTATTCCTTGTGTTTGATTAGGACTCGCTGATTTCTATTAGCTTGAGTAATATCAAAAACAAGAGAGAGATATTAACTCCTTGAGATACTTTTATCTAGATTGAGTCTGACTGTGTAGTTGGTTCTCTAGCAAAGTATTTCGGAGTTAGTCCATACAGATTGCTAAGCGGAATATTGGGTGGTGGTGTTAGACCCCCGCTTTTTCAATTGGTATCAGAGCAGGCAAACACATTCAAGACCTTACAAGTCTGTGTTTGTAGCGATCTGACTCTATGGACAGTAGTACTATCTCAATAAATGCACCACCAGATCCAGGGATTTCAGAATTCTCTTCCATGACGATTTAATAAAATTTGTAGAAGAAATTTTATCTAAACCTCCACCAGGTTTAAAATCCCTTGAAGTGTTTTCAGGGCTTGAAAAGAAGCTTGAGAGCTTATCTCTTGATGTTGATTTATACCTCCAGAAAGAGCAAGAATCTCTTGACAGGCTAAATCAAGTTATGATGAATAATATTCATGTTGAGGTTGATATCGATTTAGTCATCAGTGAGAGCAATGCTCCTCCTCTGCGTAATCCAATTAGTTGTGATAAACTAAACAAATTACAAGAGGAGTTTAAATCTCAGTCATCTGAGTGTATCACCTCAAAGCATGAATTGATTCGTTGCTCACTTCCTGATACTTCCTATCAAGATAGTAGTATTGTCTTCTTTTATGAAGAATCTAGGACGTCTCTTTTTATCAAAAGAGTTTCCCTTCATAGTACTAAAAACTATCTGCAGAAACTGTTTTTTATAAGTTGGAAAACAAGAAATCAGAAACACAAATCTTTTTGGGTTCTCTTGAAGTTCTTTGGTAGACTTATAAAACAGTTCCTTGGGTGTTTCTCAACCCTACAAGATTTAATAGTTGTTGTAAAGAAACTATTTCTTGGTGCCATGGTGAGAAAAACATTGTTCACCTCAACACAACTTGTTTGTGTTGAAAGTGCATCCTCACCAAGAAATGCCCTGCTATGTATACGGCGAGGGAAGCACAACAACCGGGACGCACAGATTATATTCGGTAAGGCTGTAGAATTCAATTGGACTTTTCTAAAAAGGTATGTCTATAAAATTGAGCAAATTTTATGTTTTTATTACTTGTTTGAGTACTTATAATGATCCATGTACCTTGATTATCGTTCATTTCTACCTAACTTGATCTGTGTTTAAGGTTCTTAAATGTTTAGGTTTGAAAACATTAGTTCGGGATGTTTCGACTTCATGGTACACAGACCAAGTATGCATAACATCATTTAAAACCAAAATCAAGGGGTTTACGTGTGCAAACCCCGTCTGCATACTGCTCCAGGATATGAAAATTCGTTTGCAAACCTGTATGCATACTTGACGTCGATATTCGGTAAACTTGTTTTGGTCGTAACTTCTTCGTCCGAACTCGGATTGACCTCATTCTTTTTGCACTCTCTTACTCTTTGAATTCTCTTCAAAATGAAGATGAGAAACCTTGAATTTGGATGAGTTAAGATTGGTATTTGTCCTGACTCTTGTTTTTGAGTATTTTGCTCTGTTTCGTTGCACTTGTCCCACTTCTCTTGAACTTGGACACTTGGATTCTTGGAGTAATACTATTCTAAGATAATTTGTATATTTTAAAAGAATTTTTTTGGTGAATCACAAAGAAGGAAAGTCAAGAATGGAAAGTAGTACGCAGTGCTATGGAATTCTTGAATGTTCACAATCATCCTATGTGAACTATGGTGCATGGTCGTTATTGACTTTGTATGTTCTTATTTGTTAAGAAAATCTTTTTATACGCCTTTGGTAGCTATTCTTGGTATAAATCGGGGCGAAAAATATTGATTCTACCCTCTAAAGACAAATCATCTTATTTGTGCATTACGAGTTTGTCTTGATGCCTAGGAAACTTCTTATGAGAATTTATTCTTATTTTTGAGAAGGATTACTAGAGTTTAGAATAGAAATTATTGTGAATACACATAGATATTTTTGTTTTCATCTTCTTGTGTTATTTTTTAGGTTTACTGGTTTTAAATTCTAAAAATATTTGGAGGATGATGTTATTGCAGTATTAATCTTTATGATTTTGTGATATTGCAATATTTTTATGGGATATGTATTGTTTGCGTCCGTGAACTTGAAGGTCCCATATGTTGTCAAAAGTAAAGTCGTCCATGAATTGGTTTTCGTATTGATGAAAGGATTAATGGACTTTTGACAAATACAAAAGTTATGCCTATGCAGTCATTTATTTGATGAAAAATAGGATAAAATCTTTTGTGTGACAAGGATAAAGTCTATTATGTCATTATGCATATAGTGATGGAAAGATAGAATAGATCCTTGTATGTATTCCACGGTATTGATCTTCACTGATCCATATCTTATGTATTACTGTGAGGCTCCGTAATGTGTCTTATGTCGAGCACGATACAACTAAGTTGATTACTTTGTGATTAGCTTTGTTGGTTGTTCTGTAAGGTACTTTATGTCGAGCATTTTTGAACTAAATTAATCATCTTGGTTGGTTATTTAGTTATTTGCTCCGAAAGTCTTCTTTTGTCGAGCAAAACAATTGACAATTAAATTGATTACTTTTGTGATTAGTTTGGCTGTGTTTTCCAATTAGATTAATTATAAGTTCTCTTGTAATTAGTCTAGTTGAGTTTTCATATATTCCACAAGTCCTTGTGTTGAGTATATGAACGGTTATACTAATCATGCTCTATTGGTTAATGTAGTCATATATTCCGTAAGGTTTTACTTATGTTGAGTATGTGAACGATTAAGTTAGTCATCTCCGTATGATTACCTTAGTCGTAGCTCCGTAAGTTTACTTATGTTGAGCACAATCAATTAAATTGATCACTTTTGTGGTTTGATTTAGTTGTGCATTGCAATTAAATTAATCATGGGTTTACTTGTGATTAATTTGATTTAGTTTTGGATATAGAAAATCATTCCTATAGTTTTTGGTGTCCAATTAAAAATCCTTCTTTTCTTTCGAAATTAAGGTCACTCTTGTTGTTCTTTCGGGAATGACATCAAATGGGGGAAGAGTTTTTTTGAACTTGTGCTTAATGGTAATATCTTGCGGGGTGTGCGGCTGTGGAATTTTATAGGGGTTATCTTGTATCTTAAAACTCCTTGATGAATGCATTTAGCTTCGGCTTTATGATTGCATATAAATTACGATGGTATGTATTTCTTCTTTTAGTCTATGAAACGTCTCTTCTCGGAAATTTCATTAGGAACCCGTTCTTGTACCTTTGCCATTTTTATTGACAAAAAGGGGGAGAATTAATGTGTAGTTCTACTACATATACATATGGTTTTCGGATCATTGTGTAAGGGGGAGTGGTTTCCATGTGAGATGAAGTATTGACTAGGGGGAGTGATACATATCACCGTAGTATTATTGTTAAAGTCGTGATGCAATTGGACTTTGATGTTACATAATAATACTATGTCACTGTATAATGATGATCGAGAATCTCAATTTCTCTCATTGTTATAGCTACGGATCTTCAACAACGGTGATGCTAAACTTACAACCTTTGGGATCATTGGAGTACTTGGAAGGACGAAGATTTCAGGGAACGTTGAAGATTAGACTATGGAATAGGAGCCACTAAATTTTATCTTTTTTGTATTCCATATGTATTAATAGTTTTGTCACCAAAATTGACAAAGGGGGAGATTGTTAGAGCATAGCTCGGTCGACCTCGCATGCGTTGCTATCTCAATCATGTTTGTCAATGTTAGTGATCAAAACTATGAGTCTTGATTTCTAGTCTACATAGCTAAGTCTCGGACTAGGATACAAAAGTGTAGTTGAGCTCAAGGACTTCATGGCGATTCATCATACAACGACGAAGATATACTCAAGTAACCGTGAAATTTCATCAACAAAAAGGTATGTGGATACTTGAACTTATCTATCACTCAAAAGTCTATCTCTTCTATCTCCTACTTCTTATGAGACAAAAGTCGTATGCTATATAGACTGGATCATACACATTTGATATTTCGAGCCGAGTATATCTCGCCTATCTATATCTCGAAATCATGTGTTGGTAAAGCGTTTCGCTTTGATTGGGTTTATCTTCACCTAATGACGAAAGTCATATTGTTTTAATCACTTTGAAAATCGCTTTGACGAGAAATAGTGTAACAACTACATAACTTCCTCTAAGAATGTTTCAATGGTTGGAATGAGAGTTTAGGTCTATATAACCAATGATGGATATAAGCATTGTGTGGAAACACATATGTGCATAAGTCATATTCCTTAATCCGAAGTTTGCGAACTTTGTTGATTGAGAGAAACCGGAGGATTTGGCTTTGCCAAGTCCGCAAACTGACGGAAGTTCTCTTAACGAGAATTTCTTCTGGGATTTTCCAAAAACTCGTTTGCGTGTTTAGTCCGCGAACTGGCGGAAGTCTCCTTGCCGAGATTTTATGCTGAGTTTGGAAAACTCTGCCGGTTGTCTTAAGTCCACGAGCTTGTTTGCGTACTTGAGTGGGTTATGATCTAAAGATGTGCTCTGAACATGAAACTTAAATTACTAAGGAATGCAGTATGCAAACCGTGGCTATAAAGTTCATGAGACGATTCAATCGAATCGAATCATCTTTGTTTCAATTGTGTCTTGTGTAGTTACATAAGATCTCATAGCAATTGAACAACTCTCTAATTAGTTCATTTGAGTCAATTGAACTAGTTATGGTGAAGAGGAACAAGGTTAATATGAAATGCTTATATAGTTGACCTTTTGGGTTACTATGTAGAACCAACATACACGTACACGTTTGGGAACGGTTTTCACAAACCCAGTAAACGTATATCTCAAGTGTGTGTGACAAGCTAATTTTTAGATCTAATGGTTTAGAAATATTATCTTGAATCTAAATCAGGTTTTCATCTAAAGGTGAATATTGATTGCTTTGTAACTAAGGCAAAACCCTGATTTGAAGACTATATATAAGAGACATCTAGCATTTGGAAAAACTAATCCCCACACGTCTGTGATACTAGTGCGCTCGCTAGAGTCGATTCTCCTATAACCTTTGGTTTTCTTCTCTAAAACCAGGTTAACGACTTAAATACTTCATTGGGATTGTGAAGCCAGATCGATACTACTTTTATCGTAGTTGTGTGATCTGATCTTGCATCTTCTATCGTACGAGTACAATCTTTGATTGGCTTGAGATTGTGAGATTTCTCTGATAGTAAAGATAAAGAAGTCACAAACATCTTTGTCTCACTGTTTTCGATTCCTCAACGTCCTCTTGTGTATTCAAATAAGACTGTTGAGAGGTGATTGATTAATCTAGGTTGTTCTTCGGTAATATAAGACCGGATTATCAATTGGTTCTTTTTCACCTTGATTTCATATCTTAAGACGGAACAAAAACCTAGGGGTTTTCGGTGGGAGACATATTTATCCTTTGATAGACTTTTCTGTGTGAGACAGATTTGTTTGTTATCAAGTCTGCGATTTTGGGTTGCAGAAACTCTTGGTTGTGGGTGAGATCAGCTAAGGGAATCAAGTGCGCAATATCCTGCTGGGATCAGAGGCGTAGGAGTACAACTGTACCTTGAATTAGTGGGAGACTGATTGGGGTTCAGCTATAGTCCATTCCGAAGTTAGTTTGGAGTAGGCTAGTGTCTGTAGCGGCTTAATACAGTGTGTATTCAATCTGGACTAGGTCCCGGGGTTTTTCTGCATTTGCGGTTTCGTCGTTAACAAAATTTCTGGTGTCTGTGTTATTTCATTTTCTGTATTATATTATTTATCTTTATAACTGAAATAATACAGGTTGTGCGTTTGTGATCATCAATTGGAAATCCGACTTTTGGTTGTTGATTGATCCTTGGACATTGGTCTTTGATACCGTCCAAGTATTCCTTGTGTTTGATTAGGACTCGCTGATTTCTATTAGCTTGAGTAATATCAAAAACAAGAGAGAGATATTAACTCCTTGAGATACTTTTGTCTAGATTGAGTCTGACTGTCTAGTTGATTCTCTAGCAAAGTATTTCGGAGTTAGTCCATACAGATTGCTAAGCGAAATATTGGGTGGTGTTGTTAGACCCCCGCTTTTTCACTTGTGCTTTTAACTCCAACAACCTGTTAAATGAGTGTAACATCCCTTCTCCACCACATGGTAGACCCATACGAACTGGAAATCACCTAGGTAATCAATGAGGTCTAGGACATCCCTCCTCCAAATTGTACCCGCTACAATGAGTATGATACCACTGTTGATACATGGAAAATAATACCCTTTAACGGGTTTGGGGTGGTCCTAAGGGGGGTAATAAGCCTAGTATGAGATGTGGGGACTGAGCCCAAGTCCAATGGGAAAAGACCCATGGGGAAAGAAGGACAAGGAAGGGATTAATGAATAAGGAGGAGGTTATGTTAAGAAATAACATTAGAGGTAATTAAGGAGGTCTAGGACATGTGTCATGATGTCATAAAAGGAGGGACTTTTAGGAAAGTTTATATAAGAAAGGACAACGTACAATGGAAAGGCAACTCTCTCTCTTACTATTCCTAGTAAAGTGAGGTCACTTGGTGGGTCTAGGACGGGTAGAACCAAAATCAAAATCACCCCTCAACATTTGGTAACCACACCCGGAGGCTCGTGCCTAGCTCACCATGACACACCTAGGAGGCGCTAGTTCAAGCGCGGAAGAAAACCAAGTGACTAAAACCGACCCATCAACTTGGACGAAGTAACAATAAAAGATGAAGACAGCGAGGAAGAAACACTAGTGCAAGGTGCCATCAAACAATCGACGAAACGCGGACCCCAAAGCAGAGAGATAGTGGCAACACAAGGGAAGAGCATACTGGTGATCCAACCATAAAAAACCCCATCGCCAGACCTGCAAGACATGCAAAGAGAATTAGAAGAGCACTTACAAAGAATAAATGGCAAGATACTTAGAACAAAATTACCATGTGATAAAACAAGACAATCACTGCCTTGTAAGCAGTCCATACCCAACGAGTATCCAAGAATATCAGTATCCGGAGGACTACACTTCTCCGAAATTCAAAACATACGATGGACAAGGAAACACGCGGGAACACCTCAACAGGTTTCTATCAGCGATGAATGACAGATACTATGATGAAAGGTTGTGTCTCAGGGAATTTCCTAAGTCATTAACAGGTACAACATTCACTTGGTATGACAATTTAAAAGCGGAAAGCGTGGATTCCTGGACACCCATGTCCACACTTTTTCTCGGAAAATTTTACTCAGCCAAAAGAAAAATCACGGCGATAGATGTGAGCAGAAGCGGACAGCGGATAAGAGAGGAAATAGGGAGATACATCTTGCAAGGCGGCTGATATTAGACTGTCATGAAGACATCAATGAAGGAGCACTCGTTGAGATATGCGTACAAGGAATGATCCCAGCTTTTAAGGGAAGTTTGATCAATTTCAGATTCCAAACTTTTGTCGAGCTCGAAGAAGCAGCCGAAAGGATCCGTGACTACTAATTTTCCCACAGTCTATGTAATATGAACAACTTAGAGAATCCAATACCAAGTAGTATGGATACCTAAGTTGAACTGATACTGTTGAGTAAGTAACAGGTATGTTCGAAATGAGATCTACTCAGAAGATCATATACTAAGTAAGTAAATATACTTCGCAAGAGCAGATGCTAAGAAAACAAAGGAATCTCTGTAAAACAGAGATGGGTAAGCAAATAAGCTAAATAAAGAGATATCTCAGATGAACAGATAACTCAGAAAACATAGATTGTTCAGAATACAGAGATAACTCAGAAAACAGAGATAACTCAGTAAGTAAATCTCTAAAAGAGAAGATAATGTAAGCGCATCTAAGTTATCAACACACAAGAGATTACGTGGTTCGGTTAATCTTAACCTACGTCCATGGGTAAAGATGATATGTTTACCAATATTGTTACATTTGGGTGGAAGAACTCCATTGAAGAAAGTATGAAGCTCTAGAAAATAAGAGAGAAAGTAGAGAGAGAAGTGAGTTTATTCCCTAATCCTAGATAACCCAATTGTCCCCCCTTCTCTTGAGATGAGGATGGGTATTTATAGCTCCACATGCATCATGGATATCTTTGATGTATCATGTTCCATCGAGATCTGATGGTCATTGGTCAATCTAGTACCTTCGTTGGCCGCCCACCATCTCCAATCAGACAATGCCATCTTAGCTTCCTCCACGTGCCATCGTGAAATGTGAAACCTCCGTACAAGTTGTACCTTCGTTGGACGCGTACCTTCGCCAGTCAGAGGATGCCATGTACTCTAATCCCACGTGGTTGACAACTGCGCCTTCGTACTAAAAGTTGTGCAGACTGCTCAGCTACCTCTGACAGACAGACACACCCATGTGCCTATACTACAACCTATTTCTTAATAACTAAGCAACCTTGGTAGTGATATGGTGTACTCTGTTGTAGCGTATTTTGATACTCCAACCTTTAACATTGCCCCACACGTTGGTAGAGATAACTTCATAACTTAGTGTTGATGGTGGTTTTTAGTTCAAGGCTAAAATTGTAAAACCAGTATTTAATGCGCTGTCACCCTGCAAGGGGTAAAGCCATTTGAAAAGTGACGAGTGCAAAAAAAAAACCTCCTCGCTCATTGAGAAATTCAATTTATATGAAATTCACTCAGAATGGTACGTGTAGTAGCAATCCCAAATATTCTGTGATTTCTATTCTATACCAGCATTATTAATTAATGCATGACCTAGTATTTTCTGTGCTATGTTCTCAGCCTAACTCTCGTTATTGACATGATATGACGATGAAGTGTTCACTCTCAGCAGAGTAGCATGAATCTCCCGAAGTGTCAGTATCGAGATATGCATGAAAATACCCACACATCTGCATCACTCTCTGACAAAGAGAATCTCGTATCGGCGCACTTTTAAGTTGGCTCGATCACGCTTGAATTCCTTAAGGAAAATCTAGACTGTCAATATCAGTCTCAGAAACAATCACGGCCACACAATTTGGCCGCATGTTTTAGCAAACCTAGACCACTCCTGACAGAACTAGGTAATCACCGCATTGACCGCCGGTGGGCCTACTAGTGTCCCAACAAATTGGACTTTATTTAAACACATTCTAGCATTGTCAAACGCCAACCCTAAACAAGGTGATCACACTGTTAAAAGAATCTCGAACGAGCTAGACTGTCCAAAACAGTCTTAGAAGCATCACGAACGTCCAACTTTGCCAGCCTGGTTGGACGGCTTGGATCCTACTACGAACGGTTAAGGAAGTGCTAACATGATCATTGTAGGGCCCACTAGTGGCCTAGTCGATCGACTTGCATGCGGCAAACCTATTGAGTGCTCAATCGCTTACCCAAACATGGGCGTTGACGCTGCGTAAAATAGCTCAAACGAATTGAGACCGACAAAGACGGTCGCAGAACACATCACGTCAGTCCAACTTAGAAGGCCTAGTTGGATGGCTTAGATCGCATATTGAGCGATCAAAGAAGCGCGGGCATGTCCACCGGCATCCCAGCTTTTCCCTTACTCGATCGGTTTGCCCAGACCATATAGCAATAAAACGTTTACCCAAACTATGGCAGGCGTGATGCTTCTAAACCCTAATTTTGGGTCGCAGAAGTACACTAGCGTCTTAAATCGATCACGACCATCCAACTTAGCCAACCTATTTGGATGGCTTAGATCGCGTTTTGGACCATCAGGAAGGTGCACACGAGTTCACCGCCGGCACAACTCCATCCATGTTCGATCGACTTACCTGTGAGAGGTCAATAAAGCATCTAATTTCTCGATCGAACTAGAGTAGCCGCGGCCGACCAAAACCCTAATTTACACTTTGCGGCAGTCGCAAATTGGTCGTGGCCACTCATCTTCGCCGGCCGAATCGAGTGGCCTAGATCCAATTTTGATGGACCAAGAGTTGTAGGCATGCACGCCGGTGGATCGACTCTATGCATGCCCAATCGGTCTGTTCAAATTAGCACCTAGTGCTTGGATTCGACCAGCCAAAGTAGGGGCGTGCGTAAACCCTAAATCGAACAAACGGCGTCATGCAACTGCCGCAAATCAATCGCGTGCGTCCATATTTGCCAGCTTGGTCAAACGCCTCAGATTGGATTCCGGATGGCCAATAGGGTGACGTTGTGATCACTGGCGACCCTTCTTCCGTGAGGAACAATCGGCAAAGCCACATCTTGCTCATGTGGCCTCCGAGCGATCACCCAAAAGTGGCCATTCACGCTACTTCAACAACAGTAATTAACTGCCGCAAATCATCTCAGCCACTCAACTTGGCTAGCCAATTTAAGCGGTCCAGATCTAAACTGGATCGACCGATAGGATTTTAGAATGGCCACCAGTCGCCACACTCCTATAGGGACTGACCAACCACTCATTGGGATGCGTGCGTAGCTCCTACCAATTCCCTGAAAGAGAACATCCACGCTCCTTTTAGGACGCTCAATCCGTGACAGTTTCGGTCGAGCTCAAAAACAACGATGCTTCTAGCACATTGAATATTTCAGCTGCTTATTCGAAAGCGGTGCTTTATACGCATCGATTATAAGCAATTGATTTCACGAATATCTTATCATTTTAGCCTAAAAGCACCATGTGCTGATTTTAGCGGCAAGTCACACGACTCGTCCCACTTACTCGAGACATCATACATGTCGCAAACCGAGGGATACTTACTGGGGTATTGTTCTGGCGGTTTACAGCGTGCGGCGTGCAACGCGTTCATTACAAGAACGTGTCAGGAAAAGATGAATGGTTAAACATGATGAAAGAAGTGGGTGAAGGAGTGACCACGTGATGATCACCATCTCCTACACAACCCCACTACTCCATCACTTAACCTTCTCCACTTCCTACGAGATCAAGGGTGCGCTCAAATGACTTGTATAAATAGGTTTTCAACCTATTCCGACAACAGAGAACCAAGTTGTTGTTAACACAGTATCCAGAAAACACCAAGAACTGATAGCTTACATTATGCAAGCCAGTTCGACATTCTGATACAAGTCATAAACAACCAACACCTTCATAATCTCAAACACCTTCATAATCTCAAAAAAGAGGGGGGAAGAATGATGAAAGCGAAGACACGTATTAAATAGGGGCTTACAAATTATCTTCAGGATCACCTGCAGGCGGTGCCACGTGGGATGAGGACCCACCAAAACCTGATCGGCTAGACCCGGACAGGTTCATTGATTGCAAAACGGCACTGGGAGATACCGGAGGTTCGCCTATGACACGAACGGTCTCGGCCCGAAGAGGGTGAACTGATGATATGTGAAGATTCGGGGATACCCATCCAGTCCCCTTAGAAGTATCGACCCGAAGGTCCCTCAACTGATTTACAAACGAGGGAGTCGGACTGCCTTCAAGGCTTCTAGGAGGCTGTGACTCGCTTCTCCGACGAGCTTGTTGTGGTTGCAAAGATGAGATATTAGCAGAGAAACAGGGACGCGGAGCAGATAATTTGGCTGTCTCTCGTCTGGACTTCTTAGCGAGACTCTTCTCAGTCCAATCACTCTCAGGCATATTCAAATATTCATCCATTAGGTAGGAGGGAGCCTTCCACCCCACACGATTGGAAAGAGGAGCTCCCTGAGAATGCAATTCCCACCATTTGATTTTAATAAGAATCAAACATACATAAATCATAACAAATAACAAGTGAGGAGACGACAAGTACCGGCATTGACATGGGACTAACAGCTGGCTTAGGCACATCTAGTCGGGGAGGTTTACGATCAGAAAAAGACTTCGATCCTTTCTTTGGCCTTACAGGTTCAGAACCTTCGGGGGGATCCCAAGAAGTCACCAAAGACTCCAAGGAACGACCCTTAGTAGCGGGAACGAGACGATTCGCGGCAATCACGACATCATCAAGTTTGATCTGGCCAGATGCATGAAGCGTCCAAAGGTCTTCATAAGACAAGTCGCGGGGAGGAGATGGTTCTCGCAAAAGAAAGTTCAAAGATCGACGACGCATGAAAAGCTGATACTCGTGGGCGCCCTCGGTGACAGCTAAGGGCCGCTCAGGGATAGGCTGCTTAAACGAAAAATTGATCCCTCGGTCACCCAAACGAACCAGCCCCTTGAAGAAAAAGCGATTAAAACTGGCAATGACCTCCCCAATATCAACACTTCCCCAGGGAGGGAACCGCGGGGAAATTCCTTGATCAAACCCTACTTGCCGAGCTGCACGGTCAGGATCGTAAGACATGGCAATGAACTTACCAGCATGAAAACCAGGGAGTTAGCCAGGCAAAACCTCTATCACCAAGTCGAAATCCGGCGCTATCAAGAGTTTTGTTGAGTCTAGCTCTGTATCAAAAGACGCAGTGAAATCATAATGAGCTGGACCAGATCGACCATCTTGATAAGGAAACAATACAAAATCTTTAGCCACATCCATGAACTGACCAATATCGCCTTTTGGTACTTTCCCCCTGCCATTCCAAAGAGTCATCCGCGAGTAGCCGTAAGTAACTGGGACCCTCTTAATCTAGCCATCATCCCGTGACATCTTCTTCGCGATGAACCGCAAACTCATTAGGATCAGGCGCGTATGGAGAAACATGCTCCCAAGACCACGCTTGCATAAAGAAGCGGGGATGTAGGTTTCGATCTTATGGCTCGAACCTACCGTCTGTAGATACTGACAAAACAAGTCCAAATGGCGATACAAGCCACCTAAAAACATCGGCACGAGCGGGAAAGAGACGCTGCGAGATAACAACACTTCCATCGGCACAAGTTCACTTTTGATCGTATCTTGGGGACTGTACTCAAATATATCGTGACAGAGCCAGAACATAATATAAGCAGCTAATTCATCACGAGGGTTCGTCTCTTTCCGCTTAGGGGGAAGCACTTTCCCTTCCACCAACCCTGGATCCCAATACTTAATCCAACGTGGAAAGGAAGCGTGTCTGCTGGTTTTAGTGGCCCACTCGGGAACCGTTCTTGGCGGTTTATTTGACGAGCCGTGAATCGCTTCATGAGCACGAATAGAGCTGGAAAGCAAGCGCTCACCTTGTGGGCGCGCTGAAGGAGGTTTCCTCTTCTCCTTGCCAACCAACGTAGCCTTCCCTTGGCGGCAGATGATAATGCTCCTTTTTTACCAGCGCTAGCAACCCCCCGTTCTTCCTCCTTCTTTACCGACATTTGGTCCTTCCTCACCATCTCACTTCGAGAGGCGTCCTTGAAGTCTAACAAATAATCCTGTAACGCTTTGTCCTCATTGGTCAGCGCTTCGTAAACTGTCTCCTCGTCGTATGAATGGCTACCATGAATAGGTAACCCTGTGAGGGAGACTACATCCTCCAAAACCACGGTTGCTTCCCCCCACGCGGTAAAGAGAGTATGGACAGGAGGAGCCCAACGACAAAAAATTCGATTCAGATCGCGCATGCACCTCTCTACTTCACGCTTAAGAGACAATTTATAGCTTCATCAATACCTGCTTGACGAAGGATTTCCGCATGACCAGGATTTGGGCGGATATAAGATGTCCAATGCGGCCATATCAGATGAGTTTTCGATTTAGAACGAATATCGATGGCAGGGAGATCATAGTCACCGCGGTAGATCGCCATTCGCGGCATGTTTTTGAATGAAAAAGCATTCATGCTGTCCGATGCAGGTTGCAAAAGCCATCCTGGGGCAGATGGATAGGGCAACACAGGAGGGTTTAGGAGACTGGGAACTAAGATGTCGTCAAGAGGAATAACAGGCTTACCTCCGCGAAGCTCCCTAAGCTTTAAGGCGCGCTTTAGATCAGGGCCGCTGGTGAACTCTGCGATTGTATACGACCGACCATCCACCAGAGGGGGTAGCAGAATCTCCTCCTGCTTTGTATACTCGGCTTCTTCGAAACCCGCGCTCATTATTCCTTCAGACTTGTCAGATTCATCAGATGAGCTGCTACTGGTAGAATTATTGGACATGGAGCGTGTATGAGTGTTAAGAATGAGAGGAAGAGGAGGACTGTAAAAGAAGAGATGAAGGGAGAGTGGATCAGGGGGTCTATATATAAAGGTCCTGAAATCCGAACGTGGCAGTTACAGAATGGGAACAGTAACCGCCAGAAACTAAAAAAGGAAGAGGAAAGGTTTACACGATGTGGAAGATCAAACGTTGCCCGAAATCGTGGAGTTAATGTAAGGGGAGGGAACTCCCACCCTTGGTCCCCGAACAAAAAAAGAGAAGAGGCGCTAAAGGAAATCTTATGACTACTGGGTTATTTCTCAATTAACCCAATAGTCAGGGGACTAATGTTGATACATGAAAAATAATACCCTTTAACGGGTTCGGGGTGCCCTTAAGGGGGGGTGGGGGGTGGTAAGCCTAGTATGAGATGTGGGGACTTGGGTACTGAGCCCAAGTCCAATGGAAAAGACCCATGGGGAAAGAAGGACAAGGAAGGGATTAATGAATGGGGAGGAGGTTATGTTAAGAAATGGTATTACAGGTAATTAAGGAGGTTTGGGACATGTGTCATGATGTCATAAAAGGAGGGACTTTTAGGAAAGTCTATATAAGAAAGGAAAAGGTACAATGGAAAGACAACTCTCTCTCTTACAATTCCTAGTAAAGTGAGGTCACTTGGTGGGTCTAGGACGGGTAGAACCAAAATCAAAATCACCCATCAACAACCACCATTTGGTTTTAGTAAGGGTGTTAATATTATTTGGGAGTTGTTGGATGCTATTGGGGTTACGATAACTGATTGTGATCAGATTCGTGACCTTAGTCAATTATTATGAGGCGATATTTAATGGAGAGGATTCAGTTCCAGTTGAAACTCTTTTTAACGTGGAAAATGATAGCATTTCAACGGAGGAGACTACTAGAATGGATCAATTACTTTCTATTGAGGAAATCCCAGCAACAAGTTTTGATTTGGGAGCTGACAACGCGCCTGGTACGGATGGGTTTGTTGGTTTCTTCTATAGGCATTGTTGGGAGATTATCCTGGTTGATTTGGTAAGTGTTATCTTGTTTTGTTGGACCAATAAATTTATTCCTCATGGAGTGAATTATAGTCTTCTTATGATCTTTCCTAAAGAGAGAGGTGTGAATACTCTTAGAAACTTCAGGCCAATTGGTCTTAGTAATTTCTTTTTTAAGATTTTTAATAAGATCTTAGCTACTCGTCTCGGTAGTTTTTTGGATAAATTGGTTTCAGAGGAGCAGGTGGCATTTATGAAAGGTATGAATATCCATAAAAATATTAGTTTTGCTTCGGAGATGGTGAATGAGATATATATTAAGTGTAAGGAAGGTAATGTAAGGTTGAAACTAGATATCACTCAGGCATTTGATATTGTTAGTTAGACTTTTGTCTTAGAGGTTTTTAGAAGGTATGGTTTCTCGAAGAATTTGTGTGACTGGATTTTACAGATTTTGAAGTCTGCTAGAATTTCAGTTCTTGTCAACGGTAGCCCTGAAGGTTTTTCAGTATCGATAAAGGTCTTCGTCAGGGTGATCCTTTATCACCTTTGATTTTTGGGTTGGTTGAGGATGTCTTAAGCAGAGATATCACGACGCTCTTTCATGAGGGTAACATGACAACTATGGTCACCATAAAAGGTATTTCCCCTACTCATTTATTTTTTGCTGATGATATTACGATATTTTGTAAGGGTAACATGAAGAGTTTGAGAAATCTGGTTAATATGTTGGGTTTGTATCAACGTGCTTCGGGCCATGTGGTTAGTCGTGAAAAGAGCAAACTCTATTATGGTGGTGGATCTTTGAGGAGAAGAATAACTATTGCTGAATTTTTGGGGATGCCTGTTACCACTTTGCCGGATTGGTATTTAGGTGTTAAATTTATGCCAGGTGCTGTTCGATATCACCATATTGCTAATGTGGTTGAGAAAATAAGAACAACTTGCAGGTTGGAAGGGAAGGATGCTTTATTTTCAAGATAAGGTGGTGCTGGTCAAGTCAGTGATTCCAAGCTATTTTATTCATAATATGGTTGTTTACAAGTGGCCAAGGAAATTTATCCATCAATGTGAGGTTTCCATTCATAATTTCTTATGGTCTGGTGATTCGTAGGTGAGTAGATCCTTTGTTGTTGCTTATGATAAGGTTTGTGCTCCTTATGAAGAAGGTGGTCTGGTATTATTCAAATGAGGGTGATGAACAAAGCTATGCTTATGAAGTTATGTTGGAATATTTGTACTTCAAAAAAGGTTTGGGCTAAATTTTTATGTGCTAAATTTTTTCCCCGGCCTGGGCATTTCGTTGGGTACATTAAATCTTCTATTCTCCCTGGCTGCCGTTGGGTTTATGATGAGGTTCAGTTTAATACAAGGGTGTTGATAGGTGATGGCAGGTCAACCTCTTTATATTTTGATTCATGGTGTGGAAAATATGGATAGGACGGTAAGGGTTAGTGAGATGTTGTTGGATGGGGAATGACATTTCACGGACATTGCTTTCCAGAACATTTGAACTGCTGGCGTGGATATGGAGAATGTACCAAGGCCGTTAGGAGGCGAGGATAAGGTTTGGAAGCCCGATTTTAAAGGGAATCTCACGATTATTTCAGCTAAGGATTTACTTCGTAAGAAATATCCAAAACTGGAGGGGGCAAATTTGTTATGGAGACATTCTATTCATCCATCTCTTGTTGCAAGAAATTGGAAGTTATTAAGAGGTGATTGTGCGACTTTAGACAAGGTACGAAGTAGATTTAAATTTCAGGTGGTTAACAAATGTTGTTTGTATAACAGAGAAGAGGAAACGTTGGAGCATGTTTTATGGTCTTGTGATTTTGCAATAAGGGCATGGCGTTGGATTTCTGAAATTTTTGGTCTCAATCCACACCAAAACCTCACAACTGCATATAAACAAGCTAAAGGGAAGAGTCGTATGTTCAAGGATGTTTGGTTGCTGTCTATACCTGTAATTCGTTCGGAGTTATGGATGACACGGAATATCTATGTTTATGGTAATTCAAAAGTCAGTTGGCAATTTTTTCACAAGAAGGTTTTCAATCAGAGTCATGAGTATTTGAGAAGGTTGAAGGGTGATATGTTTAATAATCAAGACGATCTTAGGGTGCTATCTTTCTTTAGAGTGCAACATAGGAGAGTTAAAGTGATGCATCCCAAAGAATGCTTTTGGATTCCTCCAAATCATGATGAATTGATGCTTTTTTGTGATGGTGCGGGTAGGGGAAGTCCGGGAAGAGCAGGTGCCGGAGTGGTTGTTCGAGATGCAGGTGCTAACGTTTTGGGTGCTATGAGTGTTGGTTTTGGTATTCAAACTAACTATTTAGCTAAACTTTTTTGTGTTATTGTGGGGTTGAAATGGACTTTGAAGTTTGAGGTTAGAAATATTTGTATTCATACTGACTTTATGGGTGCTGTTTTGGCGTACTCGAGTGATATTGGTGTAGTTTCGTTGTTTCTAAGACAGAGATGGGTTGCTGTGAGAGCTAGATATAACACAATTCGTTTTGTGCATACATATAAAGAAGCTAATTTTGCTGCAAACAAGATGGCCAAGAGAGGTTGCCTGTTGAATGATGGTGAAGGCATGAGTTATGATGGAAGACCTGATTTTATTTCCTCAATTGAATTACCAAATGTATCTAATTTTAGATTTGATTAGTTTGTAAATTTTGGGCATTCTCTGCCTCTTTTCTGTTGTAACATTTGATAGTATTTATTAATACATTTTGGATTTACCAAAAATCATATTTTGGGTGACATTTTTCTTAACAAAATTTAGACGGCATTGTATTTGAAGTTAAGCTTTTTGGGTACATTAATTCTATACCCCTAGTTTTGATACCCAACAAATATACCCTTATTCAACAATAAATATACTCGTATCATTTAAAAATCTTATCCCTTTAAAAATAGATTACCTTAATACCCTCATTCATAAAATATATTTCTTTATTTCAAAATACAACAAAAAAAATTCTACCACTTCATCCACCACGCCACCACCACTAGCTCCATCACATATCCACCACCATTCCACAACCACCGCCACTAGCTCCACCACATATCAATCACCACCACCACCAACATTCAACTACTATTCCACCACCGCCACCGCCACCGCTAGCTCCACCACATATCAATCACCACCACCACCACCAGTCCGTCGCCGCCGCCGCCACCACCACCGCCAGTCCTTTGCCGCCACCGCCACCACCAGCCCGCCATCACCACCGCCGCCAGTGGTGTCAACAACCTAAATTGATCCCAAAAACAAAAAGAAAATAATAAGAAAAAAACGATGTCAACAATCGAAGTTGATCCCCAAACAAAAATCGGAAAATAAGAAGAAAAAGATTGTGTCATCAACCGAAGTTGATCCCAAAAACAAAAATCAGAAAATAAAATAATAAGGTGTCAACAACCGAAATTGATCCGCAAAAACAAAATCTAAAACTAAGAAGAAAAATAATATGGTGTCAACAACAAAAGTTGATCCCAAAATAAAAATTCAGAAAAAAAGAATTGGTATCAACAACCAAAGTTGATCCCCAAAATATTGTGTCAACAACCGAAGTTGATCCCGAATATAAAAATCATAAAATAAAATAAATAAATAATATGACGTCAACAACCAAAGTTGATCCCCAAAATTAAAACTCAGAAAATGTTCAGATTATGTATGGTATCAACAACCAAAGTTGATCCCAAAATATGGTGTCAACAACCAAAGTTGACCCCAAAAATTAATGTACTAAAATTAGTGAACCTGACGTGAATCGAACACGTATTTTCTGACTAAAATCAGTAGTGATACCATTACACCACAAGTTCTAATAAAGCTACTTCAACGTTTTTGTAGTTTAATTTCACACTATTCAAGTAAAATGGAATTGTTGAAACAATAAATGCAAGGCTAATCACAGATACAAATGCAAAATCCCCCAAACAGTGTTAGTTCCTTTCAACAAGCAAAAGATTCAAACGCGTCAAGAAGTACCCAGCATATAAGAAAAAGGGAAAACACCGAGATATCCGAAGGGTGCGTCCCTAAATTAGTGGTTAAGATGGCGTACATCTTTAGCATATTTCATATTAAACTAAGGATATAAATTAAACCTCAGATTAGACTCGTAAAAGAGAACAAGCAAAAAGTAATCACTAAATAATGATTATGTTTATTGAATATCAAAATAGTATAATCCCAGGGAACGTGGGAACAGTTGTTTTATTACTTGCAAAGATGCAGACTTCCAAGTATAAGGAGTGTTAAATCCCACGCAATAACCAATTTTACAGCACTATGAGGAAGGTGATGAACATCTATAGGATACAAGTACAACTCACTACAATCTTACAACACAATCATTGAAAATGAACGGAATAATTAGAAACGGAATAATTAGAAATGAAAGCGTAATGACTAACCTTACTTGTCTTCCTTGCCGTAACTCATGGTGTAGCTTCCTTTTATCGAAAAAGACGGTAAAACAAATCAAAGTTAAGGATGCTCCACCACGGTCAGTTGCCGCCCCTGATAAATGCCCAACCCAAAATTATCAATTGTCTGAAAAATAGAGAGTGCCACACATAACGCGTAAATTCAAATAATACCCAAAGAAACTAACTTAGTGCAAACGTGCACTAATCAATATTACCAACTCAAAAGTATAGCACTACACAAATTGTGGACACTGGTCGCAGTGGATCGGTGAGCAGTACGTACCACTATGGTACAAATGGTACCATCCAAATTGCATCACCCGATTGAACTTGATACCTGTGTTGAGAAACAAAGAACAAGTACAACTCTTTAGTGAAACTAGAGTATAAATACAGGTAAATTGAAGAAGAAACATGGATTCTAAAGTAAATGTATCTTGCTAGGGTCAAACACAGATTTTCTGCAGTGCGCAATAAATCTGGCAATTTCTCCCCACATTTTTCCTGGGTATTGCATTGTCAATGGAAGATAAATCATACTCATTAACCACTCCATTAAATCTTACCAATTTTCTCCCAACCGATAGATTCCTTGACCTTCTAAAAGCAACAATCCCTGCTGATTATAATGGACTTCCTGGAATCACAAACAAGTAAACCATTACGTACAACTCTACCTTTCAAAATTTTATGTTAACCTGAGTAGTCAAAAAAAAGTTGAACAAAAATGGGTCTTACTGAAATTCAATGAACCCCCAGAGACAAATACAACACACACAGATCATACATGACAATAATAATCAAAACTTTAATCATTACTTCACCTAATTCAATAAGATGTTCACTAGGTAAATGTTGCTACTGTAACCTTATAAAGGAGATCAAATCTGAACATTCATAAATAATAAGTGAGACGTATGAAGACGAGACGAACTCTATAGATAAATTAATAGTGTTGATGTTGAATCCTATCAATCTTTTAGGTTTTTTAAGAAATCTCGAATTGAAAGTTAGATCCAAAATTTTCATTTCACTTCACTACCACTGCCTCCTCCACCATCAACACCACCAGGATCAATTGTTTCTCAATCGATCAACAAAATCAGTACCAACAACACATGCTGGAAAAGAAAAATAAATTTCTGACACTAAGAACGATTAAATAAAAAGTAATTTATACAATGAAAGACGACGGAGAAACAGTGATAATTCGAGGTGGAGGTGATGGTGATAACCTAATTCGATTGATTCACAGAAAGGAATCCGATATCGAATCTGGAATATGAATCTGAATCACAAATAGATTTGAGTTCTTGGGTTATCCATTGATTCATGAATCTATTTGCAGTGGCGGAGGTGACGGCGGAGGAGGTGTTTTTGAATCTATTTGCAGCCGCGGAGGAAGCGATAGTGGTGGTGGCTTTAGTCGGAAAGAGAGAGAGAGAATTTCGATCTCGAGAGAAAAGAATGAAAACGAATACTTGTGACGCGGGGTAAATATGGAAAGAAGAAATCCCGTTAATGGACCCTAATAGGATTAGGGATGAGGAGGGGTATATCCATTGTATGACGAAGGTATTTGTGAAGCCCATCAAAATGAGAGATATTTATACAATTTCCACAAGTTTTTTTGGAATATGCTCGTCTTACAGAGTTTTACATATCCGCAAAAAATGAACACGTTCCAAAATACCAATCTCACTATCTACCAATTTTAATTTTAACAGTTGAGATTTATTGATTTTCAACGGTTAATTTTCAAAATGGTAGATGGTAAGCCAAACATATTCCTGATATATTATCTTCAAATGAGGTACCATTTAAAAAAAAAATAGTGTCTAAAGTGTGAGATACAGGTGAAATAAAAGTGTAAGTGGGTCGTTCTACTCCTTCTGCAAAGTGTTTAATTGACTCAATAGGTAAACCCCGTGATTCTGATCAAAACAAAACCGAAATGGTTCATGATTGTCCCTGTTTTTCTCGATTTTAAAAAAATACAAAAAATACAAAAAAATCGCATGTTCATCTTTGGTGTTTTCCCGAAATTTTGCCAGTGAAGATAATTGTTTTGCACTTTCGTTTGTTTTTGTTTAAGTTTGAATCTTTCTGATCTGGATTGAGTTCTAGAAGTCTAATATTTTGGACCTTATTTTAGTTGCAGCTATGGGTATTTTCTTAAACATGTCTGACTTATCCCTATTTCATGAGGATTTTGCAATCAACTACACATTATTTGTCCTGTATTTTGTTATAGTTTGTTTGCTTGCGGAAAATTGAGATTATAACATATTTAGATCCAGTATTTTCCATTGTGCAATCATTAAACACCCATTTATATCTCTTCAAGAGCCAACTATCTATTTCACTTCAAGAGCCAGCCTTCTATTTCACTTCAAGAGCCATATTTAAACCTGAATATATATAAAATATCTAATCTTTTACAACAGCAGCACCGTCGCAGTAAACTCATACCAATAATGATCATGATCAATTTTCAAAAACTTCATTGCAGATTTTAAGTTTCAAATATCACAGACTAACAACTATCTATATGCCTTAACATGCATCTCTATGGGGTGGATACCAATCCAGACTTTTGTAACCGAGTTATCTTTATATTCTGCATTTGTTAGTATTGTATTAGGTTTAGTATGTCCTTTTAGGTTAGTCTTGTTTGAGTCTGTCTGCATCAGCTTAATTGTTCGTATTTCTTTTATGTCTAATAGTAGTAGTACCTCTAGTAGTAATATTATTAGTTCTGTTCTCGAGTTGTATTTTTCTTGCACCGGATCATTCAAGGACACTGTTCGGAGATTTCTTCAAGCAACAATCGGAGCTAAAGGCACATTTAAAAGAGATGGATCAAACTGAAAAAACAAGAGATGGAAAGATATCATTCGGGTAGAACTCCTCAACATATGGATGCAAATGCCTGTCTAGCAACTTCCTTCGATATCATCGAACCCCTCTCCCATCAACTAAATTCCTGTGGACACTAGTTTGTCCATCAAAATTACAGCTTTTCTTATGGAAAGCATTGATCGAAGGTCATTCGATCTTCGACTTCGACTCCAACATTCCCCAGCGATGCAACCTCTATCCGAAGACTGTTATTCACACTCTGCTCCAATATGATGTTGTAACTGATAAATCTTGATACCCTCATGTAATAGCCCCGTAGTAATCTAAATATATTATTCATGCTTCAAAAAGAAAAAAAAAAACGAAAAAGAACCCGTGATGAGAACAATGTGAGCATCTGAGAACCCTGGGATCGAAGAAGATCTTAGAATTTAGATTGTACATCTAACAGTCTAAAACCAAAGAAGACATCGTCCTCGGGTAGTGAGTCAAGTTACCTTTCTTCCCTTCGACGTTTCTATTTGGGTGCGTAAAAAAATAAAAATAGAGAGGGAAAGAAGAAGAAGAAGAAGAAATAAATCGAGCTTCAATGTGTCCATCTTCTCAACAACCTCTTCATCCAATCAGACCCTAATATCCTCTTCCTGGTAATTTATAGGGTTTCGTTTTATTACACTTCTCTGCATGTTTTTTTAGTTTTAATTTTACTTTCTCAAATTAGGTTTTTATCGTTCTTGATTAGAATGAAAATTCCCCCAAATTCATATTAGATCTGTTTTTTTTAGACATCTAATCTAATCCGTGTCTTGTTTAATTCAGATCTAAACCAAATTTGTTAGATCTAACGCTGAGAAAGGGAAAAATGTCTCATATGTCTCATAATGATACAGTACCGCTACATCCGTCATCACAATCAGACATCGATGAGATAGAAAATCTGATTCATGCTAGTGTTCAATCTGGGCCAGCAACTGTATTACCAGCTAGACCACCAAGTCCACCTAGGGCGTCAATTCCTATTTCATCATCTCCATTTATAAAATCAAACATTCAACAACAACAAAAGCTACCAGTTTTTCAAAAACCTGTTCAGACTAGTATTCCTGTGCCACCTGCTTTACCACCTGCTGTTAATGCTAATTCCAATGCTGGGGGTCGTGGAAATATTGGTTCCAGTGGATTTGGTTCTCCACCGAATACACTTACTGAACCAGTTTGGGATACTGTGAAGAGAGATTTGTCAAGGATTGTTAGTAATTTGAAGCTTGTTGTGTTTCCAAATCCTAATCGTGAAGACCCTGGGAAAGCTTTGAGAGATTGGGATCTTTGGGGGCCATTTTTCTTCATTGTCTTTCTTGGTCTTGTTTTGTCTTGGTCTGCATCTGTCAAGAAGGTCAGTAGAACGACTTTATCATTCTTGTGTATATTCTTTTTTGAATTTTAACGGATAATTATTTTAAGGATCCTTCTTGTTCTGTACAGTCAATATGTTGAGAAAACCATTGCATTTTGCTTGTAACATTTGATTTATATCTTTAAATTATATGTAAATGTGGATTTATGGTTGGATGATTTTCCAAGGCAATAATGAATGATAATAATCTGCCTAGTTTGTTATACTATTGTGTTTGTAAATATTCTGCTATTGATGATAGTTTAATGTTTTGTTTCTATATCCGAAGGAATAGATTAAGAAAAATCTATGAATGTAATGCGAAGATAGATTTGACAAGTGAAATACTTTTGTGGATAACAAATAATTTTGGTAGAGCATTCCAAATCCTAAGTCTGTCAATGTTGATGCCGTTCTTCTGATTGTGCGCACACCATTACTATTTAAGATGTAATGCAATTACTGGGATCCCCTTAAGTCTACGTCTGTTAAGTTCAATTTGGAGGTCTTACTTAAATTTTCGGTTGAGCCATAGTACCATACAACTTAGAGTATCACTGGCAGGGCTGCTCTAGACAACTTGCAGATCTGATGAATATCATCTCTTTAAGTATAGTTGGGATTCATGATAAATCAAGTGTGATTTCACAGCATTGTCCTTTGAGTCTGTGGAAATGAAGCAGAATCAGCATTTTCTATTTCATTGCTTTGTTTCAAGTGGTTTGGAATTTTTAGAGAATGAGAATTTTATTTTTAGTTATGATTCAAATTCATTACTAAGTTCTTTTTACTGTTGATTATCTTCCAGTCAGAGGTTTTCGCTGTTGCTTTTGCGCTTCTGGCAGCTGGAGCTATAATTCTGACATTGAATGTCCTGCTTTTGGTAAGTAGATAACTTGGTCTGTGTGAATATGCATTATTAATTGTGTATGAGTTGTGTTGTTGCCTCTGCACTTGGTTGGATCTTATGCATTTCACCCCACTCATATAATTTTCTTTTTTGCGTCTAATCTTAGATTAGAAGAAGGAAATTAATTGTCTCTTCCTGAAATTCTAAAAGATCTAATGTGTTTGATTAATTGATGGTTGCCTCGAAGAAGAATGTTTGAGTTTCTTATTGACAAATTGCCCAAGGTTTCCCTCGAAACCTTACAACGCATGACACAGGTGTTTTCAGGAGATCATTTGTTTGCTGATTAAGAAGGATTTGTTGTAAACTGAATTGGGCTGTAAGCACCCACCGATATCAACTCTTTAGTGTCTTTTGACTTTACCTTCACTTAACAAGGTGATGTTTATCAATTGTTGACAATGCCTACCCAGTTAACTTTGCAATTACAAACCTGTGTGAACTTTGCACTTCATTGTGACTAGGAAACTCAACTATTTCTATACAATTATAGTTTTGGAGTTTGCTTGTTTTGGTACGTCTTTAAACCACTTACGATGTTTCATGGTTTATTTGTTTAGGGTGGGCACATAATCTTTTTCCAGAGTCTCAGCCTTCTTGGTTACTGTCTGTTCCCTCTGGATATTGGAGCCCTAATCTGCATGTTGAAAGACAATGTCATACTAAAGGTGGTTGTGGTGTGTGTAACATTGGCGTGGAGCTCCTGGGCTGCCTATCCATTCATGAGTTCAGCTGTCAACCCAAGAAGAAAAGCACTTGCTCTTTACCCAGTCTTCCTCATGTATGTCTCTGTTGGTTTTCTAATAATTGCTATCGATTAAGAACACTCGATGAAAGGTAGAACACATGCATATTTGATCTCATCAACAGGCAAACAAAGCGCACTTGCAGAAGGTGGACGAGCAAGTGTTCAGCATTTTGCTTCTTATGTGTGGACTTCTTGTTTCTTACTACAATTTTTTGACCATACACTTAAATATTTGGAGACTCAAAATATCATTTTAATAGTAGTTCTATAGGGCTGTGTCTTATCACATGGATCATATCCTATTTCGTTTTTGTAGTAATTGGAGTAAAATGGATTTTGGTCATTAAACTTCATATGACATTATAACCATAAACATTCAGACAGAGTAATGGAGAAGGTTGGAGTAGTCAAAATTAGGATGCCTTTCTTCTTTGCAAGAAGGAAGTTTGAGGTTCTTGTCGCACACACCTCAAAGTTATCAGCTAGGTTTGGGGGATAACTGAGTCAGCCCTGAGTTGTGAAACCATGTTGCCAAGGGATGAAAGTTTTCTAATCCCTTCATGAAGAACATGTTTTACATTGAGAGTATGCTTTACGAGATTCGGGAGGAATTTTAAGTACTGGAAAGGGGTAGGAAGGCTCGGTGGGTACTTAACACTAAACTAGGAAAGGGGTAGCAAAGCTTGGTGGGTACTTAATACTAAACTAGAATGCAGAAAAGGTGGATTCCAGGAGCGTTGAACATTGAACGGTAGGTTTCACAGACTAACTTTTCCACCATAGAGTTAAGACAGGGTTTTCATAGAAAGGATTGGCACTGGGATTAACCTTGTATTAGCCCATAATAGTTAAGAGTCATTACCATTCATAGTACCAAAAACTTTCATGAACTCTATTGATGTTGTAGGTACTATTTGTATGTAGAGAAAAATTTATAACCAATGGAATAAATTTTCCTACATTCATTGGGCCAGTTTTTATAAAAACAATGTTGTTTGATCTTATTTATGAAACTTATTGTCCTCGGAACATCTTTAAGACATTATTGTTAGGCTCTATTTCTTTTTTTTTATTGATATTTTATTGAAACTTGGTAAAGTAGATAGAACGAGTAGAGTGTGATTTTTTCTCCTTCCAATATCAATGTTTAATTGTTGTAGGATGCAAGATTATTCATCTTATGAGTAAACAAAAAACCAAAAGAGTTTTCACACAATTCCAAAATCTTCACAGCTTTACTAATAATAATTGATTGATTCCTTCATTGTACCATGTTGTTTCTTCCTGCAACAAGTTTTATAATTATTTGACAATCTCCTTTAATCCAGAAGTCATGAAGCTTCATATCTTTTGCATATACTGTTGCTTCAAGCTGAGCTAGAACTTCTGCCTAGCTTCATATCTTTTGCATATACTGTTGCTTCAAGCTGAGCTAGAACTTCTGCCTCTTCACCTGAGTTAGTGGCAGTTAAGTTCTAGATCTAGTTGTGATGGCTTCACCTGTTGCATTACGAAAAATTAGCACAACTTGGATTGAGTTAGTGGTAGTTAAGTCCAAGATCTAGTTGTGATGGCTTCACCTGTTGCGTTACGAAAAATTAGCACAACTTGGATCGACCAGTTTACTTATCCAGGTTGCATCAAGGTTCGGTTTTATTCAACTTTTAACATTGTTTTAGTTGCCTGAGGATCAATGTCAAAATTATAGCAATCTATATCACTCACAGGAAGGGAACCGAAAGTTCAGATATCTTTGTATAGCTAATGAAGTTTGGATACTAGTGTTAGATTTATTTTGGAAGATCCTGCTATATCCATCTTCCAGATAAACCAATACTTTGCAGTCATAACTTCAATAACTTTGATATCTATAGCTCTACTCTCTCTTGTACCTGCAGTCCATTTTGAGTAAAGGAGAATCTATATTCATAGAAAGAGAGCATTCAAAGAAAAGGTGTTTTAGAAATTCACACGGACGGTAACAGAATAAGCAGTTCAGGTCATTATCTTTAATAATGTAACCTAACTTCTTCCTAGTTGGTAATGCATTATAAATATATTTCCATAAGAATATTTTGATTCTCTGAGATATGTTGAGTTTCCACAAAGATTTCCAGAGTGAAGCAATATGAGTATTTGAAACTACCTCTGAACTGGTGTCTAAAATAACACTATAAAATTTTTCATACAATGATTTTATAGTAAATTCCCATTGGTAGTTAACAATCTTCATTTATCTACCTTTAGCATATCTTCAATATCAACAGAAATTCTTATTTCTAAAATCTTATCAAATATAATGTTAGGGAAGTTATTTCCAACATTCTCCGAATTCCACTTCTTTGTTTCCGAGTCAATGAACTCAGATATAAGTGTTAAATGAATTACTTTGAGTTCCACAATAGGATAATAGGTTTCTTATAATACCTGGTCTACAGGTACCAGACAAAACATTTATCGACTTACAATCACCTATTTCCCCGCAACTATGTAGATGAATTAGAGAAATCCCCTGCAAAATGCATCTCCATATCCAGAATTCATTATACTTTTTAGCATAAAAGACAAAGATGTTAAGAAAGTATTTGTTTTTCAATAAGGAAGATCAAATTGAATTAGATTATGTTACCAATCTTCAAGCCAATTTGCTTTATTCATTTTATTGGCCTCCTTAAAACCTATTCCTCGTCTTGAGAGGTTTAAAGATGAAATCCCATCCTTTCAAGTAAACACCTTTTGTGTTCTTTCCCCTTTCCTACCAAAAGTTCCATCGGATTGCATCTATTCTGCGAGTTATCCTTTTTTGTAAAACAAAACTGCCTGTTTGATAAATTGAGAGAATTGATAAGACGAGCTTAATTAGCTTAATTAGCAATCGTTTGCTAGCCTGTGCTAAATTTTTTCCATGTAACCCGTGAATTTTGGATTCCATTTTATGCATTATTGAATCAAATTTTTTTAGTTGTGATCTATGAATAAAAAGGAATGCGAAATTGGGGGATAAAAAAAGTAATTGGGGGATATTGATTACTTCCCCCAACCCATGGTGTGTGCTAAGGGGTGATTTTTGGGTATGAAAATACTAAAATACCCTTTGATTAATTAAAAAATATTATGAAAAGACCATTATACCATTTCTCCTAAAACATAAAAATCAAATAACCAAAACATATCCCCCATTCTCTCAATTTGCTACCGACACTCTTAGGGTTAGGTTTTGAAATATTTTTTTCATCGTTCTTCATCGATTCTTCGTCGATTCAAAAATTTCTTCGTCGATTAACCTA
Organism: Papaver somniferum; assembly: GCF_003573695.1. Taxonomy (NCBI): domain Eukaryota; kingdom Viridiplantae; phylum Streptophyta; class Magnoliopsida; order Ranunculales; family Papaveraceae; genus Papaver; species Papaver somniferum. The sequence goes on from NC_039358.1 coordinate 24,052,714, forward strand.
CCTGAATCATAAACAATGCCTCCACGAAAGAAAACAATTGCCCAATCGAACTCAAGATCGATTGCTCAACAAAAACATGAACAAAGAATTGCTAAGATTGCTCAAGAGCAAGAAGAAGAAGATTCGGAGAATCAACCTCTCGCAACCATGGCTTATGTGAGAAGGTAAGTGATTTTAAACTACTTTATGAGTGTTTAAATCGATTTATAACAATGGGTTTAGGTTAGAATCACGAACCCTAACTGAAACAGTTGCATTTCAGTGAGTACCGGCACTGAAATATGTATGAATACAGTGCCGGTTTTGTGTTCCGGCATTTAATCTTGGATGAATGCAATGCTGTTTCCAACCCCAGATTCATCTGAAACTGAATTTTTCCTACCGGCATAGAATTTGGGTCGAAGTCTATGCCGGTTTTTAGTACCGGCAGTCTTTAATAATAATTTGTGTATGCCGGTAGTGGACTTAAAACATACAGGAGAGTTTATGAATTTGTCACCAATACCGACATAGATTTTGGGTTGCATATTATATGCCGGTTTTGGGTACTGACATTCTTTTGTAATAATTCGAGCATGCCGGTAGTGGACTTAAAACATACAGGAAAACTTAAGAATTTGTCACCTATACCGGCACAGATTTTAGGTTGATTTGTTTGCCGGTACAAAGTTACGGCATGGAAATGATTTATTTCGAGAGTGACGGTAGTAGTCTTTTGATATCCAGGAGAATTACATATGACTACCGGCATTCTCGATAGTCAATGTTCACTGCCAGAACATTTAACCGGCATGGTTAGTTTAAGTAAGTCAATGCCGGTACAAAAAATGAAAGTGAGTTGTCTTACATTCATTTCGTGTGCTTATGATATAGGTCAAAAGCCAAGGAAGCTAGCAAAAGAAAAACTAAAGATGCGGTCACTAAGAGAAGAAAGAAGGACGTCCTTGATACTACTCAATCTCTCCCTCCTCGAGGGAAATATGAAGGTCGCAAAAAGCGTTTGGGGGCTGAGACAAGAGGGATAAATTGGGAGAGTGGTGGTGACCGTAGTCGAGTTGTAATCCATGAGCACGATGATCAAGATGAGCAAGATGAAGAGGAAAGTGAGGATGAAGATAATGTGGTTCCTCCAAGTCAATTAGCAAGCCAAAGTGAAGTTGGTGGGCCAAGTCAACAACCAACACAAGGAAATGGCAAGAAGGGCAAAGGCAAAGTGAAGTTCCCACCTTCCTCATATTAATGACATGATACCTGACCTTGAACGTGGTAGAATTTGGGGTGAAGCTCCGGAACCGAAAACACTATTTGGATACAAGCACTCGTGGGCTCGTACTATCTATCAAACCTATGTAAGCATTTTTTTATCTTGTGCATATGTATTGTTGTGTATTTATATAAAATATCTTAATTTTATTGTCTCCTGTGTAGGATCATAAGAAGGCTGTGCGTGTTTGTCGAAACCAAGCCGCGGATTGTTGGAAATTGTCCGAGGAATGTGAAGAGGTCCAACAAATAATAATGGATTCTGGTCTATATGCTTTGGTTGAAAATTATGTGAAGCCTGATTCCGTGACTGTCAATTGCTTCGTAGAAAGGTAACATGGTGAAAACGATACCATGTATTTGCCTTTTGGGGAGATGACCTTCATCCTTGAAGATGCTCAGAACATTCTAGGCTTGATTGTTATCGGCAAATCAATTGCAGAAGGAGTTGAGTCTCTGGACCTAAAATGGTCGAAGTTGCACGCTCTGACTAACAAGATGTTTGGTTGGGACTACAAAACTTATGTGGAGAGCTTTTATGAATCCACGTCTGGTAAGACAAAGACAATCAAGTTGACGCTTCTTAAGAAGAAGTTTGAAAACACAAGGCAAAGAAGTTTGGAGGATGGATGGGACTCTAAACAAATTCGTTATATTGCCGCTGCATACCTGTTATACATCTTGGGCACTAGGGTATTCCCTGACACTAATGACAACAGGGTTAGTGCGAACTACCTTCAGTACTTGGATCCGTTGGAAGATGCCTATGGGTATTCTTGGGGCACCGCGATAATGGCATATTTGATGACGGAGATGAGAAGGGCCTCTAAGGCTAAAACCAACCAATTTGTCGGGAATTTCACTCTACTGCAGGTAATTTTGTTTTTAAACTTATGTTATTATGTATATTGTTCACATGTACCCTTATCGTGAACTTAGAAACAAAACTTATTGCTTCACCTAGGAATAAGTGTGGTCTTATGAACACTTCCCAACCTTGTTCAAGGACTTGACCTCCTTGAAGATCAAAGACCTTCCTGAACCCGATATGCCTATAGCTAAGAGATACGAGTTCAACAATACTCCGAAGCCGGCAACATGGGTCAACTGATCGATATGAGATTGGATTTGGACGCGATGAGTACCAAAGATGTTGTGTTCGACCCTTACAAGGAGGTTAGAGGAAACCACCAAGTTTTGAGGTTTGGTAACGTTGCATTCTACCATGGTCCGTTGTTCCACCCAAAAGGATACGTTATGGCCAATCCTACACGTGTGATGCGCCAACTTGGATATAAGCAATTTTCACATTTCGAGACGGACTCTTTTCAATGTTTTTTTCTTGACCTTTCTCGGTGCTTTTCAACTCCTAATCGGTTGCATGTAAAGTATGATCAAAAACCGGATCCAACAGATTGGAGGGATAGGGAACCGCGTCGTTTGGTAGATATTAGTCAGTGGGATAAGTGGGAGCTTGCGGAAAACGGTGATGAGGTTGATGCCGACTACATGGAAGATTACCTGCAATGGTCACATCCTTTTTTCGTCCGCCCGGATGACGTCCAAGTTCCACCGCGGGAACACCCTCCCGTTCCAACTCCCGCACATGCACCACCTACGATCGCCCAACTTAATAAGACTGTTGGATTGCTAGTAAGTATTATTAATTACTTAGTCTTTTAATGTAAACATAATCTTATATTAGCATATATATACTAATTATGTGTTGTATGTATGAAACTAGCGGCGCCGGCTTGGAAAGTTGAGGAAGCAGTTATGTTGCAAGTACGATGAAGGAGAGGGGCTATCCAATGAAGAAGTGAAGGAAGTCGTGGAGAAGCTTGATAAAATTGAAGAAACCGACCCTAGTGCAAGAGATTTGTTCGGGGAAATTAAGAAGAAACCGGCACAAAAGAAGCAAAAGACCAAGTGATTAACTATTTAGTTATGTTTCTTTTTCTGGATGGTGGTTGTTACGTCTTGAACAATTCCAAACTTTTTTTCGTTTGTACCTCATGGTTAACTCTTTAGTTGTTTGGCTTGCTTTTAGTTTATGTTACCTGGATTAAGAACATTTAAGCAGAATCCAGTTGTTTGGTTTATGTTGAACATGTTTAGATTTCTAGTGATTGCTTTATGTTGAACATGTTTAGATTTCTAGTGAAATGTTATTTTTGCAAGATTTATTTACGATTGCTGCCGGCATGGAAAAGCTTAGGTTCAACAACGCCGGTACTCATTCCGGCATGCACGGAAATTACAGTTCATTGCCAGTTCCTCGTACCGGCAATGAAATGTTTTATAAAACCATACCGGAACTACAAGATTAAACATTTCATGTTCATGTATAGAAATTTGAAGGTACCGGCATAGTCGTTTTTCTAACATCTATGCCGGTTTTATGATTTTTTTCCAAATTTTCATAGTTGATAGAAAACCGGCACTGTAAGCTTGGTTGCTTCTATGCCGGCACTCTGCTAGTTTTGAGTATAAATCCATTTCAAACACTCTTTTATTTCATTCCTAAGTAGTCTATTACATTGGATTTGAAACTTTAAATTAGAACATGCTAAAAAACATAGAATGGGTTACATTTGGTTAAAGATCATCTATTTCCATCCCTTTTCAACAATTGCGGAACCTTTGAGCGTTTCCCGAATATGTTCGAAGACATCGTCCGGGATGGGGGTGTCAAGGATCATCTTCATTGGTTCTTCTTCTCTTTCAACATATTCCTTTCCCTTCATATAACACCCATCACAACCATCGATAGGCTTGCATTGGCCCTTGTGGTTTTCTCTTGACTCTGCTAGTTCAACAACTTTGTAAAACCATTGAAACTCATCGCACTTTGGGTGATTCAAACACCTTAGAAACATTCTTCCATTTTCAGCATCATCAGTTATTGCAATCCAAAACCGGCGTGTCCCATCACAGCTTCTACATTTTGAATAAATAAAAGGACAGTCCATGGCCAGATGAGAAGGCGACTTGCAAATTTGACACTTTGTTAAAAACTCTGTACTAAAATTACATAGTTCCAGCATATACAATATCTATCTTACAATGCCGGTAGGTGTTCCGGCAGTGTCTATATGTGAACTTACTATGCCGGTTTTCTTTACCAAAAATTGTTAATTTTGTGTTTAAAATTCAAGACAACCGTCATGGATTTCTAATTATTTACAATACCGGCTCAGTTCCTGGCATTGATGTTATGTCCAATATATATGCCGGCTGTGATTATTTAACTCATTTTATATATTGGAACATAGGTCTACAACAGAACAAAAGAACAAAGAAAAAGGCAAAGCTGTTGTAAAAGCAAAACGTAAGTCTTCTCGACGTAGCCGTCCTGATCCGGCTACTGCTAAGGTCACAATTCGGGATCAACCTATAAGCGACTCAACCAGCAGTGATGATGATGATGATGAGTGGGAACAATTACTTGTACCGTAACGAGCAGGTGGCTCATCCTCACAAGCAGGTGGCTTAAGACAAACTGGTGTCGGAGTTGAAGCCCCTAAGGATAATGAAAAGGCACCCCCAGCCCACCTTCCTGATAAATATGACATGATTCCGGACCGCGATGATGGAAAATATTGGGGTGAACCGATAAACCCGCAACTGTTATTTGCTTACAAACACTCTTGGGCTCGTTGGAGTGAACCAACCTTCTTAAGAGGTCATCGGAAGTTCTCGCATCCTTATGTTGTACGCCCGGATATCGTAGATGTTCCTCCACTACCAGCACGTCCTTTCACAACTCCGAAAACTGTACCCGCACTTCTACAGCTCGTTACGCTGTTGGTACGTACATCTTGTTCATTATTATTCTTTTAATCTATATCTATGAAGTTATACAATTGTACATACTAAGTACATGTTCAAATTTTCCTTAACAACATCGGCGGATTGAAAATTTATCAAAGTTTTTTAAGAAAAAGAACAAGAAAGGAGAGGTGCTGACCCAGAAAGAAATGGAGAACGTCGAGCAAAAGATAGACAAAATTGAAGATCCAGAGGAAAAAGACTTGTGGGGCGAAAGGAAGAAGAGGGTACACAAGAATCAAAAAACCGAGTGATCGTGTGTTTCTTCTATAATATTAGTTTGGTTTGAACAATCTAGTGTTGGTTTATGTTTATTTGTGAGTCTTGAACAATGTGTTTGTTTGTGTGTTTTGCTAAACTCTTTGGTTGACTTGGTTTATATTTGATTTGTTTTCAGTTTGGAACCACATAACTTTGGAGTTTGTTCTTGTATACAATCTAGTATTGTTATTATATTTATTATGTTGATAAAATTGTGTCAAAACCTCTTTTACAGAGTTTGAATGTGGAAAGATCACATAAATTTCTAAGTTTTCTCCAGTACCGCATTCTCGAAAAGAGTAAAATCAATGTCAGTTTCCTAAATGAAAGAGTTCCGGCATTCAAATGTGTTTGGATACTATGCCGGTGGTCTGCAATCTCCTTGGAAAATATGTTTTTCACAGAAAACCGACACTGTTATTATGTTAACTTCTATGCCGGCGAATTTACTGATTTCTCTGGATGTTATTTCTATATTTCCGGCATGATTTCAAAACAATAATTTACGCCGACACCATGGTTTCGGCGTCATAATTATAAAACACAACTATGCCGGTATTTACAATTCAAACTTCCAAAAAAAAACAAAAGGTTGCGTATTAGTGAACCACATATATCGAAATTACTAATCATCGTTTCCACACGTATTAAATTGAATCTCCTCCTCTTGAAGAGGTTTCTTTGATAAGGCCAACACATCCCAAAATTGGTGATTCTCCTCATACAATGCCATACATCCCTTCCAGATATTGGGATCTAGATCCTTGTTTTTTACCATCCCACAAACATGTGGCAATGGACAATTGTCCTTGAGTTTTGGAATAAAAAAATGATTACCGTTCACGAACGCCAAAACAACTCTTCTCTTCTTAAGGGATCCTTCGCATTTTTGCCACTTTGGGGTAAATGTTACTTCTACGGTATGGATAAAATAATGAACAACACATCTAAATGTATCTGCCACTAGATGCCCACAAAGCGACATTCTCATCCAATACTGAGAAGGAAGAAAGTTCATCTCTTGCTCGGGCCCTAATACTTGGGCATGCATATCATCAAACCCCTCGCCTACACCGAGCAATTGCTCATAAAAGCTCCTCTTGTTCACAAGTTGTTCGGCCATCCTCGTTCTAGCATATCGGCATGGTGTCATACCTCTACTAACCGCCGTGTCAAAGATTCCTAATTGTTCTGTCACAACATGATAGCCACAATTTCCATCTCCATCGACATCATCCGTATATACAATATACTCGCGAATAACCTCAGGAAGTTGGTCAACGTAAGACTATAGGTATGATAACTTCTAATTGTCCTACCTGTTCTGGGATCCTTATACATCTTCATATTACCCTTTTCTAACTTGATTATATCCAAACGATCCTCTGCAATCTCTGCACTTGCACTGTCTTCGATATGTGATGGGAGTCCGTACTTCCTAGGCCTACCCCTTCGCCTTGGAACTAAAAATACATCAACTTTGCATTACTTGGGTTTGTCACCACCTTTGCCTCGTCACTTTATTGTTCTATGTCACTTGATGTTGATACCTTTGGAGGCCTACCCCTTTTCCTTAGAACCTCCGCTAGGGTATGGATTCAGAATGCTCACCTTGTTGTTCTATGTCACTTGATGTTGATACCTTTGGAGGCCTACCCCTTTTCCTTGGAACCTCCGCTAGATCGACTATGGGTATGGCTTCGGAACGCTCACCTTGTTGTTCTATGTTACTTGATGTTGATACCTTTGGAGGCCTACCCCTTTTCCTTGGAACCTCCGCTACATCGACTATGGGTATGGCTTCGGAACGCTCACCTTGTTGTTCTTTGTAACTTGATGTTGATACCTTTGGCGGCCTACCCCTCTTCATTGGAACCTCCGATTAGTTGACTTTTGGTGTGGATACGGAATCCTTCGTTTGTTGTTGACTTGATGGCGGTTCCTTCCTCGGCCTACTTCTTTTGTTTGGAACCTGCGCTTCCACGAACCTTTGTTCTGAAATCTCACATGCGGTTAGATCTCGTTTCTTAGTTGTCGCACGTTCTTCTTCACGTTGATTCATTTCTTTCAATTCTACCCTTTGTTTTCTCCTTGACGTTTTAGTTTGTGGTCTACCTATTGGATCTCCCTTTCTTGGCTCTTCGCTTTGTGCGATCCATGTACGAGTAATTAGACTTAGTTGGCTCAACAAGAGTTGACGGCTTACCAATGTGCCACGTGAGTAAGCTTCGAAGAATTCCTTTGCTTCGTTTGTATCCCATGGAGATTTCCCGGGATTTCTCAAAGGGGGGGGGGTCGAAAGATAGTTGCTTCTAAAACGGATCAATAACCTCAATAGGTATCACTTCTTTATACTTCACAAGCATATGACGACACGGAAGCCTCAATGAAGACATGTCGGGACAAATACACACATCACCCGGTTTTCCGTAATTTTTCTCATATTCCATTTGTCTCATCATATGTTTTATTGCCCAATGAGAGACGTTGAATTCTATTCCTTGGAGAAACTTACCATAACAAAGAAATTGAGTCATCCTTTCCATTGAGCTTTTCTCAAAAGAATCCTTGATCCTATTGATATCAGCCTTAAAGTATTGCTATATTGCCTCGGTGACTGTAACCACATTGCCTTGACCGGACTGGATGAGATCTTTAAATCTCCCATGAGAGGACTCCGCTGCACTAGTTGCTTCATTCTTGAAGTGTCTATACCCGTTTGTCCATGCACGCACAAATTTTTCCTTGAACTTATCCAACCATTGAGTCCGACAATACCAGACGGCAGTCGGATAAACTTCATTCCAATCGGCAATAAACTTCTCCAATCTCTTTTCGTACATAACCTCGGTAAGAGACCAATAAACTTTGTCCCAATCTCTTAGAAATTCCAACCACTTGTTATGGTTTTCCGCATGTTCTTTGTCCACTCGCTCCTTTATCTTGCCTCTCACATCTTCTTCTTCTTCGGGGGATAGTTTTTTCTTTCGAACATCTTCCTCTAGTTGAACAATCATTCTCTTCTTAATATCCGCCTTAGTGGGTTCAAACAAGGAATGACAAGTTATTATGATATTTTGACGTATATGATATGTACATAGGAAATTTTGTGCGTCCGGGAAGACGTCGGATATTTCTTTCATTAATGCGTCATCTTGATCGGTTACGACGACCCTCCGAAGTTTATTTTCCCGGAAGAATAATTTCAATTGTCGTAATGCCCAATGATAATTATAGTCCCTCTCGTTTTCCATTAAACACCAAGCCAATGTGAATGTTACCTTGTCCGAGGTTTTCCACACGATGTTGAACAACGACATATTTTACTTGTTTGTCTTGTAGGTACAATCCATCAAAAGAACACCACAACATGTATTTTCCAATTATGAAAGCAAAGGATGCGAAATGAATATTTGAAGGGGCTTCTCGTCCGGCCCTCTTTTAATGATACGCGTGTAGTTGTAATCCCAAGCTATCTTCTCAAATTCTTGCATAACGGACCTCCCTTCCCATTCCAACCTTCTAATAGTTGCTTGTGCGCTATAAATTGTACGTAAAGAAGACACGTTAGACGCATCCTTTTCCTTGAAGCCTCTGAGAATTTGTCTCGGTTTGATAAGTGCTTTGGTCAATCTCTTTATATCCTCGAACTCATGAGGTTTTAGCTTCGCAACTAGGGAGTGACCAACAAAATCTTTCGGATCCCGGTGGTTATGACAGCCAGACAAAACCTCACAATCCCAATTGTTCATGTCATTTAAAGGAATACAAGCTTAAACGGGCAATTATTATTCCTCGTACGAGTCTTGTATACCCTATTAGTCTTCTTTGGATATACATAATCCTTTCTCTTGTGGCTATTCTTCTCCTTGTATTTCCCACTTCTCTCGCAAGCCATCTCAAAACGCATCTTTGAACCTTCGGTATTCCTCACCAACATACACATGTTCTTAAGAGCCGTCTCTTTAGCCCAAGCGATTGCTTCATTTCGATCTATTATTCCCTACATAAGATCAATTTCACGTTCATTAGAAGGTTCATTACTAGCAATCCATTAGTGAAGTTCAAGATATTAGGTGAAAAGTATTCTTTGGTCACATACCAGAGGTATTTTATAGTATTCCGACGTATCCCGATGAAACAGATTTGCATTTGTTGGATCCATATATGTCACCACCTAAAGATCGAATGAAAATTAGTTCCAAACGAAATTAAAACACTATGCCGGAAACCCGTACCGGCATGCTCGACCAATGTTCCGGCATTGTCGAACTTAACCAAAATTGAAGACCAAATTTGAAACATATTCTGGCATAAAAGATTCATTAGACAGCAACGCCGGAAGCCAAGGTGCCGACATTCTCGTAATTTATTATCCCAAGCCGGTACACGCTTCCGGCATTAAAAATAATTGATATGTAATGCCGGTATTTAGCTTTGGAAAACATTTATTCCTGTATGTTTTTTGGTAGGTACCGGCATTATAAAATTGAAACTTAACAACGCCGGTTGCGTTGCCGGCATTCTCGATATTGATGTTACCATGCCGGTACGGAGTTCCGACGTTGATGTTTATTAATTTCCCGTGCCGGTGTCTGGTTTTAGATGGAAGTGTTTCCTGTATGTTTTTCATGCAGTTCCGGCATACAAACCTATCAATGAAACCATGCCGATTGAATATTCAGTAGTATATTCCTTGGTAGATAAAAAAGTTGACTGCGTACCGGCATAGTTTTTTGGTAGAATACTATGCCATATCAATATTCAAAATGGGGGATATCGCTCTACCGGCATGGTCGTAGTATGAATACCATGCCGGTATTGAGTCTGCCGGCATGGTATTCATACCATTTCTATGCCGGCACCTAGGTTTTACAGTTGAAAAAATGGCGGGTTTAAAGAAAAAAATCGATTTTTCAACCTCTTAGCAGCTTTACATGTGTACTGGGGATGCTTGCATGTTGTGCAAGTTTATTTTCTTGTGTAGCTTCTTCGAAAAACTCTTCATACTCGTTAAAATCATCATTCAAGGGTGTTGGCTCAACAAAGAGTTGCAATTGAGAGTTGTTGTCGTTAGCTCCTTGTTGTAGTTGAGCTAAAGACTCAGCAGCTGCAATTCTCTCCTCAAAATCATCTTCCATTTTCACAAAAGAATTTCCACTCAAAAATATTTTTCCCTCCTTCTACTCTCACCTCACTCACCCAAATTCAAATAAAACACACACTAATCATTTATCAAAAATCTTATGATTTTACTAATTATTATCAATCACTAATCCTGATTAGTGAGGGGTAGATTAGGTAATACATAAAATACTTAGATAAGGGTGACCCCGAATTGATATCTGGAAAAATAATTTATCCCAGTTTTTGTCATTTTCTTATATCTCCCAATTGTTTTTTTTATCCCCCAATTTCGCATTCATAAAAAGGGGTGCTCCTAGATTTGTATTTGTTATGTTTATTTCTGGATTTTAGTAAACTTATCATTATCCTTTGATGTTTGGGATAAATTATTTTTACTAAAGAATAAGCCAGATTTTTTGAAGTTTATCAGTTGCTCAGAGGCAAAGCTAAATTGGTCAATAATCTTTATAAGGTTTCTATAACTAACTATACTTAACTTTGGTGAATACCATACAGTCATCTGCAAAAAAAAAAAAAGGTGAGAAACCTGTTGTCTATGTATGGATATTTTTAGAATTGTAATGTTTTTTTTTTTTCTTTAGCTAAGAGTAATCTTGAAAAGACCTCCATACATATCAGAAAAATGCAGGAAGATAGAGGATTTCCCTGCCTTAGTCCTCTTGTTGTAGATAAGAAATGACCCGGTTTACCATTTAGTAGGACCACAATTAATGTTGTCGAAACACATTGATGAATTAATGGACACCAGTCTTTACTAAATCCAAAGGAAGTTAGGGTTTGAACTAGAAACTACTAGTTTATTCCTAATCCACCAGTCTTTACAAACGCTTCCGACATGTAGATTTTGATTCCTAATCCACCAGTTTTTGTTTTCATTCTCTTAAGAGAGTGAATTAGCTCATGAGCCACAACAATATTTCCTGCAATTTGTTTTGAGGACAAAAATGCAGATTTCTAAGTGAAATTTTAGTGTGTTTGCCAAAAGCTTAAAGAGGATTTGATAGGGAGTATTAAGGTGTCTTAAACACCTTGATTATTATCAGTTGGCTATGCTTTCTTTGCGATTTTTACTGTAAATTTCATATTTTACGTTTGTTTTTGAGTTTCATAAGTATTTGGAGTCATATGAAATGAAAGAAGAAAAATATAGGCTTAATCCATTACTTGGAGATATTAGGCATTGATGGACTCGAAGCTTACAAGCACACAAGTCTTTAATACGTCAAAAACAGAAATTACTGAAAACAGGGCATGAATATGTTAAGGGGAAGCTGATTAACTGTATCACCCCCAAGAATCACATATCAGGACACCCGCCTGATAATACGGTTAGGGGTAAGCAGGTTGGGTGTATAAATCCATATCTAGGTTATTATCTCCACCAAGTTCAGTTTTCTCTCTCAGTATGACCAAAGGGTTACTGCCGGAAAGGCATGGCCGCTGATGGATGTTAGTCGTGGGTTCGAGAGAAGCTCAGACAAAATTTAATCACTGAGAAGATAATTGAAATTTTTCCGAAATTGGCAGTAAGTTGGACAAGAATTCAGCGAGAAAGAGGAGGAATGGATTGGGTTTGTCATTGATTAAGAGAGACAAGGAGATGACGGCTTTTGACTGTCATCAGAGTCTTTGAAATTCCTTAGGTAGCATAAGGGTGGATTGTCTACCAAATCCTCTGGATTATGATTTCTTTCTTCAGAAGGTATGCCGAGGGTGGCATTTTATCAGAGATTACTTTGTCATAGTGTAACCATGCTCGTCCTAGGATCATTCATGTCCCGTCTTTTCCTCAATTATGTAAAATATGGCTTCTGTCCAAGAAGAAACCATTTTTATCTTCAGAGTGATGTGGCTGTAGGCATCCTGGATTCCTCTTCATAGTTTTTGAACTTTATTAGATCAGCTTCTTGTCGAGTGATGCACACAACTTTGAGAGTTTTGAGTGGTAGGATGTTGATGGTAGTTCCAACATGAATCAACATCCATCTAAATTCAGTGTCTTTGAGACTGGTAGTGGAAAGCAGTCCCTGATCCTACTTTTCTTATTTCCTAGAAGCATTTCGGTTTCGGTTGAGAAGGATAAGCGCTTGCCTGACACAACATGGTTGAGAGCAGTGAAAACATCTATATGTTGTTATTTATAGAGGTAAATCATTTTGGACAACAACTCCATTAGGGATCACACAGTTTGTTGACTGTAGTTAACGCATTGATCTATCAGATAACTTCAACACAGTGGTAAAGTATGTACTGGTAATTAAAGGAATACAATCATGTACACCAACATTGCATCAGGAAGCATAGCCAGTTAGTGTGAGATGGTCAACGCATTTTACCGGAAATATTTCTTTGTCTTTGAACAGATCACTCTATCCGATCTGGAAAGAATGTTCCAGAGGACTAGTGAACATCCAAATGATTATGTTAATAGGTTCAGGGTCCAGGCTTTGGATTGTCATAATCCAAATGTCAATGAACAACAATATTGAGATTTATGCATCAACGGGATGATTCATGTCTACCGAGCATTATTGGAAATCTACGTATCCAGACTTTTTCAGAACTTCGTGAAGCAGCTAAGCGATCAACTACCACAACGCCTACTTTACTGGATGGAGCTAAGCCTGTTAAGACCGATGAACCTTGCGAAGCACAAAACAACAAGCGTCTCTTCAACAAGCAGTATAACCTTGGTCTCTCTATGAATGTCGTCAATGATGGAATAAAAAAGAAAACTACTGCTATGGATGCACAACAACTTAAGCATGTGATACCACCGCCAACACCCACACCATCTCATCTGGCACATGCCCATGACAAGCTAATCAAGCCCAAGCTGCACCAGCATTGACTCTACGTCAACAAATGCGACAAGCAAGAGAGGCTCAAACGCCTCAAAATTTTCCCCTGCCTATGGAGGAGGTAATCGAGTTACTGGAGGTATGGATTCAGGATGAAGAAATCAAGCTACCTCCTGTTATACATCTACCTACTGAATAAGAGATGGAATACCCTAAGTATTGTCGCTTTCATCTATTCTTTAATCATCTAACAAGTGAGTGCAATGTTTTGGAATGTATCTTCAAGGAAAAAGTTGAGTCCGGAGAATTCAACCTAGGGACTGTAGGAGTCCATAGAAACCCATGCTGATCAGAGCATTCACTTTATCTGAAGAGCCAGTCAATGAAGCATTTCAATCCTTGATGGACCACTTATGCGAGTTTCTTTATCTATCAAAGGCACATATGAAAGATATCTTCAACGCTCTTAATCATGTTCTGTCAGGAAAGCGTTTGTCCCTGCTAGAAGCACCTCCTCCACCACCAGCCACATACAAGGAATTATATGACTAAGGACTGTTAATATCATTCCTCTCAAGACACTCAGAGCTGCAAGAATCACTCGTCCAGAGGCAACTGTCACGCCCCAACCTAAACACATGCTTAGCTAATATGATTACAACCTAATTGAAGCATCAAACCTGGATTATCGATTTTAAGAAACATAATTACATAAACTATCTCCACGCTAACCCAACACTCTGATATTCATAATGAAAGTCTCTCGCATGATATAAATATAATGGTGTGTTGTTTTATAGAATAAAAAAGAATACATATAATAAAAGATACATAACACCTAAGTGTCAACAACTCTAAGCTACGAAAACGAATGTCTTCACGTACACCATCTCTTCCGGAAGCTGAAACTGAAGTGGAAACGAGTGAGCACATCGCCTCAAAGGGGTGCTCAGTGGAAACGTATAACTCTCAAGTAATCACAGACAAACTCTAAAGCATAAACAATTTAAGTACAACAATATAGGAAAAAAATTAACATAACCTAACATACACCAAACTCCCATCACAACATCGAGAATATGATATCAAGAAGAAAAGACATAATGAAATCTCATGCTACACTTTCTACAAACAATAAAACATAACATGCACTTGCGTAATTTCCCCACATAAAATATTGTATATATAGTATCGCACATCTCGCAGTACTAATAGTATTGCACACCTCGGGCTACTTAAGGAAATATAAAATAAGTAAATGAATATCGCACATCTCACGCTACTAATAATATTGCACATCTCGCACTACTCAACTTAGCAAGGATCTGTGGGGGTACACAGGCACTCCTCGCGGGAAAATTAAACAACGCATATCACATCTCATACTCATCCAGTTGTACAACAAACATGCTCACATATAGTAAAGACACATCATGCTCGCAGTATAACTGTAAACTAAATGATTAGAAGAAGGTTACAAGAGTTCCCATCTGTTTTGATGACAAGCCACGCCAACCTTGAAATCCACATTCCATTGATTCATCCTTTAAATCGTTCGTTATTAATAAAGACCAACTGTTAATCGCACAAGCACTCTAAGAGCTTAGCCAAAAAGGTCACATAATAATCATACAAGTTCCAGCTAGGTAAACTATGTAATGGTTCTAAGCCCAAGCCCACGAAACCAGCCCGTTAATCCAAGGCCTGGTCCATCTGAGTCGATTAACGGTCGCTAAAAATCAATGGGGTCAACTAACAGTCAACTTCCAAGTCAAGATCACAATCCAGTCAAAGTAAGGTCGGGTCAAGGTCAAGGTAAGGTCAGGTCTAGTCCGAGTCAAAGAGTTAACTCAGTCAGATGGCTGAATTGAAGGTGAGTCCGTTAGTTGACTAAACTGAATGAGCAAAGTCTAATGCATATGCCTTAAATCCTAGCACTTCTGAAATGCACCATAATAGCCTACAGTTATTCTAGTTTGCACCATAGTGGTGTATCACTTCTATTTCCTTTCTACATATCCTAGACCTCTTCCCTGCATGTTATAGCATCACCATTACTATACCACCACATTGACTGATACTCCTCTATGCAATTCTATCACAACCCACAATAACCAAACTTTATGTAACTTCATTACCATCATCCATACTATCAGCTCCATTTGTTGCTAGCACCATCAAAACCTCAACCATGACAATCCATTTCTGTATTCAGTTAATCATGTAGCCTCAACTCCAGATGTTGTTATTCCCAAAACAGAGTTAACACTACCACCACCTGCAATTACCTATTAGACTTAACAATCTCCTAAACACAATACCAAGATCTCAATCTTATTTCTAAGCTTCTCAAGTCAGAATCTTTCAATTCAAATCCACTAACAGCTTCACAGACACAACAATCAACTCAACAACACCACATCTACATCAGTTCTGCAGCTGCAGGCTTTCACTACAGCTTACACATCCTATAAGCACATTCAAAATCTAAGAGTTATAACCGATTCCTAGTTGCTCCAACTGCAACTCAAATCACCACCTCCATTCACACTCAAACATCTGCAGCCAAGACTAGGAGCTATTTTAACTCAGCTCAGTTCAACAAACCTGCAGTTTCCTCCATCGACTTCATTAACTACAATTGCATCTCCCAAAACTCAATCACCTAAGCAGCAATATAAACACTTGCAATTTCATTCATCTTCACATATCTATCAATAACCTTTGCTGCAACACTTCAATTCTGCTCAACCAAACTCTTCATCAAATCAAACCCTATTGCCAAATCAACTCATATTCTTTCAAGTTTAAAGCTTCAACACCTAACACAGCTCACCAACAGACCACTAATTTCATTCTTTAACTCCATTTACTCACTGCAATAACATTCTATGACCACCTCCAATAGTTCAAACTTAAACCCATTCATTCCTTTTATCTTCTATGATTCAATAACATTAGTTCATCATATAACCTTAATCTGAGATTTTCAATTCATCACCAGTGACTTGATTTCACCAATTCTTCTTAAGACAACAGCAACCCACCAGTTCGGTTCAATTTCTACCAAAAGCCCTAATTTTTACTTTAGGGAAGAACATAACATAAACCCTAATTCACTAATTCATCAGCTCATCACCTGAAACCAGAATTCTCCTAAATTTTTTACCTCATCCAATTAATTAACACAAAACCCACTCAATTAAACACCAATTAACAAACAATTTTGCACAAGACTAATTCAATTCAACGAAACCCTAATTTACCTTTTTATTTTGATTCTTCATCAAAACAGCATCAATCATCAATTCAACAACAACCCCATTGACCTTCTTCTATCGCCAACTAAATATCATCATCAGTTCTACACAGAACCAATTTCAAATCCACAAAACCTAGCTTGAATCCTCAAATTCACCTTTGCATCGATTCTGAATCATCAACCCTAATGGACACCAACACCATCTCCTATTTACTTGACCATAGCGTCCCTATTTTTCTCTCTCGATTCAAAAGCAGGAGAAGAGCAGAGTTCCAGAAAAGAAGAAGAAGAGAGAAGAAACGAGACAAAGAAATGAGTTTTGAGGTTATCCCCGATGGGTTAAGATGATAAGAAGTTGATATAAGCACCCATACTTTGGATATGGGCAATCAGGTGCCCATATAAGAATCTCGGTTGCCTTGATAACATCTTTCGTGAAATTATTAATTTACCCTTCACACATCTCAGATGATTTCTTCTTCGTCTGGTATCCAACTGATGCGTTCGAGTAGTCTATTTCGCATAACTTTTCGATATCTATTTAATAATGCTAGATTCGTATCTAAATTATTGTTAGATTAATTTCTATTAATTAGAATCTGAGTTAACTAATCGAGTCATTAGCGGCTAAAAGGTCTCTTGACCGGTTTAATAGCGTTGACGAGCTTGCGAATCCTTACAGCCACATTCACTCCCACGACGATCAGGGACAATGAAAGGAAAATCAAGAGTGCTTATGGTCACATCACTCTGAAGATGAAGACGAAAACTACTTGGGACAGAAACCCAATTCCACATCATCAGAGAAGACCCAGGATATGACATGATCCTTGGACGGGAATGGTTACATGCTGAAAAGATGATTACTGGCAAGGCGCTTTCATCAATGTGTTCCTCTAATGAGGAAATCCCTGACCCAAAGGAGTCGTTCGATGGTCCATCTACAGATTGTTTGTAGGAATTCCTAACTTTGATGACAATGAAGCAGGAACGCGGAGAGGATACAATATTCTATGTCAAGAGGTTTCGCGCTCAGGCAAGTCTCGTTTCACCTGCATCTCTTTCATTAAGTTTTCCACATATTCCATAGCTGGACTTAGTATTACTAGTAAGAGTACCACTGCTATTACTAGACGTTACGAATGGAAGACATCTCCAGTCCAATACTTTGCTAAATGGATGACACCAATTCCTGAATCTCGAGCCGGGACATCCACTACCCGGGATAGTGTCCAAGTATGTTGAAGAGCATCTAGAATTTCTCCATGCGACATTGCAAGAATGTCCACATGTTCTACCAAGCAATAATGAAGAATTTCAAAAAAAATCGCACTTAAAACCTAGATGCTGGCGCAGAGATGAAGGAAAAGCTGAACCAACATAAGATATTCAGGGCTAGGCCAATCAAACCTAATTTCTTCATGTTGGAAATTTGGTACTGAAAGCAGCAAAGCGCGATCATCATTCTATGATTGAATCTGATTGGGTAAGTCCTTTCATGATTGCTAACTCAACTATTAGCAGATACTAAAAAGTAGTAAAAGCAGCAATACGTGAGAAATAACTTAAATAATTTAATGCTTAAAAATCACTTGAAGCTCAGAGCTCAGAACATTTGAGATTTAAAGCATTTAGGATTTTCTATTTCGTTAGTACTTTCAATTCCTCTAAAATGGATGCAATACTTGCAACCAGCAAATTAAATATCTAGACATGTTGCATCCATTAAAACACCACCAAACTTCCCATACAGATGCCAAGCATCCAAGCCAATGACTTTCCTACATCCAGCCAAGAAACCCTCTATAGCGTGCTTATAAAAAAGAGTCATTGACAAGAATGTATTGTTTGTAGTTCCATATGAGAAAGTAGCCACACTTCCAGGCATTTTTTACTGCAATTACAACAATGAAAAAAATAATGTTAGTACCATAAAGTTTATATTATCATTGGACTAACTAAAAACAAACATAACAAACACAAATTTCAGTTCACATTGTTACCTTCACCATCTCACAAAGTGCAGGAATTTTCTTGTATTGCTCCTGATAGCTACCATAAAGTTTATGCAACACAATATTTCTTTCCCTCCATGTCGTATGATAGTTAATTTTGACCTTCATTGTCTTGTTAAACTCAGATTCCAAGGAATTAAGATCAGGGATTTTGGCTTTATTGCCAAGGGTCTTCAACCTATCCATGTACCAATCAGCTACAAATGCTCGATTTGCACATCTGTTCTTCCCTTTAACACCACCATTACATTTTTGAATAAGATTCCATCTTTAAAGAGTGAGTTTATGTCCTTCACCCTTCATAACTCTACCATCAATGAAGAAAGGACAGTTGGTCTTCTTTCAGTTAATGCACTTCACCCTGATCTTTATATTATTTGAATCACTGAGTTTAACTTGATGTTTGTGCTTCACGCAGTAGCCCCCCCCCCCCCCAAGTGTTTCTTAAACTCATGTTTGCTAACAAACTTGCTTCCCTTAATTAGGATATAAGTATCTAGTTGTTGAAAACTAACACCCTCGGCTCGGGGAACATTTCTTCAGCTTCCTCTTCCTTTAGATGTTCTGCATACTCTTCCTTCAACTTTGTGTTTGATAAGCACGCAAGTGCGATACTTTTATACCCACATTTATACTAGCTAGGTCTCGATATCTCGCTAATAACTATATTTTAAAGCTTTTACAGGAATTACAAGTGAAATCCGTTCACCCAAAGGATAAATGGCTTAGAAACTGAAATTAGCACTTGCCACTTGCATTGCCAAAGGAGCCAGAGCTTATGGGCTGCGCCACCTTGCCATTTCATGTCCAGAGATTTCTGTTCACAAAACAAAAGAATTTTCTTTGTTCTGTCAAGCATGTCAGTCGCACTAGTACACCACATATGTTTTCTTGTATTCTCAAAACAAGAGAAAATTTCATTTCCTCTTTTTCTTTTAGTTTTCTTTCATATCTGTTGGTGCAACTACAAATCTTACAGAGAATTAGAGATCAAGGTTTTCAAGGAGAGAAATAGATGATAGGAAAGAAGCAAAGAGATGGGTTATTGATTGTTTGCGATGGGAAAAGATTCAAGGATGAATTGGTCCTGTTTTGTGGTGAGATTCAAGATAATTCTATTTTTCTTAAAAGCAGCGATTGAATCCGGAGATTGTGGCTGTCGATTTCTAACTATTCACAAAGGAGGTGAGACTAGTAGCTGCCATTCCCTACTGTATCTCGGAAAATTGCAGGCAGTGATGGTTGATGTGGCCTGAAATTGGAGGTAATGCTCAGATGGAAAATGGAGGTAATGCTCAGATGGAAAATGGAGGCTCTGTTGAGCTGAAATCCAGGAGGAGAAGATTAGCTCGAGTTGATTTGGTGTTGGGTTTAATTCATGACAAAAATCAAACAACAGATCTGGGTGGTTGGTTTGGTGGGTTTTACATGGGGCTCGATCAGTCACAGACATCAGTTGAATTTGGGGGTTTCAACACCAATTGATACAGTTGATAGACCGCATCAGTGGCATCAGGTACGAGATGGGTTTCGACCTAAATTTGTTGCTGCTTAATAGCAGCTGTATGGGCAGTATTTCAGGCAGTAATAAATGGAGATGGTTATCAATCTGTGATTTGAATTCCCAGTGGAGGTGATGACTTGGAGGCTGCTGTGGTTGAATGAAATTACAGATGGATTTTGGGAGCTTGGCATTTCGTTGGTACACAGTGACTAGTAGATGAATGGAGATGGGTGTGTTGTCAGCCTGGAAGAAGGTGTTTTTGGTTAGCCGGACGGGGGTTGAGCTATTGCTGCTGCCAGTGAACCAAAGCATTCTAGCTGGTCAGGGATGAATTGGTTGGTGGTCAGATTTTGAGAAGGGCCAGGATTAGGAATGGGTGTTTGCATTTGGACTGGGCTCTGGAGGTGCTTGTACCAGTCACAATGAGAGAAATGGGATGCATACAAATATCCAGTGATATGGACTTCAGAGGATACGCCGTTTTCAGGGAAGCAATTAGGTTTAGCTCCATTTCAATTGATTGATTTTCCATATGCTGAGTTTATTCACCTCGATATCATATTTTATGGCTTTTAAGAAATCTATGTCTAGCTAAGCTACTCATTAGGGTGAAGGATGAACTTGTAGGTTAAATCGCTTATGTTCTTAAACAAAGGTTTCGAAAATAAAAGCGTAACTTCATGTTTGTGTCTCTCATATTTGTGTTGATTGTTTTATGAGTTTTTCATGTCTTATGCCTTGTATACTACATTGTTGAATTCTTGAACAACATCCATATAGAACCTTGGTGATAAATGATTTATGATAATTCTTTGACTATGTATGCCATGTATGCCTAGCACTTTGGATTTCTATCTTTAGGTTGAGAAAAACATATCCTCTTGATAATTTTTGTCTATTGTTCATAACTGAAAATATCTTCCGTGTTTCGATAGGTAGATTTGCTTTGAGTGAAACCTAACCTACAACGGATTCCGTAGTCCTAATACTTCCACATCCTTGATTACAATTTCTTATAATTTGCTTTATTCTACTTGTTAGCTTATTTTATTAATACAACAATCTTTGAAATATTGCATCTTGATTAGTTAGTTCTTGATATTGATTAGTAGTAGTTTTCACACTCCTCGAGGGAACGAACTGTGCTTTAAAGTTTTTGGCGCCAATTGTCGGGAAGTGGTTACACAATACTCTCTTATTGATATCATTAATTTTCTAGTCTTGTTTTCTGTACATAGTCTATTTTTGTTTTTAATATCTTTTAGTTCCTTTTAAGTAGTTTTTCTGATTTTGTTTAGATACCTTAGCGAGTTTGAAAAACGCAGTTGAAATCTTTCGAAAACCGGCCGAAAAGTAAGTACTTGAAAAACTCGTGGAGTTTTTATAAGGTAAGTATGAACTGAATTTCGCATTTTGTTAACATATGCATGATCTACCAGGTGGTTGGGCTAGAGAACAGTTTGATCGTCTTGTTAGAGTCAACCCTTAATACATGACAGAAACAGATGATGAGGGTACGAACCCTCCGGTTAAAAGTTTGAGAGACTATATGTACCCAGCTAGAATCTCTAGACTTTCATGTATTGTTTTGCCTACCACCGCATCAACCTATGAGATTAGAGCGAGCACCATTCAAGCACTTCCTAATTTCTATGGTATGGAGAATCAAAAATCCTTACTACCACGTTAGAGATTTTGAAGAATTATGTGGTACAATGAAATTCAAGGACTTAGCGGATGAGTATCTTAAACTTATGTTGGTCACTTTCTCCTTAAAGGATAAGGAAAAATTATGGTTAAATTCATTAGCTCCTTCATATTAGTACTTGAAATGACATGATTAATCTATTCCTGTATAAATTCTTTCCGCGGCATAAAACTATTGCCATTCGTCAAAAGTTGAATAGTTTTTCGCAACAAGAAGGAGAATCTATTTTTGATTATTTAGAGAGGTTCCATGATCTATTGCTACAATGTCTACACCATGGATTTGATACTCCTAGGCTCACATTGATCCTTTATGAGGGATTAGATTTCAGAACGTTGACTATGGTAGAATCACTTTCTGATGGTAATTTCCCTGATAAGACTGCCGAAGAAGGTTATAAGTTTTTGCATGAAGTAGCCGAAAAATCCCAAGAGTGTGAGGCTAGAGAGTCTATAAGATCAATGACTAGTACTAGTACCAATTACAGAGTTGAAAATGAATTCAACTCTGAGGCCAAGTTTGATGTCTTGACACGAAGACTTGAGTCGTTAGAAAAAAATGCTAAAATTAAGCATGTTGAGTCTATTGCACATACATCTTTTATTACTAATGATTTTTCTGACCGAAAAATTCCTAGTTTGGAAGAACGTATGAGTTTATTTATGCAGGCTACTCAAAGTTCTATTGCGAACTTAGAGGAACAATTAAAAAATATTACTAGACGATTGGATGAGCGAGACAAGGGTCAGTTCCCGAGTCAAATACAGCTTAATCACAATAGTTCTTTTGAGGTGAGCACATCCGGTGCTAAGCGAACTCATCGTGTCCAGGCCGCCTCTACTCTCAGAAGTGGACGAGTCATTGATAATCATGTTAGTGATCCCGAGGAGAAAGAGCAAGATAGGAACCCGCCTACCATTACACAGGTTACTCCTTCAATACATAAAGAAACTGCTGAAACCAAAAAAAGTAATTTTGATATTTCTTATGTTCATCGTGCTCCTTTTCCTCAAGCTTACTACCTCGTAACAAGGGAGCTATCCCTAATGACATCCTAGAAGTGTTTGAACAGGTTAAAGTCAACATTCCCCTCTTAGATGCCATTAAACAAATTCCTTTTTATGCTAAGTTTCTAAGAGATATGTGCACTATGAAACGAAAATTGAATGTACATAAGAAAGCTTTCCTTACTGAACAGGTAAGCTCGATTATTACGCAGAAAACTCCACCCAAATTTATGGATCCAGGTTGTCCTACGATTGCTTGCACTATAGGAGAACATAGGGTCGAACATGCATTGTTAGATTTAGGGGCCAGTGTAAATCTCTTGCCATATTCTGTGTATGTGCAATTAGAACTTGGTGATTTGAAATCCACTAGTGTAACTCTCCAATTGGATGATAGGTCCATTAAAATTCCTAGGGGAGTGGTAGAGGATGTTCTTATACAGGTTGAAAGTTTTGTTTATCCTGTTGATTTTATTGTTTTGGATACTCAACCTGTTTCTAATCCTAGTGGGCAGATTCCTATCATCTTGGGTAGACCTTTCTTGGCTACCTCGAATGCGGTTATCAATTGTCGGAATGGAATAATGAAGCTTACTTTTGGAAATATGAAAATGGAGATAAATGTGTTTAGCCTTTCAAATTCATCTCATATTTCTGAAACTTGTGAACATGTATGTGATGCGTGTCGTAACCACAAAAAATTAGTGAATATTTTTCCACCTAATTAACAAGTAATAAAGTGTAGTCAAGTTCGTTCCCACGAGGAGCAAGAGATTTTAAGTTGTAAAATTGTCAAAGGGGGGAGGGGGGGGGGGGGGGGGGGGGGGGGGGGGGGGGGGGGGGGGGGGGGGGGGGGAAGCGATTAAAAGTTTAGGTTGAAATCAATAGGAGAAGTTAGATCAAGGAATCCTTCTTCGTTGCAAAACAATGATTCAAGTTACGTTCTTTTCCACTTTTTATTAGTCACAGATTATCACTAACCGTAGATATAACAGCTAGATCAGTGCTAACCCCTAAATCCCTTGTATCACCGGATACGGAAGTTCTCGACTACCAGAAGTTCTATTTCCCTTGTATCTTGAGTGATACATCTTGTATCACTCAAGATGTAATTTAGTTAAACGCATTAAGATTTATGAATTTATTAGGTTGATATTAGTAGTTAGACTCTTAGATCAAGGTCTACTTGCTCCACGTAATCCCTCCGCAAGGTCTCGTGTTTTCTACTTGTGTAAAAAGTCAAGAAACAATTACTTATCCCCTAACTTTCACCAGATTTAGATCAAATTAACAAATCAGTTTAGCGTGCATTCTAAACAATCTATCGATCAATCATAGACACTCAGAGCAAGTCTTATGGTGGAAAAGTTCCATCTTCCATCTTCCACGCCACCTCATCATTTGAAACCGTGGATGGAAGTGCAAGTGTAGTGGTGGAATAGTGAAAACGCTATTCTTAATAGCGCTAAAAAAACGTTATTCTTAATAGCGCTAAAAAAACGCTATTAAGAATAACGTTTTTTTCTCAGCCGTTAGATTTCAACAACTCATCCTAAATCTACGGACAAAAAAAAACGCGATTCTTATTGGCGTTCAGATGAATTCCACGAACCCTTCCACGAAACGGTGGAACCTTGCTTGGATTTCTGTGGAAAATCCCAACTTGGAAGCCATTAGACTTGACATTCCATGGTTTTTCCGCACTTGGAATAGGTTGGATTCCACCATAGGACTTGCTCTCATATTAGTAAAAAACAAACGATAATCATGTGAAAACTTCAAAGTAGATTTAAAACAACACTCAAAACATGTTAAGAACTAGGAATTCGTCCCCAATTAATAAGAAAATTAGCTACTCATGTTTTTGAAATTCACACAAATAATTATAAGAAGAATTTTTGAAGTTCACACAAATAATTAAAAGAAGAATTTTGAAAAGCAAGCAAAAACACTAGTGTTGTGTGTGTAAAAGGTGTAGAGGTATACAGAGAAAAGTAGAGAACTTCTCTATTTATAAGCTTCAATTTGCTTGCAATACTCTTAGGAATAGAATCCATTTCCCTTTGTAGCTCAACTTCCAAATCTAAGTTTTTCTCAAATCTTCCATCTTCTCTTTCCAAATTCAAACCAAATTCTTCGCCCAATTCCAAGTCTCCACACCCATGAGTCTAGACGAGTCTAGAGATTCTTCACAAATTTCTGTATTTTTGGTCGCATGAAAAAGTTCTCGGGATCACCGGAAATCGTCCGGAAAATTCATCACCGGCCACCTGAGTTGTGTCGCCGGCTACCTGAGTCAAACTAACAGTCTTTCTGGGTCGTCGTCGTCTTTAACGATCCGACTGACGTCGCCGTTATCTTGTCAACTCACATGGATCACTGAATTGACTTGTCTGAATCGGGTTCTCGTCGATCACCGAGTTGACTCGCCGGAGTAGAAAATCCGACGGAGCCTCCTCTGTTTTCTGGGCATTTCCAGGCCAATTTCAGGCTGATTCTCTTCTTCCCTGTGACAATGTCCTAACATACATCTAACAATTCAATCAAATTCACTCAAAACCCATTCCTTTGTTGCTTCTCTAGGCTGAGCTGAACACTTCTTCCAACTTTATCCATTCTCAATTCAGCTTTCCTAATAGCGACCACAAACAACACCAACTCTCTTCTATGAAGCTCAGTTCCACCATAAACCCAATTGCAACGAGAAGCCATCAATTCATTCTTTCTTCTCAACCCGTCAATAGCCGCCATCAGTGCCACACAAACCAGACCCAAAGCTCCATTTAATTCTTCTTCTAATCGAATCATAACCTTTCAAACACAACAACAGCTCCAGTTCCTCCTTCAATCCCAACAATTTTATCTTCCATATACGAGACCAACCTCAGATTCGACCTTATTTTGTTCTTCAGTTGCAGAAATCGAACCCTAATTCTTTCACAACCAGCTACAAACCCATCTTTGATTCTTCTTCATTTCCAATTTCGTCTTCAAAATTATGCTGTAACTCTCAATCATTTGCGGCAGTTGAGTCCATTTAATCCAGATCCCATTTGTTTTTTCTCTATAATTTCACAGTAAACCGTTATCAGATTCAATTGCAGTAACATCATCGTCTCATATCAGATTCCATCTCTGTGATATTGATTTGGACAGCAGACGCTCTTAAAACCCCTTTACGTTTCTCGAATTCAACAGCAGCAGCCGCTGCTTCTATTTTCTCTTCTTAGTTTCAGGGGAATAAAATGAATGTAATAAAACCAAATGATCGGGAGGAAGAACTCTCGTTTTTAGGGTTAGAAATGATTGGGGTGGATTTAGATACCCGATCACTTCTGATAAGGGTTAACAAAGTCCAGCCCCTTATCCTCAACTGATCTGTATTTAGTACTCCTTCAAATAGAGTTGCCCCTTAACCTTGTCTCAGCCCCCAATAATGTCTTCCTGTGAAATGACAATTTTTCCATTCTTTCTCTATTTTGGATGATTTCTTCTTCTTTTCTTCTGCGCGACTCCAGAATAGCTATAAAACTCAAAACACGCGTAAAATACATAATTTACAAGAAAAATAGCAAAAAAAACATAAACTATAGATATTAAATAAAGGTGTATTCTACACTTAACAATTCCCCCACACTTAGATTTTGCTAGTCCTCGAGCAAGTCAAACTAAAACTTACAACTTCAAAGCGTTTCAGCGTCCCAAGCATCCAAAGAGCTATGAGGACATAGAGTTTCTGCATGCTAGTAATAAGAAGTTAGAAATACTAATGAACATATTCTCATTCTTAAATGTTGAGTGAGAAATAACCACACCATAATGAGAGAACGCGTGTTTGAGAGCGATCAATAAGCATTTCGCTTCGACTTCTGCCTCACCAAAATGGGTTTTATGAAATTGCATTCAAAAGACGTACTTTTATGGATCTCACATATGTGCAGGTAGGAATGAAGAGAGAAATCCTGCAACACGTTGATGGGAAGGACAACTTCCGAAATATTTTAAAAACCCACATCTTTTAACATTTTGAAAAACCATTTTTCTGACGATCTCAAAGAAAGGAAATCAACCACTATAATTGAGGATGAGATTACTTACTCACCTTCACATTCGATTGCAATGATGATAACACCACTCTGACAACATCCAATAAAAACGTCTTCCGCTCCCCATCTTCATCTTCTTGGTCTTCGTCTTCAACAATGGATGATAAACTCTTGAACTTCGTAGATCCTTGACAATTTGTAACTCTTTACCTTCAAAATCCTTGTCGCTTGAAACTTCTTTATATATTTTTCCTTCCCCATGACTTATTAAATACAAAAATAAAATTTCTCTTGTCTCTTTTTTTTCTTCATTTTTTTTTTGATAAAGAGAGGAGAAATAAAATACAAAACAAAGTGAAAATATAACAAACCATGGCCGTGGGAAAAGTACTTTACCGCTTGATTTCACAACTTGTATCGTCTCGAAATCATAAACTTCAATAAGTCTCACCTTTTGCTTTTCTTTGCCCTTGTAAATATAAGTCTTCAACTTATGTCATTGTATTGTAAGTCTTCAACATATATACATAATTACGCTCTTGTCTAGTTGCTTTACTTGGATATGAATTTTGCTCTTTTCTTGTTCCGTTGCTTGTTAACCTTGAACGTCTTCAACTTTCCTTGTAGATTTTGATGTCGCTTCCTCGTTGATGATGATGGTGTTTCTATGGACCCGTTGTTGTCGAGAGAGAGAATGGTGCTAACTGCAAATCGAACTACAAGAAGGAGGTTTTCATCTATAGACGTCACCCTCATGATTGACAAAATTAGCACTCAAGAGCTCAAAAATAATGCTGAAAATTGGTGTGAAGTTGGGTAGCTCACCATTCTGTCCGGAATTAACGTACGGTGACACACACTCAAAAGAAAGCTCTTTAGTTATTTATAAAGAAATCTGGTCGGTGTCTCACATGATATAAATACGGGTAGTCTCCACTAATGATTGATCAACAACTCTAATAATGCATTTCCCTCTGCACCTCATTTGCCACCGACATGATTAAATCCATTATTTAACACTCTAACAAGTAGAAATCCGAACATAGTTCCCTAACACTTCCAAGTTCAGTTATGTCGGTTAGAATTCTCTATGTAAACATACCTAGAAGTATGCTAGTGACTCTAAAATCTCTAAAAGTTGGAGGTTTTATGCAATTTTTCTTTTCTTTTTTTTAAAATGCTTAACCACTCCCCCACACTTAAACCTTACATTGTCCTCAATGTAATTGAATCCTCCTAGTAAAGTCAAGGTGCCTAATATGATATAGAACAAGAAAAATAAACAAACAAAAATAAAAAGCAAAAGGATAAGAAATACAAAACCTATGGGTTGCCTCCCGTGAAGCGCTTGGTTTAACGTCCTCGGCCCGACTTAGCTCTTGCTTCGTACTACTCCTCCAGAGGGAGTAAATCTTCAAATGGAAGTTCATCCATATTCACATAAGCGATGTTCTCATAGTATTGCTTTAATCTATGGTCGTTGACCTTGGAAATCGAGTTATCTCTAAGACTACTAATTTCAACTGTACCATAAGGGAAAACGTTAATAACAACATATGTTCCAATCCATCAAGACCTTAATTTTCCAGGAAATAATTTAAGGCGAGATTGATATAAAATGAATTTTTGTCCCACTTCGAAGCTTTTACAAGAAATCATCTTGTCATGGAAAAGCTTAGTCTTCTCCTTGTATATTCGGGCACTCTCATAAGCATCATTACGTATTTCCTCTAGCTCATTTAGTTGTAACTTCCTTTGCTTCCCCGCTTCATCATACTCCATGTTGCACTTATTTATCGCCCAATAAGCCTTATGTTCAAGTTCAACCGGAAGATAACAAGCTTTGCCATAAACCAACCGATATGGAGACATATCAATCAGTGTCTTGTACGCCGTTCTATACTCCCAAAGTGCATCATTGAGCTTAAAGATCCAAATCTTTCCTTGTTGTATTCACCGTTTTCTCAAGAA
Organism: Papaver somniferum; assembly: GCF_003573695.1. Lineage (NCBI taxonomy): Eukaryota > Viridiplantae > Streptophyta > Magnoliopsida > Ranunculales > Papaveraceae > Papaver > Papaver somniferum. Next base: position 24,081,531 of record NC_039358.1, read on the forward strand.
TGGACTTAATTTCATGGTTTGAAGTTTCCGCTTGTCCACTAGTTTTTGGATGGTAAGGCGTACCAATCTTGTGTGTAATGTTGTACTTCTTGAGGAGAGCGTGGAAAGACTTCTTGAAATGTGAGCCTCCATCGCTTATCACCACTCCTGGTGTACCGTGCCTAGTGAATATGTTTTCTCTTACAAAATCACAAACAACTTGAGAATCATTAGTTTTGATGGCTCTAGCTTCCACCCATTTCGAAACATAATCTACGGCAAGAAGTATATAAAAATTTCCAATTCGAATTGACAAAAAGGCCCATAAAATCGATTCCCCACACATCAAAAATCTCAACGGCGAGAATTGGTGTGAGTGGCATTTGATTTCGAGTACCTAGATTGCCCGTTCTTTGACATCTATCACAAGATTTACAAAAAGCATACAAATCTTCAAACAAGGCGGGATAATAAAATCTACTCTCGAGAACTTTGAGAGCGGTACGTTTAGAACCAAAATGGCCACCACAAGCAAGAGTGTGACAAAATGAGAGAATAGATTAGAATTAGGTATGCATCTTCGTATTATTTGATCAATGCCATATTTCCACAAGTGTGGTTCATCCCACACATATTGTTTGGATATCTTCTTTAGTTTCATCTTTTGGAAGTTAGACATTGTACTAGGTACCTTCCTTGTCACCAAGTAATTCACTATATCCGCATACCAAGGTGTTTAATCTTCCAAGGAGAAAAGTTGTTCGTCCGGAAAGCGGTCTTGTAATGGAAGTTATTCTTGAGACATAACAAGTCTACTAAGATGATCCGTAACGGTATTTTCCACACCTCTCTTGTCTCGAATTTCTATGTCAAACTCTTGTAGCAATAGGATCCAACGGATTAGTCTTGGCTTAGCTTCTTTCTTCTTTATTAAGTGTCTTAGTGCGGCATGATCGGAATACACAATAACCTTTTTACCCACCAAGTATGATCGAAATTTTTCTAATGCAAAAACTATAGGCAATAACTCCTTCTCTGTGGTAGAATAGTTAATTTGTGCATCATTGAGGTTCCAAGATGCATAATAGATAACATGGGAAAACTTGTTCACTCTTTGACCCAAAACGGCTCCAACCGCATAATCACTAGCATCACACATTAATTCAAATGGAAGATTCCAATCCAGTGACTTGATAATCGATGCACTTGTCAACATCGCCTTCAATTTATCAAAGGTATCCTTGCATTCCTTGTTGAAGTCGAAAGGTACCTCCTTTTGTAGTAACTTGCACATCGGCATGGAGATTTTGGAGAAATCCTTGATAAACCGCCTATAGAAACCTGCATGGCCAAGAAATGAAAGGATCTTCCTCACCGAAGTGGGATATTGTAAGTTTCTTATTAAATATATCTTTGACTTGTCCACTTCGAGCCCTCGAGAGGACACGATGTGACCAAGTACTATTCCATGGTTTACCATAAAGTGACATTTTTCCCAATTAAGGACAAGGTTTGTGTCTATGCATCGTTTAAGAACTAGTTCAAGGTTGTCTAAACAACTATCAAAAGAATTGCCATAAACACTAAAATCATCCATAAATAGCTCAATGATGCGCTCCACATAATATGAGAATACACTTACCGCATCTTTGGAAAGTATCCGGTGCATTGCAAAGACCAAACGACATCCGTCTATATGCAAACATTCCATACGGACAAGTGAAAGTGGTCTTCTCTTGGTCCTCCGGCGCAATAACAATTTGATTGTATCCCGAATAACCGTCCAAGAAATAATAATGAGAATGCCCCGCTAACCGCTGCAACATTTGATCAATGAAAGGTAAAGGAAAGTGATCCTTTCGGGTTGCGGAATTAAGCTTTTTATAATCGATGCACACTCTCCAACCGGTTTGAACTCTTGTGGAAACAAGTTCATCGTCTTGATTTCTAACAAACGTGACACCGGACTTCTTTCGTACCACTTGTACCGGACTAACCCACTTACTATCGGAAATTGGGTATATCACCCCCACACTTAGCGATTTGAGTATCTATTTCTTCACAACCTCCATCATCGGAGGATTAAGCCTACGTTGAACATCACGTACCGGCTTCACGTTCTCTTCCATTAGTATCCTATGCATGCACGTGGATGGACTAATGCCTTTGATGTCCGCAATTGTCCACCCAATAGCCGTTTTGTGCTATTTCAAGACTCTAAGCAAATGGTCTTCTTGTACCGGTGTGAGGTTCTTTGCAATAATCACCGGAATCTCATCTCCATCTCCCAAGAAATCATACTTCAAATGGTCCGGAAGTGGCTTCAATTCTATCTTAGGCGCCTTCACAATAGATGGTACAAGTATTTCATCATTCATGGGTAAAGAAATATAAGAAATATTATACCATTTTTAGCTTCTTGTAATGCCGTCAAGGCACCACACATCTCCACAAATTCTTTGGATATTTCAACATCCAAGTTAGACAAGTCGTGGACGTCCAATTCAATGCTCTTTTGTAACACCACATCAAGTTCATCCTCTCGACTCAATTCCAATCCGAGTGAAATGTTAAACCTCACACAGATGCACCGCTGCAAAGGGGGTGCTTTAGATTCGAGAGATCAATCTATAGTACTCCGGCCTAAATCAAGACAATGACCGTTCCAGAATAAATTCGGACACAAGAGAGGATGGGTTGATCTGTAGAAGGGAAGCTGGGGAATGTGTGGAATCAATGGTAATCAAAGATTGTGGGTGTGTGAATTCTGAATATGATAAGCTCTGAATGATTGAAATTTCTCAATTGAGAGTAGTTGCTCAATTGATGAGTTGATGATCTCGTCTTATCGATGAGACGTGAGATTGATGATACTGTTGATGTTGATGATTCAATCATGATTCAGAGACTTATTTATATTGCTGGAATTTTAGACACCATGATCCCATGAAGTGTGACAGTTGATGGAATCAAGGAGTGGGGAAGTGGAGATCGTGTTTGAAACCAGTTGCTCAACGTGTGGAGACTTGGTCGATTTTTCACCCACTACCTCGTGAATTCATTCAACTGATTGCACGACTTGATCACATTCCATCGTGTGTTTGAACACACGTGCCGTAGACCGCCAGACCAAAACCCTAAGTGATATCCCCCCAAAGTGACACGATTGTGGTCTCGTGGTATGTTAGTCAATTGATGACTTCGTGGTTTGATGGGACGATGAGTCCATGTAGTTGCTGAGTTGAACATGATGTTCTGAAACTCATGAGTTGAACATGTCATGAGACAGAGGTATAGTTCTTACGATGAAGCGAGCAAGTATTGGTTATTTGATGGATCGTTGAATATTGATTGTTGAAACAATATTCCTTGGTTTGAGCAAATATTTATCATCTGATCAAGTGTTGCTCATGTGATGAATTGTTGAATATTTGATCGTCTGAGCATATGTTGCTCATCTGATGAATTATTGGCAGCGTACCAAAAATATTAATTAGAATACTGGTCGTTGAACCGAGCATAATTAATAAAATTAATGACCATGAGGTCGTCGTAAAATTATTAAGGTTGGAATCTGGAATGATGATCCTTGGATTCAGAAACCCTAATTTGATCAATTGATGATCAATTCATGGTTCGTCAGAATTTTAACCATGGGACGAAGGAGGGAGCGACTACATGGGACCATGGATCAACCATGTAGTTTCCATATGCTCACGTGAGCAAATACAAAGAACCCCTGAAGAGTTGACGATTTGTTGGTGAAAGAATGATTAAATGCTGGTTTAATCATTTATTCGAAAATGCTCATCTGAGCCTTAGGTGAGAAAACCTAATCAATTATGACGGAGTGAGGGACCGACCATGGGGTCATGAAATCGGCCCTGGGTAGTCACGTGACCGCCTGATGATCACTTCATGAAAATCCAAAGTGTTTGGAAGAGTCTTGGACCTAATACGTGCAATTGTGCAAATTAGGTCAAAATTGTGAAACTTGTTGGGACCGACTTCTGTAAGCCAAAGAGCCAATCTTGATCGGTTAAGATAGCGTGCTCGTGTCCCCAAGGCGTTCGCGTCTCAGTCCTGAGATTTTTGACATTTTTATGGCATGCAATTGAGCATCCATTTGAGAAAATATGCCAAAATTAGGGTTTCAACGAAACTGAGGAAAACACCATGAGATGATGGAAAATAATTATAAAATAAAGAATAAGGAGGCGTGGGACCGCCGAGGACAAGGCATGGTCGGCCGGTCGTGGCCACAGTCCCGTGGTTCCTTTTCCTTAATTTTATAATATTTTGATGATTTTATGAAAAATTCATGAATTTTGAGAAATTTGATGAATTTAGGGAGTATCCATGAATTGAAGGAGTTTTCATGAGTTCAGGGAAGCAAAAAATGTTAAAATAATAAAAACAATGGCGTGTGTGATCGTGGAGGCGCAGCCAGCCGGCTAGGGCCCGGTCCCACGAGTTTTCATAATTTTTAATATTTTTTTAGGTATTTTTCATGATTTGAGGGAATTTTTCCTAATTTGAGAGAAATACCATGAAATCAAGGAATTTGATGAATTCAAGGAAAAATAAAATAAAATAATAAAACAAGGGGCGTGTGGGACCGGCTAGGGCATGGTCGGCCGGCTAGTGGCCCGGTCCCACAAGTTTTCATAATTTTATTTATTATTTGATGATTTCTGCAAAATACCATGAAATCAAGGAGTTTTTTCATGAAATTAGAGAAATAATAATAATAATAATAATAATAATAATAATAATAAAATAATGAGGAACCGTAAGGTGTGGGGCCGGCTGGGACCAAGGCATGGCCGGTTGGCCAATGGTCACTCCCCACACTATTTTATATTGTTTTCATGGGTTTATGAAAACACCATGAAGCCGAGGAGTTTCCTCGAGACGAAGGAGATTTGATAAAATGAGAGAACTTTCATCAAATCATGGAAAATAATAAAAATGCATTAAAAATATAAAACTGGCGTGGGATTGACCACGACACGATCGGTTGGTCGTGTTTCCGTGCTCCCAGCACCCTGGTCAATATTTTTAATTATTTATTATTCTCTTCCCTATTTTGCATAGGTTCATCGTTTCGTTGTATTTTGAAATACTCGTTCGTGCGGTGACTGTTAGTGCATCGTCGTTGAACACACTTTCACCATTTGGATCGGGGCTTACTTAGAGGTAGCTCAGACGCCCGGTTGTTGATTATTTATTACTATTTGTGGAATTCGGTGGAGAATAATTCACATAACTGAGTAATAAGATATTTATTATTAATTCATAAGATCAGCTGAGGATTCGACTACGAATTCAAAATAATAAAGTGAGCATTACCATTCCATGGGATCGTAGATTCGACCATAGAATCGGAGTAATTAAGATTTATCTATTACCATTTATGAGACCAGTTGTGGATTCGATCATGAAATCGGAGTAATGAGATAATATAGTTATTGCTATTCTATGAGATCAAGCCGTGGATTCGATCATAGAATCAGAACAATTGTTTATTGCCATTCCATGGGACCAGTCGTGGATTCGACCATGGAATAGGAGCAATTGTTATTGCCATTCCATGGGACCAGTCGTGGATTCAACCATGGAATAGGAGCAATAATAGATTATTCTGGGAATTCAGTAGTGAATGTCACGACAGAATTAATCTTAATTAGGAATAATTAACTTTGTGGCTCTATACTAGCAGGGAAAGATGTCTAGGAGCATTAATTATCCCGATATGAGCTTGTAGGTAAGTCATATCCTTTATATAGTCAGGGTAAATTCGTTGTTTGTTCCTGAAGATGTTATCTCTCTATACTGGCAGAGCAAGCTGTCTAGGAGCCGTCCATCTCGTGATACTATATAGAAATAATCACTGAAAAGTGTTCAGTATTCATGAGATATGCCGTTGTCCAGTCGTGAGACTACATATCTACATGTACTCTGACAGAAAGTACTCTCCGTTGAGAATTCGATGAGAGACCCATGTCTCAATACTCACGTCTGATTGCTAGATCAGAGCTTCCTATAATTATGAGTTTACGATTTTAGCCCTTGTCGAAAATCCACCATCTACATTAAGTCCCCTGCTTACTGAGGAAAGCTGTGTTCCTCAGTCAACATTAAATGGTGACTTTCCGGCCATAAATAATACCAGTAATTGAACTTAGTCGTAAGTTGAGACGTTACCGGATTTAGAGAGAATGAGCAAACCACGACTTGATGAAGGCTTCAATGTCATGATTGGAGCGTCGTTTGATGAGCATAAATTGGTGTTGAACCGATGGTTTGGACGACAAGACCTTGGTCATTTAGGATTCGTGGGCCGGGCCCAATAAGGAAATCCTTGTTTTAGGAATAGACGCTCGTTTGTTCGTTAGTTTAAGGAACGCACAAAATAGACCTGAGTCTAATGATATAAAATTTTGTTTATGAACTTTTACGAAAACCAAAATTTTATCTTTGTGAGATTTTACAAAATGAAATAAACTCTCGTTACAAAGGTGAATGCTCGTACGAAAGAATTTTTTTTTTGAAAAGACGTGCGTCTGTTAATAAATTTTTATCTATGAGCTTTCATGAAAATTTTTATTTTCGATATGTGAGCGTTCACAAATTTTTGAAAATATACTCTCGCTTCAAAGACAGATGCTCGCACGAGGGAGCAAAAATATATAGATATATTTTTCAAATTTACGTGAGTTTCACGTTAAATATTTACATATATTGTAAAATCATGTTTTGATTTTGAACAACTGTTGGAAGTAGACTATTATACATGGTTAAATAATGACTATGAGTTTTCACAATTGTAGAATGGACGTCTGTCCAATTTTTGAAAAACCAGTGGATGTTCACTCAGTAAAAATTTACTTGGTTGTTCACGGCTTTATGAAAATCAAGTCATTATTTTTGAGCAATTGCTGAAAGTAAGCAATTGTATACGTGATGAAATAATGTATGTATGAGTTTTGCGATTTCATAGTGTATGCACACATGTAGAAAATTAGCGAATGTTCACATGAAAGGTTATGTGAATTATTCATAGTTTCACGCAAAGTCAGGTGTTGACTTTAAATAATGAATTTTGCTCGTCTTGGCAAGTTTGAAGAAGCGAGCAAGTTTTTCAAGGTTTTTATGTTATTATCACTAGGTTCTTGAAACCGTAAATAAGTAAGAGTTGAGGATTACCATTTTTGTTGCGTGTTTGTTATTGGTATATCCATGACTCCATGTCTTGCGCCTCAGATAGTGGTGACTTCTGGTTACAACCACTCTTAGGGATCTTCCGTGGAGCGCTCCAAAAATATCAAGTCAAAGATGAAGACTTCTGCGGATGCTCATACTGAGGAAAATCAACCTTTCAGAGACACTGGAAGCTGACATATTGTATGTCTCTCGATCATCCGAGAGTCGTCCCTCATTAGCAGAAGCACCGCCGACTTCAGCAAGTGAGACTATCGTCTGAAGATGAAGTTCGGCTTTGTGTTGATGGTGTAGCTCCTGATTGGATGAATGAAGAATTTCGTCATCAGAAAATTCAGAAGTTAGGTCTTCATTGAAATTGTTGTAGAATCTTCGTCCGATGTCGGATTTTCGCGGTCGACCCATGTATCCTCATGCCCAGGAAATTTCCAAACTTTTGTAAAGAAGCCTTTTGAGTTCCGAGCATGTTTAGTATGTGAAATCGACGAAACAGTAAACTTCCAGGAGACCTTCAGAAAATTTTCAGCTGACATGTGGTCCAATGTTTTGGCCAAAACTCTTTGTTCGTTTCTCCAATTGTTTTAAATTTTGGATATGTTGTATAGGACCTTCATACGAAGAGAATGGTATATGACCCATACCTCGATTCTTCACCAATTGCTCCCAACTCGTCGGTTTGTACATGACAGTGTAAAATCATCTCAGCCGAGCTTGCTGTAAAACACTCATGTTGTGTTCTTAGACCATTCGCTTGTGTCTTGAACGGTTGGTGAAGGATTTTAATGTCGTTGATTCGTTTGAGATAAGGACCCCTTGATTGATACATGATCATGGTGCTTGCAGCGCCATCTTGCTTCTGTCAGTCGTAGAAACATTGCTTCTGAAACCCTGGTCATGGGACCATAGCTGAGGTTGCTCTTGAGATGGGATGATGTAATGACCACGGTTTCATGTCCCGATGGTAGCATTACTTTATGATGAATGATTAGCACATGAGAGTCTGGCGCCACGAATCTTGGATTGTGAAACTGTTCGTCATGATCAGTGGATCGTCAGTCCCCAGTATTTTGGTTAGATCTCTCCTCTTCGTTTTCTCTTCTTCTGGCAAGACTTGGATAGAGGACCCAGGTAGAAAAATTGATGTAAATACCTAGACGGTCGAAGTTGGAGGTACCTTGATTAAGTACTTAGTGGAAAGACCTGGTGGAAACCGATCGACTGTGGAAGTCATGAATACCGTCTAAGAATTATTGCTTGCATATTATACGCTCTGGAAGATGTAAAAACCTCATACGACGTCGGAATTTGATGCTTGACCCCAACTTTTGAAGCTAAGATACTGAGTTATTCCATGAGACAAGAATCACTCAATTTGGAGTTGTAGAGGTCATCCAACGAAGCGTGCACATTTGTAATTTTTAATCCCGTACAAATTTTTCAGATTTCGTAGACCTGGCGGTAAAGGCCATATATTTTAGCTCGTATGTCCAATTGATGCTCCCTTTTGGTAGGTTGTATAAGATACATAGACGAACATCTTTTGTTGAGGAAGTATTGTCTAATTCCTCACTCGTTGGTACGTTTTTGTAAACACATTTGCTGAAGTATGTTGTATCTCATTTGTAGAGGTGATGAGAACATCTTGTAGAAGACTTTGGTGTTGTGCCCGCACATCGTGCAATCTTCAGAAAGACTTTCATGTGAGCATATTTCATGTCTACACGCCTTGATATGAATCATTAGTGCTTCGAGAAGTCCGTTTCCTCGAGCAATACTTCAGAGAATGGTTAGTTGATGGAGTGTTCCTCTAGAGATTATTGTTGATGTTGATACCATGGTTGAATTTGCTGTAAAGACCGAAAAGGATAGAACTATGATTATAGATATAATTTTTGTTCCTTCATCCAGTGAGCCTTTTACGTTCACGAACTAGTTAGTGAGTTGAGAATCCGGTATACTGGGAGTTCAACCTGAGTGCTCTTGAAAGCATGACTGTATTGTGAAACGGCTTTGTAAGTGAATCCACGTTGTTGTGGAAGATAACAGCAGAAATATCCGTTCTAGATCGGTGAAGGGAACAAGTTCCTCAGTCATGTAGGGTTTTGTGATGTAGAGAAGTCCCGTCGATGAAGTTTCACGGAATCACCTTAGGTTGCCCAATGTATGTTGAAGGAGTTGGTAACATTCATGTGTGAATGATGTTGCATCTGCTTCAGAAGTCTTATAATGAGATAATGAAGACTTATCGAATGTAGTGTCGTGCTGGTGTTGAATCAGTGTCAAGATATTTGTGTTGAAGCCAGAGGCGCCATTATCGAAGGTGTACTCTTTGATTGGGAGTACTATTTTGAAGGCTTCTTAGATGATTGAGCTTTGAAGCGTCATACCCCTTGAGAATGTCTTAGGTTTGATCGTCTGGGCCCCGACTTTCTTCTGTTGATTCAGCATTCCTTTCATTGCAGCAGTGGGATTCAATACTTGTGCAGAAGTCAGAACTTTCTAATTTTGTGGCACACATGGACGCTCCTGCAAGGCTATGTAGAAACTCCCAAAGTGTTCTTTTCCATGTTTGGACATCATCTCAGCAATGAACGTCTCAGTGATCGATTCAGAGAAATGTCAGATTCAACCACTTGGTAAAATACTAATGCGGTGAAGTTACCATTCATAACGTCTAGCAGAGTTGCTAGCAGAATTAAGTCCCCATGCTACATAGCATGTGAGGAAATAAATGACGTAGACACGGGAGGAATGATACTTTCCTGAGTATGGAACCTCTTGATGAATGTCTATGCATCTTTTGCAGGTTCTTGCTTCAATCTCGTCAAAGTTTGAAATTCCTCCAAGTGCTCTGATGATGGAATGTACGTCAAATCTTCTGGATCAGAACTTTCTTTGTTGGAGAGATATGTAACCAAAGGCGCTTTGTAAGTACCCATCTTTTCAGCGTGGATCCACGCTCTTCTGAAGGACTTGTCATATCCTGGATCTTCCTGATTATGTGAAACTTGGTTTCTGTCCAGGTTGAACTTATGTTCACTTTGAGAATGATGTAGCCAAAAGTATTTCCGAGCGCTCCTTCAAGGTCTCTGATTGAGATGGAACATGAGTATCTTCTTGTCGAGTGATGCATGTAGATTCGATGATTTTCAGTGGAATGTTGTTGATGGCGGTGTCAGCATCGATCAACGTTCTTCCCAATTCGTTTCTTCTGAGATTGACTGTTGTAAGCAGTCCCCAGTCGTACACCTCTTGGTCTGTGGATGGAGGCTAAAGAAGTATTTTCCAGGAATGGACTTCTTGACATGATGTGTTCAGTGTTGTGAACATGTCTCTCCTTCGTGCCTTCGACAGATAGAGCAATTCACGTTCGACCAGCATTGAACTGCCTCTTTGATAGGTTGTTCAGAGAGAGTGTAAAGCTTCTGATTGGGAGAGGACTCTTGTGTACTCCTTCAGTCCCTCGTTCAAGCTATTGTGGATCAACCTTCTCTTTGAAAATTCGCTTCAAAATATTGCAGTTACTTATTGGATGATTTGATGAATCTATGAAGGTGACAGTACCTGGGTTTCTTCATTTTTCTTCAGTTGGCTCTCTATGATGAACAACTATTTGATTGCACCATCTTGAACCCAGACTTCTAGTAACTCGATCACTGCTTCATGATAAGTTTGAGTATGTCCGATCATCTCCCCGTTCGTTAATGCCGGATCGAGGTTTGTGTAAGATTGGTTATCCTTTCTTGATGCTTTTGTAGGATGAGGTGTTGGATGTCTCATGTTTGAGCAGGAGCTTTCCTTTTGCTTGATCAATAACGTTCATGGAAGGTTGGACATTGTATTGTTTGTTGATCAGGCATCGGCTGCTCCGAGGTTCCTCGACCTTGTAGACTTTGCTCAGCAAAATAGGTGTAGTAGTCGCTGATCGTTTGGATGCTTCATGAATTTCTGTGAGAGTCTGGAGTTGCAGAGAAAGGCTCTGTAGATTGGGATCATTTCGTTTTGTTCATGCTCTCCTAGTGCCTCCAGGGATCAAGAGACGTGTTCTCGAGCGCTCCATGTTCCGTTATATAGTGCGAACGTTGGGGAAGTGTAGCCCTTCGGGAAAGAAATTATTTGCGTAGCAACAAGGTATGAAGGTTGATAACGATGAACAGATGATGCTTTGTCTTTTCCTCGATCCTCCATGAAGCGTTCCATGTCCTCACGAGCGATGAAGCCTGCAAGTTCCTTTGCTGGAGAGTCATCTGCAGCTTTGCGGAATTCTTCATCTTGTACAACATGGATTGGAGAGATTTCAGGATCAATAGTTGAATATGTTTCTTTAGCTTCTCCTTTTTCACGCTGAGGCGGAGTTCGTTCAGACGCAAACTTGTCTGTGAGAGTTTTGAGATAAGCATACAACTTTTTCTGTGTTGCATCCACGTCAGTCTGAACCATGAGATCAAGCTGATTTCATCTAGTTTCTTCAAGAGACCAATCGAAGAGTGGATTGTTGATGGCGCCAGTGTCGTCACTTTCACGGGCGATCTCTGGAGCACCAGTGCTTGGAAGAGTGATAGTAACATGTGACGTGATATTGCTGGCCGGAGGAGTGGTGTTAGCGCTACCACTAGAGCCTGCAACGTTAATAGGAGTAGTACTTGCTGGGAATACCACTAGGACTTGCAATGTTAGAGTTGGGTGTTGAACCCGGATTGGTAACTGAACCATACCTAAGACCGACCATCCTGCCGAATTGAGATTGCAACCAAGAGAATGATCTCCCACTGTGGTCGCCAATCTGTAGATGGGGAAAAATGATTTGCTGGTTTTTAAAGAATTGAGGAGACGACCGTATGGAGGAGACTCCTCGAACCGAGCGAAATGTTAAACCTCACACAGATGCACCGCTGCAAAGGGGGTGCTTTAGATTCGAGAGATCAATCTGTAGTACTCCGGCATAAATCAAGACAATGACCGTTCCAAAGTAAATTCCGTCACAAGAGAGGATGGGTTGATATGTAAGAGGGAAGCTGGGAAATGTGTGGAATCAATGGTAATCAAAGATTGTGGGTGTGTGAATTCTGAATGATTGAAATTGCTCAATTGAGAGTAGTTGCTCAATTGATGAGTTGATGATCTCGTGTTGTCGATGAGACGTGAGATTGATGATACTGTTGATGCTGATGATTCAATCATGATTCAGAGACTTATTTATATTGCTGAAGTTTTAGGCACCATGATCCCATGAAGTGTGACAGTCGATGGAATCAAGGAGTGGGGAAGTGGAGATCGTGTTTGAAACTAGTTGCTCAACGTGTGGAGACTTGGTCGATTTTCCACCCACTACCTCGTGAATTCCTTCAACTGATTGCACGACTTGCTCACATTCCATCGTGTGTTTGAACACACGTGCCGTAGACCTCCATACCAAAACCCTAAGTGATATCCCCCCAAAGTAACACGATTGTCGTCTCGTGGTATGTTATTCAATTGATGACTTCGTGGTTTGATGGGACGATGAGTCCATGTAGTTGCTGAGTTGAACATGATGTTCTGAAACTCATGAATTGAACATGTCATGAGACAGAGGTATAGTTCTTACGATGAAGCAAGCAAGTATTGCTCATTCGATGGATCGTTGAATATTGATTGTTGAACCAATATTCCTTGGTTTGAGCAAAT